>NW_012267299.1:5885852-5938352 GCF_000151885.1 Dipodomys ordii
TCTTCTTCTTCTTCTTCTTCTTCTTCTTCTTCTTCTTCTTCTTCTTCTTCTTCTTCTTCTTCTTCTTCTTCTTCTTCTTCTTCTTCCTCCTCTTCCTCCTCCTCCTCCTCCTCTTCCTAATTTTTCTTCTTCTTTACCTTATTAGAGAGAACTAGCACCCCTAAAGCAGCTGAAGAGTATCTTGCCCTACAACTTTAGCTCCTTCTGGTTCTGAGATAGGTGTTTTAAATTGACTGCTATGAGCTGCACAGGAGCAGATGAGATACATACCTGGGTAAATAAGTCACAGTGTCTTGCAAACAGGGCTTTCTGTTAAATCTAATAAAAATGCCAAGATGATTCTCAAGAGCTCAAGTTTGGGGTAACTGATTAAACTCTTTATCTCAGTATCCCCTAAAAGAAAATGGATTATTTGGCCAGAAGTTCTTTTTGCAGGATGGGAAGGTCGGGCTGCAGATTGTGTGCATGGTCCAACTCTAGGCTCAGCCATTGGCAACCAGAATTACTGGTTGGCAATGGAAGAATATGGTACAAGATATGAAGTCCATATAGCTGTGGATTTTTTTTGTATTTGCTTTCCATTTTATCTGTAGCACTGTGTCCAACAAGACGTACAAGAACTGAAGGTGAGGTGTTTTCTTGCAAGAGACACTGAATCATAACACAGCAGTGATCAAATGAAAGCCTTGTTCCAAAGTGTTAAGAACTTGAGTGTCAGAATCAGGCCCTTGTTTGTCCTTCTTATTCATATTAGCAATATAGGCTCCAGAATCTTCTTGTGTTAATCTTGGGAATTTTGTTTGATTTTAATCAAACCTGTGCCAAAGTAAGAGGTGATGGAACCTTTAGAGGGGGACCTTAATGGGAGGTCATTGGAGCATTTGCCCCTCAGAAAGAACAGCTGTGTTCTCATGGGACCTTGGTTAGTTGTCCTTGCCATTGCTCTGGTTTCTGAATTAGTATGTGATTGCTCTCTCTCACTGATATTCCCACCATGACACCATCCATCCATCATGCTGTGATACAGAGTCAGTACTATGACCTTTTGGTCTTTCAGCTTGCAAAACTGTGACCTAACTAAACTTCTTAAAATAAAGCACAGACAGTAGGTACTTACAGCAACAACAAGCTGACTAATACAAACTGCAGAGTTAAGGACATCACGGTTCTTCGTGAACGGATGGGATGAAGCTGATTGGGATTTTATCCTCTCCAAGGTAAAGGAATCAGCTAACAGCTCTCGAACCTTGAGGCATGCTGTATTTATAAAGCATTAAAAAGTAGATTTTGAACTTCATTTTGAATATTAGAAGAACTGGTGACCAAATAGCCACCTTGGGCTGCAGGAGCCACTCCCTGTAGGTATCCATTCTCCACATTGTCTACAGTCTCATACTCTCAACATTTTATTGCCTTACCTGCCTAGCCCTAGAGAGCCTGTGAGTTTGCAAACTCTGGCCTGAAATGAGGTTCATGAGAGAGTTACCAGAGGACGGAGCTTCTTATTTGTCGCTTCATTCTCAACCCTTCCCATTCTCTACCATACTCTTCCCACAAAAAAGAGATTTCTCTTTTCCGAAGCCAGGAAAGAAGTCTAGGGCTAAGAAGAGCTACACTAAACACCTCACCAAAAAATACTAAGGATAGCTTATTTGGGATTTCTGGTTTTCAGCAGGTGTTGTAAGAAAGCTATGCTTTCACTCAAACATTGAGAGTGGTACTTGGCTTAGCAAATGGCTGTATGATCAACCACTCTAAAGCCTAGAGGCTTAGGTTCTATGTGGACAGTTCTAGGGCTCAGCTGAGCAGTTTTGGTTTAGTCATCTCACTCTGCCAAGGTCAGATGGTAGCTGCAGTTGGTGTCATTGGAAGGCCTGATTGAGCTTAGAGTTCAGGGTCGATGGTTGGCTAATGCTTGTTATCATATGGGAGCTCAGCAAGGTTGATAACTGGAGCACCTGTGTTTGTTCTCAGTGTGGCTTGAACTTCTCATTCTATGGCCAGTAGGTTCCAAGAGGGAGTGTCCAAGGGGAAGTGTTCAGAAGGACTCATAGGGTTTCTTTCAAACAAGCATCAGAAGTCATGTGATGCTACTTCTGGTGTATTTCATCAGTCAGCAAGTCAAGGAATCTGCTAGTCTTCAGAAAAAGAAAGTTCACAATGCATGAATATGACAGAATGGTTCATTGTAGGAGTCATATTTGGAATCGTCATCACAGATACTGGTGAGACTGGCTCTTAAATCACAGTTGATTTTGCATGTGTGCATTTTTTAGAGTAATATATCACCTCTCCCTACAGCTTTCCCTAAGGTAAAATAGTAATAAGCGCATATCTGAACTCCCTGACAAATAAGGCCTCTTTATAAAGCATACAATTATTATTAGGCTGCTCGATGGTTTCCACCTGGAGTTCACAGGAGACAGGATGAAGGACAATATTGCATATATCTCAAAAACAAACAAAACTTCACTAAATCCATTGAAATAACACAGACATTCAGGCTTAGTACAGATCAAATTCTATTATCAACAAATTGTATTATATTGCCTCCAAAAACACTTGGAACCAGATGTTTCCCAAAAATCTACTTCCTTCAAGTAAATTCTCAATGTAAGAAATGTGAAGGGCTACCAAAGAATAAGGAACAGCCCCTGAGATTTGTTAGGATGGAATTTGGTCCATTTTCTTGTAGTCATAGTTTCCAGCATCTTAAAAAATCCTTGCAGGATTCACAGGTGTGAGCTCTCTGGAAAATAGTTTTATTTAAACTATAGAAAATGTTTCTTTATGCTCCATTGAGGCTTCCCTCCAAGATCCTAGGAGTTTCTACTTGAATCTTTGGTCAGTATTTGGTAGATCACAGTGAATATGCTTGCCTGATACCTAGGGGACACAGACATATTTCCATACTATGCTAATAAATTCAAAATAAAGGGAAGGATTCAAACTATGTGAACTTCTGGAGTGACTGTGTTCATTAGCTTCTTGTGAAGGTCACAAAGTACCCAACTTGAAGGAGGAGACGTTTATTGTTGCTCATGGTTTCAGAGATTGTAGTTCATGGTCAGTTGGTTCCATTGTTATGGACCTGAGTCAGATCTGAAATATCACAATAAGAACTCATGGCAAAAGAAAGCTTCTTACCTCATGGCAGCCAGGAAGCAGGCAGAGGATGGGGGGGAGCTGGGGACAAGATCTACCTTTAGAGATATATCTGTAAAGTCATGCTCTCAGCAACTTGGGAGATATTTCCACCACCTTTCAATAGTCCATTCAATTAAGAATCCACCAATGGATGCATCTAATGATTAAATTAGAGCTCCACCTCTGAACACTACTTTAGGATCAAACCTTCAGTATATGAGATCTTAGGGACATTTCATATCTCAATCATAACAGTAACAGGAGAAGAAATGGCATTATATAGAATATAGGCATTTCTCCAAGTTAAACTCCGATATTACCTTTTCCAAATGTACACCTTACTCAATACTTTTTGGCTTATTTGTGCGTAAGGGACCTAAGGGCTAGGTAGGTTTGTAAATGCTGTCCAGACATACTAGCACACTTGAAGATGACAAGTGCTCTTCCAATGCAGATATTTCCAAAAGTCATCCTAAGCCTTTCCTCTGCTCACTTCTTCTAACCAGGGTCTATTCTGGATCAAACAGAGTTGTTCCCTTCCCATTAAAGGTCAGGACATTCTAGCATTCAACTTCACTTACAAACCTCTATCTCACTTCCTTACAAATCAGCAAAAGAAGCAAGATGCTTTCTTATAGGAAGTGGCTAGAAGGCACTGGGCCTGCACACATGGTTTCTAGAAATATGACATGTCTAAAATTGGAGATTTCTTAGGCCAAAGGCCATTTTTTCAAGCCTCATGTTACCCTCCCTTATGAATTCAATTTTCTTTATCCCTGTGCCTTTTTTCTAATAAGGAATGGCATTCCAGTGCCAAATCAACCTCATTCAGGTTACCAGCAGTCATTTAATAGATTGCTTTGTTTTATTTTTAGTGGGGAAGGTCTCATAGTTAGATGTTATATATACTACAGTATTTATGTTTGGTTTTCTTCTAATTTTATCTTAACTGTAATAAGTTGAGAATCTGCACAAGTGCCGAGAGTCAACTAAGTCCTTAGGATACAAAAACATTATACAGAAGGAAGAAGAGTTAGGATTGGAACTTACCAAGCTGGGTGTGGTCTTTTGGTTTCTCATAAGTTTGTCCTGTCTATCCCAGTAGATGATCAGCCTTTGAAAGGCAATAATTAGGCTTTTTATTCCAATTTGCATCTCTTCTTCCAGCAAAGTCAGGCCATTAGATTGCAACCACATGTGAGCTCCAGAGAGAATTTGTTTCTAGTAATTTAAATATATTTTCTTTTTAAGATGCCAGTCCTGGGACTTGAACTCAGGACCTGGGTGCTGTTTGTGTTCAAGATTAGTACTCTACCACTTGAGCTACAGCTCCACTCTCTTCTTTTTGGTGGTTAGTTAGGAGATAAAAGTCTCATAGACTTTCCTATCTGGGTTGATTTTTGAACTGTAATCCTCAGATCTCAACCTCCTGAGTAACTAGGATTATAGGCATGAGCCACAAGCTCCTGTACTTAAATATATTCTTAACAATAAATTTTATTTTCAGCAGGTGGGCAGATTAATGTTGTTCCTTGTCCATGATACTGATATAACAGAATACTTAAGACCAGATAATGTAAAATGAACAGCACTTCATTTGTTCACAGTTCTGGAGGCTGAACAGTTTAATATCAAGCCACCAGGGGGCTTGCTATCTGGTGAGAGCATGGTCTTCACTCCCAAGATGACGCCTTGAGTGGTGGAGAAATGCCATTCCTCACCCACCAGAAGAGTAGAGGAAGGCCAGGCACTGGTGGTTCATGCCTGCAATCCTAGCTACTCAGGAGGTTGAGATCTGAGGATCACAGTTTGAAGCCAGCCCCATCAGGGAAGGCCATGTGAGACTTTTATCTCCAATTAGCCACGAGAAAACTGGAAGTGGCGCTGTGGTTCAAAGTGGTAGATGCTGGTCTTGAGCAAAACGCTTAGGGACAATATACAGGCCCTGAGTTCAGGCCTCACAACCACCACCAACAACAAAATTGAAGAGCAGAGCAGAGGAGGAAGCTAGATAACTTATTCCTAAATGCCTTTTTATTAAAATCCACACACAGGGGAAGAACTCTCATGGTCTAATCACCTCCTACAGACCCTACCTTCAATACTATTATACTGGCAATCACATTTTAATATGAGTTTTGGAGAAAAAAAAACATTACTCAAACTATGACAGCAGCTACCTTCTTTATCCCTTGCTTTAGAATATCTTTATTGAGCGGTGTTGACATCAGCATTATGAGGAACAAAGTCTAAACTGTAGCCTGTCCACATGGCCTGTGACAGGAGAGAGAAACCATTTGTTATGGCAACTATAATTATTATAGAAATTAATTTTTCCAAATATTTTTTCAGTGAAAGTCTGCAGATTTTCTTGAGAGCACTTCTGACTTCTGAACACCATATGTACATGGGTTTGGAAAAGAAAGGACTAAAGGATTATGCCTTTAAGATGATCTTTGCCACAGATGTCTACATAATGGTTGAGAACAATTTCAGGACCTGTCAGAAGGCAGAAGCTTCTAGAAAGTAGCAGGTTTTTGTGGCACTTGTGAAAGGGACTTTTTGCTTGCCCACACATTCTAGAGACTCCATATGCTAGCCTCAGGGTATAATGAGAAGCTTGCCTTTTAAAATTTTTGTTTTATTGATCATGGTGTATGACCGTAATTGCCTCTTCAGCTTTGTGTATTTTAATTACTTGCCTTTTCCCCCTATCTTTGAGTTTCTGAGTGATTGGATCAGCAAGGGTATAACTTCAAATAATTCCAATAAAGAAATACGTTTGTTACAATGTTGTTGAGGTGTTACTCTTTATTAGGCTAGCTCCAAAATGAATGTTACTCTTAAGAAAGGGTGTGAAAGCAGAGCACATAATTTTGCTGGCTTCAGGACAGTCCATGAAGAAAGCTCATGAGGAGCAGAGTTAGGGCAGCCATGGCTTATGTGTGCATATGGGCATTGGTACATGTGTGTGCATGTGCTTGTGCATATACCCAGGCAATCTTCTCCCTAAGAGAGGAGCAACAAGGCTGCTGGACTTTATCTGATACACTGGGGCTATTTCAGTATGGGAAGCATAAAAAAAACAAAAATCATCCACTCTCCACTTTCATAAAGGAGCTACTGTATTTCCCCTTTAACCTTATTCTCTATTCTCTGCAGGTTATGGAGGTGCTGCTTTTTTTTCTTTTTCTTTTTTATGATGCTTGGCATAAAGACAAGTGGAGAAAGATAGTAGTGTGTTCCTTATAGAAACTTCAGAGTCTGCTATTTGAACTGGCCTTTCCCTTGTGTTTGTTGCTCCTTGTACCCGTTTTCTGGGCTGAGCCTCATTCACGAGGTAAACCAGAAAGTTTGGACAGAGAAACTGAAGGTAGCTCAAAAGCCAGATCCTGGATTAGAGAAAACGAAGCTAAATAGCAGTGTTAGTCAGTTTTCTTTTGCTGTAACTAAATTCCTGAGATGATCAATTTAAAACACAGAAAAATTTTATTTTGTTGAAAGTTTTAGAGTTTTAGGTTATGGTTTCTTGGCCCAGTCACTTTAGAGTTATGGTGAAACATCATGGCAGGACACAGGGAGGAGCAGAGCTGCTCATGGTCGGGAGGCAGAGAGAAAGAGAGAGAACACGAGGAAGATGCATTGTTCCAGTATTTCCTTCAAGGATACACGCTAAGGACCTATCTTCTTTCCAAGTAGGCCTCTTCCTACCACCTCCCAAGAGAACCAGGGGCTGATGAACAAGACTCCAGTATATGGCTTTTAGGGGACATGTAAGATCCAAACCACATTTATTTTTGTCCCTCCCTCATTTGAAAAACTTCGTAATATCCTTGTTACACATTAGACTTAACGTCTTACTACACATTTTACTTCTCTAAAGAATTTTCAACCTGTTCATTATTGCAGCAATCCCGTAACACCTATTTTCTTCCTGGGACAGCTGAGGAAACAGACTCAAAGAAACTAAGTAACTTTCCCCAGCAATATGACCTCACTTTAGTGAAGCCAGGCCAGAACTGGAAATTCAAAATTCAAGATCAGTCTTTCTAACACACACACACACACACACACACACACACACACACACACACACACACACCTTTACTCATTCAGGCTGATTTGTCTCTTTTTCTTTCAGCAGGACTCCATCCATTTCTTTAAAGTTAATTAGAAGGTCACCATGTCCTCCTTAAGTGCCATTGAGAGACTGATTCTCTTGGATAGTTTTGGAGAAAACATTTCATTCCATCATGCTTCCAATACAGGTGTGTCCACACACCTGTGGCCTCTGTCTGGATGTTTCCATTGCTGAGACTTGGTTGAAGGGACCTCATTGGGAAATGACCCTTTTTCTGTCAGGAGGACCCAGGTCTTGGTCCCACTGATGCAGCCTCTCAGGGTTTACTCTGTGATTACTTACTCTATGATTGTAGAGGATTCTATTTTCCTGTTCTAATAGCTGCCATTAAGGGTCTACTCTGCTTGCTTGCTTTAATCTTTGTAAAAGCTCTGTACAGCATAGAATGTGGTGCTGCTAAACATTACTCCAAGTCTTGACGTTAATCAGAACTCCACATTATTGCTAATTTACAAATTAAGAAACTGAGGCTCAAAGAATTTAAGGCCATTCTCAATGCAGAAATGAAATTTATTTTTACTCCAAAACCTATACTTCAAAATGTTGTGTGTGTTTTCATATTTTAGTATTGTTTGGTATTAAGAAAGCAAACAGATCGTGATTCCATAAGGACTAAAAATATCAAAGGTACCAGAATCAGCACCCCTGGGGGTAAAGACCTATACACCGTAGAATGAAGCCTGGAACCCAAAGCCCAAAATGCTGTCGGCCCAAAGGATATGAAGCCCCCCTAGGAGTCCTAGATTCTAATTCTAATGCTTTAAGCTAAGTACTAACCACCTGTGTAACTCTGTGTTATCTAGACCACCATTTCCTCACGGCACAATTAAGAGTTTAGGAGAGGCCCTCTAAAGTCTCATCTTATTCTAAGATTCCTAGTCTAAGATTCCTAGAGCACACCTATGGGGACAAGTGTTTTAGAATAGTTCTGCCACCCGGAATCTCATGAAGCAATAAGACTCAATTCCCCCCAGCCACAACATTCACTATTCCCACTTCTCCAAAGCATATGGCACCGTGGATGGCTGCCAGGAAGCCCTGTGAAGAAAGTGAGGAATGAATGAACATCAGCAGCCAACATGTTGGGGTTTGTCCCTCTTGTTCTCATTACTGAGCATCAATGTTGGGAATGGGAAATGGTGCATTTTACTGAGGATTTCCAGGGCTGGGGCTCTGTCTCCCTGTGGCGAATTATTTCAGGTCCTCTCCTTTATTGTTTATTAGCACCACTTTCTGCCCAGATTTCTCTTAGACATTCCTTTTTTTCTCACTGTTTCTCCATATTGCATATACTAAGACAAAATGGAGGCCTAAAAATAGAGAATTATTTTTTTTAGCATTTCCCATTGACCCTGTTAGTGAGGGAAGTGAAAAGTAAGGTTTTATTTATGTGTATAATAGTCCAGAAAAGTGAAGAGGAAAGATGAGAGAACATTTTGATTTTTAATTGGCTTCTCTGTTTCTTTCTCAGTCCCCTCTAACTCTTCCTTAATTTCATCTTTTATTATATTGCTCCAGACCTTGGTGGACAAAGAGAATGGAGAGATAGGAGGTGAGATGAGGAACATAACAAATTAAATGTATTTTATCAGCTATCACCTGATATAGAATCCACTAGAATCCTAATATTAAAGATTGAAATCTGACTTGCATTTCTAAAAATCCAGTTTTGTTTGTGTGCTTTGGCCATTTGCAAGGACGTGATTAATTTTTTTCCCATGTGCATCACAAAATCTCTGGCCCCTCAATGATGGCTCACAAAAATTTGCATTGTTAACACGCACTTAAGGAAGTCAAGCACAGCCACCATCAGCAGAGCTGGAGGAAGGCAGTTGTGTGGCTTTCTCTGGGAGTGTCTACTGTATTCTGTCATTCATTCTGCCCCAGGGAGGAAAAGGACCCTTTTCGGGGTTTTGCCAGTCTCACAAGGACCTTGTCCAGCAGAAATTCACTTTCCAAGGCTTAGTTGGGTAGCAGGGGAGAAGAGCAAGGTGGATGGACAGAGAGTGGATCTGCAATGACCACCTGTGGAGGTGTGAAAAAGGTTTGACTAATGCTGTAAGCTGTGGACAGGCTCCCCAGCTACAAAAGCCAAGGACTCTGGTCAAAAGGCCTTGGAACCCTTGCAGGGTGCTGGCCTTAAGAAAGAAGGAAACATCTTACATTCAGTCTCAAGCGATTCCATTGTGTGTAGTAGTCCCCTTGGGGGACATGGTGGTTTGATTCAAATCCACATAATAAGAGCCTCATGTTGGGAGTGAGGAGGAACTCAAGTATTTGATTTCCATCTTAATAATACTGAACTGCCGTAGACCAACTTAAAAAACAAACTGTAAGACCCAAGAAGAGCTCTCTGTGTGTGCATGATTACAAAGTGACAAAATAAAAAGATTAAATCAACGTATTGCTTTGTCCTGGTGGATTAAAAATTTCCTGGCTTTCTTTTTATTTCTTTAATTTATGTCTGATCACTGAAATAGTGAATCTGGTCTTGTCTTTTATTGGTTTAACTTGGCTGCAAATGTTTGGAAGAGAGTCTTGGAATGTGTATCTATTGTGGACAATTGTTTATATTTTGAATCATCAAGGAATATAGACCAAAAAAAAGAAAAGAAAAAGAATAGATACTTTGTGTGGTAGTGCGATCCAGTAATCCTAGCTACATGGGAGGGAGAGATAGAATCACAGTTTGAGGCTGACCTGCATAAAAATGAATGAGGTCCTCACTCAAAACAAAATAAAAACAAACCAGATATGGTGGCATATGCCTGTGGTTCTCTTATTCCAGAGATGGAGATAGGATGATCTCAGTCCAAGCCTGACCTAGGCAAAAGTGGAAAAAGCAAGCTAAAAAAAAAAAAGTAAAAGGACAGGAAGATGTCACAAATAGAGTTCAATCTCCAGTACTGCCCCTCTCCTCAAAGAAGAAGGCTGGGAAGGTGGCTCAGTGGTAGAGTTCTTGCCTTGCGTGCATGAGGCCCTGGGTTTGATTCCTCAGCACCACATAAGAAGAAAAAAGCTGGAAGTGGCACTGTGGCTCAAGTGGTAGGGTGCTAGCCTTGAGCTGAACAGCTGAGGGATAGCCCCCCATGCCGAGTTCAGCTCCCACAACTGACCAAAAAAAAAGAAGAAGAAAAAGAAAAAGAAATAGAGGTGCCTAGAAGAAGTAGAGTAGGGCAAGAGTCACTAAGGGGTGCTGACATTAAAGACAAAGACCAAATTGAAAGTATAGCAAAAAGAAGTTTTGAGATGAACAATTACTGAAATGCAACTTGTACTACTGTCCCAGATGTCTCACAGAAGTATTTCTCAGTTCTCATAAATTCCATGGACTATTTAATAAATGTACATTTTTTAGTATTACTATGCAGCATTGTAAGTTGAAACGAGTTGTGAAAGCTTAATCAGATATTCTCTTTGAGTGGGGTGGGGAAGGAACATGCTAAAGGTAATGCTGCTTTACCTGAGCTCTGAGAAAGACCCCTGGGAAAGGCATTTGATTGCTGTGTAGGATTAATCACCCTCTAAAATTGCAAGTTCATTTACATATGTTTCTGAGAGACATGGAACCACATTCTTTCCTGTGTGTTTTCTGTCTTCAGTTGGCTGACGCAGACTCTACAAGGCTATTGTGCTGATACTTCAAGCCCATGTAAACCAGGTAGAACCTCATTTGAAATACTCTCATATCTACTTTTCTCAGAGTATGTTACAATGAAGAAAATACATTTCCTTCCTGTTGAGAAAAGTTAATGATCATTTTTCTATTCTATTAAAATATTACCCATTGTTATGACTTCGGTTTAGTGTTCCTGCAGAACTCACCCTGTGCCGCTGAGTTTAGCTATGCCATGCCACTGGCACCCATGTGTTATTTCAGTTTCTTCTAAAATATGGGTTGTTTCAGCTGAGTTGTGATTTTTTTTAATGGCAAGACATACCATTTGGGGGGAATTAATAGATAATTATACATATTTTTTAAATCACTTTTTATCACGAAAGCCCAAATTTTTACAATGTTGTCTCCAGAATATAATTATAAATGCCACATTAACTCTCTCTACTAGAGCCTTATTTTAAGATGTAATAAATGCTTTAAGTGTTGGAGCCATGTTTCTCTTCCAAGAGGGATAAACAGTAGAATTACAGGCTACTGCTGTAATCTGATTCCTTGAGTAGTCTATTTATTTGCTTCTAAAGTTCATTGTATTAAAGGAAAGGCATAGAAAGATCTGCACAGACTCAAAGGACCAGGTGACCTCAGAGAGTCACAGTCGATGATATATTTTCCTCCTAGTATTTTGGCAGATGTAAGATCACTAGAAGCAGTAATGTGAAGAAGGCTATAGCAATGGTCGAAACAAGAAAGAGAGAAATTGTGAGGTGGAGCAAGATACATGTTGGGAAAAAAGAGAAATAACCTGGAATTCATTTATCTAGTCAACTGCAGTCAATTGAGGCAAGACCCAGCACCAGCTCAATTTCCTCCTATACTAGTTTGCTCAGACTGCTATAATAGACTGGAGGCTTAAAGAACAAGAAGCTATTTCTCAGCATTATGGTGGCTGAAAGCCCATGATCAAGGTGCTGCAAGGTTAGTATCCTTTGAGGACCAGTTACAAGTGGCCTACCTCTTGCTTCCTCTCCACCTGGTATACATGTGCCCTGGTGTCTCTTCTCATGGCAATGACACCAACCTAACTGGATCAGTGCCTCACTTTAACCTAAATGCCTCTCTGAAAGCCTATATACAATAACAGTCTCCTGGACTTGCACCCACCCATTTGCCTTTGCTGCTGCCTTATAGACAGCATCTCCAAATATCATCAGATTCTGAGGCACCAGGGGGTGGACTTAAGCATTGATGAATTTGGAAAGACACAACTCAGCCCCTACCACACTCTGGGCCTCGGTACTGTCACTCAGCTCTTCAGCTCAAGGCTAGGGCTCTACCACTAGAGCCACAGCACCACTTCTGGCTTTTTCTGCTTATGTGATAATGAGGAATCGAACCCAGGGGCCTCAAACATGCAAGGCAAGTACTCTACCACTGACTGAGCCAACTTCCAAGCCCCCAAATGTTATTTTTTGTATGTTTTTATTGTAAAAATACTGTACAGAGGGGTTACCGTTACTTGAGCAAGGTAATGAGTACATTTCCTATCAAGCATTGTTGCCTCCTCCTTTGTTTTTCCCTTACCATCCCTTCCCTCCCACCTCCACAACTACCCCCCCACGCCCCTGCTGAAGTTGTAAAGTTCATTTTCAACATAGTGTCTTGTATATCTCATTGTTACAATGGGTCAACCTGTATCCCTATTTAAGCATTTTGTTTTTTCCCTTCCCCTACCCAAATTACAGAAGTGTATATACAAGATGCAAGACATGGACATCAAATACAGTGAAAACAGGGATTATACCGTGGGGTAGGAACACACAAAGAAACAAAAAAAAATCACATGGTACATTATAAATACATTAGAAACAATAGCAAGAAAGAAAAAAGAATATTTGTGTCCCTATCTTAGAGTTCACCACAATCAAACAGGATTCATTTCAGGGATGCAAAGCTGGTTCAATATACACAAATCAATTAATATAATTCATCACATCAACAAGAGCAAGTAGAAGAACCACATGGCTATCTTAATAGATGTAGAAAAAGCATTTGACAAGATCCAACACCCTTTTATGATGAAGGCTCTGGAAAAACTAGGAATCCATGGAACATTCCTCAATACAATAAAGGCTGTATATGACAAACCTACACCAGCATTCTACTTAATGGTGAAAAACTAAACTCTAAACTTGGAACTCCACTCTCTACACTTCTCTTCAATCTAGTATTAGAATGCCTAGCTACAGCAATAAGACAAGATGCAAACATAAAGGGGATCCAAATAGGGAAAGATGAAGTAAAATCTCCCTCTTTGCAGATGACATGATCTTGTATTTAAAGAATCCCATGGACTCCACTCCCAAATTACTTGAGCTGATTCAAAACTTTGGTAAAGTAATAGGGTATAAAATTAACCCTCAAAAATCCATGGCTTTGATGTATGCCAACAATGAGAAGTAAGTGGCTGAAATCAGGAAACCAACTCCTTTTGTAATATCCCCACAAAAAATAAAATACCTAGGAGTTAACTAAAAAAGGAAGGACCTCTATGATGAAAACTTTAAAAACCTGGAAAAGGAAAGCAAAGCAGAACTTAGAAAGTGGAAAAACCTCCCATGCTCCTGGATTGGAAAGATCAACATCCTGAAAATGGCAATACTTCCCAAGGCTATCTACAAATTCAATGCAATACCTATCAAAATTCCAACCTCATTCTTCAATGAAATAGAAGAAGCAATCCAAAAATTCATATGGAACAATAAAAGAACCCAAATAGCAAACACGATCCTTACCAAATGTTATTTTTAAGATATAAGGACAATGACACATCTTATGGCAGACAGACGTGGGCTGTCCCCTATGCTTTTAACTAGAAGGATGAGTATAGGAGGTGACAGCTAGCTTCCCATGGATATTTGAGTCATTGAAAAACTTTTGTAATGAAAAATTCAGATATGCCTAAAATGGAAAGAATAGTACAATAAGCTCCTTATATGTTCACCCACTGGGTTCCACAATTGTTATGATTTTGAACCTCTTACTTGATCCATGCTCTTTTCTTTCCTTCTTTCCTTTTTACTTTGCCAGTGTTTTAAAACAAATCCTAGGTCCTGTGACATTTTATCCTGTGCCTCTTAAACCTAAGTATTTATATATCCCTTAAAGCAGAAATACTTCCTTACATCTTTCTCATGCCTAAAAATGTAACAATAATTTCTTGCTTTCACTTTAATTGCAATTCACATTAGCTTAATCTAAAAACAAAAGTCATAGTTGGTTATGGGAAACAGGGTGGAGACAGAATTCTTATTATCTTTGGTTGTTACGAGACCCTTTATTTGGGAAAGCATTCTTTCAGCGACTGAATCATTTGTTTTATTTTTCCTTGGAAATGGTCCCAATTAATGAGATAAACTCCTTCTACGGAGTGGGCCTGGATGGCATTGCATGAATGTTTTGTCTTTATCCAGTTAGTGCTCAGACTTTCTAAACAAAAAATTACTTTTGTTAAAGTAACCTGTGAATGGTTATCTTAATAGAGTCTTAGTGGTCACCTTTAATTTAATTTAATTAATTGTGTGTGTGTGTGTGTTTGTGTGTGTGGGGGGGGTACGCGCTCAAGCGTGTGTATGCGTGCTGGTACTTAAAGCTTGAACTTATGGCCTGGCTGCTGTCCCTTAGTTTTTTCACTCAAGGCTGGCCTCGACCACTTAAGCCACAGCTCCACTTCTGGCTTTGTAGTGGTTAGTTGGAGCTAAGCATCTCACAGACTTTTCTGCCAGGAGCTGGCTTCAAACTATTCTCCTTAGATCTCAGCTTCCCGAGTAGCTAGGATTATAGGCATGAGTCACTGGTGCCCAATTTCCTTTTATTTTAGAGTCATTTTCATGCAAAGCACAGAAGTAACAGACATCTTTAGATATTCCAATTACTCAGAGGTTTTTCAGCTATAACCTCCATTTCAGCTGCCCTCTCCCCCCCCTTCCCTTTGAGATAACACACAAACTGGCTTCAAAACCAATTCCACTGTCATTCAAGCCCACAGTTCTTCCTGTGAGTCCTGTGACCCGCCTCCCCCACCCCCATGGGCTCCTCATGTTTGCAGTTATGAGAACTGCTTCTGCTTTACCCACATCAACCAGACACAAAACTCAGCTCCTTCCCGGGTTTGCACAAACCTCCTCTCATACCCACCCAGCTATCAGGCCCTGTATAGGGAGGGCCTCTGTCTCTTTTTACTCATATTTCTCTCTGTCTCCACCTCCTTCACTTCATTCTCTTTTCTCCCTCTTATGACTGTGACAGATTCCTGTCTATCTCATACAGAGCTCTTTGATAATAATGTTTCTAGCTTGAATATACTCTTGGGTTTCACCGTCTACTTCAAATAGCTTGCTA
The DNA here is from genome assembly GCF_000151885.1 of Dipodomys ordii. Lineage (NCBI taxonomy): Eukaryota > Metazoa > Chordata > Mammalia > Rodentia > Heteromyidae > Dipodomys > Dipodomys ordii. The sequence continues at coordinate 5,901,158 of NW_012267299.1, forward strand.
AAATTTTATATGCAGGGATGTCTTTCAGAGTAATTCTGCTGAATGTTCTCTGCCTGATGATAAGTAGACAACAGTCAACCCCTATTTCCAATTCAGCCCCCATGTTCATCCTATATATTCCTAATGCTGTGCCTTGGCTCCTCCCTGGATGCCCTCCTCTGATCAGGTAGGACATCAGAACACTGCCTGCCTGGTGCACCCACAGCTGCACAGAAAACACCATCAGGGTCCTGCAAACTGATGCTACCCACTCTAAACAGCTTTTCAATTCTGCTGAAGTGCAGCACATCCAGGGTGCAAAATGCTTCGCGGTTTCTTCCATATGCAATTCTATCACCCACAAAGTAAACCTATGGCTGAAATCAGACTAGATAAACCTGCCCGTCTCTGAGAACCAAGTGTTTTCCACTCATAGCCCGTATTCCTGTGGCCAAGGAATTCTCACTAGCCACAGAGAAAACAAGTCTCTGAATATTTGTGTCTCACTCAATTCAGCAGATCACAAAGGATGAATGGGCACACTCTCTTTGAACTTGGCTTTAGGAGTGTGTCCATCAATCTCAGCAATCCTGGCTGCCAGAGACAGCAGAATGCATCAACCTAGGACCCAATTCCAGCCCAGTGTCTTGAATCTGCTTACAATTCTTTTTTCTCCTTGCTTGAGCACAGATGATCAGGGTTCTTTATGTTTCTCTTCCTCCACATCCCTTCTGTTACTTTCCTTTGCCCCCTGCCCTCTTAAACTTACACACCTCTCCCTAGGACTCCATCACCAGATGGTAGCCCATTATTGGATGAAAGCTATCAAACGCAAAAGGCTATTGACTCTAGTGTGAGTGTACTTAAGCTATGCAGTATTTTCAATTTGTCCAAGCTGCCTAAAATGTAGCTATACATCTCATGGAACAGATATGTGTAATGAGTCCTGCACGGTGCATGGTGCACACATCCTCATCAGAAACTAGAATCACAAGCCCCTGACACATAATCCTTGAAATGAAAGAATTACATCTTAATTTTCTCCCTTTCTAAGCCACAGAGTCAGCCATTTTGGTTAGTTTTTAGAACTTCCTGTCAAGAAAATACATCTACTCTTTGACCAAGCATTCCCCTGGGTCTATTTGCAAAAGGGTATTCTAATGGGCACAATATTTGAATACCCTCCCGTTTCCATTATACCTGCCTCATTATCTCATATGAATCTGTCTGTCCTTTGTTTGGAAATGTGCTTATTGTGAATCCTGGTAAATCTCAGGTGAAAATAGTAGATTTATGAGCTGTCCTCCAGCTTCTGTCTGCTCTCTCCTAAGGCTACAACCCCCAAAGATCAGTCACTAAAACATGTGTTGGTGTCAACTCTGAAATTCAGCTTTTTAAGAACGTTTCATAATGAAACCTTGGAAATAGCATGCAGAGGTTTCTCTTCTGACATGCCCCGGAAGGTCACATGCTCTAATTCAGCTTAAAGGGACACTAATCATATTCAGTGTGTGAGTAGAAAGGCTTACAGTTGGAGATGACACCATCATTTGCATAGGATGTAAAAATGAAGGACCATTAATTTTATAGCATTAATTGAAGAGCAGAAGTGTTAGACCTCTATAATTATCTTCAGTGAATACATTTCAAAGACATCTCCACAAATGAGGCTTGTGCGCGTGTGAATGTGTGAGACTATGGACACAAAGAGCAAAGCAAAGGCTCTACTTTGTCCTCCTTCAAGATGCACAGATTAGCGAATCGTTAAGTTAAAAGCTTAACTTAAATCTGAATTGCTTCCTCTGTGTGGAAACAAGACATGTGCTAATTCTAAGCTCTCAGGAGGATGTTCCGTGCCAAAAGGGGGTGGAGGAGGGCCCGGGGGAGGTTTGCCCAACCAGCATGCGACATTTCAAGAGCCACTGAGGTACAGAGCAGGGAAGATGGTAGCCCTGAGAGCTCTCCATATGCCCTCCAACCTGCTATGCTTCCTCGATCCCACCCCCACTAGGACTTAGTGCCCTTTCTTCTAGTATGTCTTTCAGCACTCTGCATTTACCTGCCTTGAGGTTGTTCACACAGTCTAAACTCTCAGCTCAGGGTCATGGGCACAAATAAGTCATCATTCTTAAGTATTAGTCACCTTTGAGGATGGCAGCCAAGGTCAACCTGGAAAGTAGCATTTCTAGGAATTTAAATAGAATATCATAGGACTCATTTGAGTTACACTAAGATTATAGTCCAAAAACATCCAGGTAGAATTAAAGGAAGATTTGGGAAGCAGGGAGGGAAGAGCATACTGCAAGAAGCCAGCTCCACCATCACAGGCTGAACACCACCAGGGTCAGAAGCAACCCTTTCCTCTCCTTCACTCATCGAAGGTACTGGGGTTTGAACTCGGGGCCTCGTTCTTGCTAGGCAGGAGCCCCATTTTCCTTGCTTCTATTTTTAGGTACTGTCTCAGGTTGTTTGTTGTTTGCTAAGAACCATTTTCCAACCTCCTACTATCTACAGCTTCGGGTGTATTGGGGCCCATAAGCATACACCACCAGGCTTAGCTGTTTGTCCAGCTTAGGTACTCTTAAATTTTTGTTTTGCCCAGGCTGCAATTCTTCTAATACCTGCTTCCCAGATGACTGGGATTACAGGAATGAGTCCTATGCACAACTTGCTCTCAGAGTCTTGATGATTTTTCTTCATTTCAGTTTTGATGATGAGGGCATGGGGAACAGAGGGACTGGACAAAGAGTAGGTGCAGCTCAAGGTTTAGGAGGTACATGGGAGTTTTGGTAATTATCCAGACATGAAAGACTCATCAGTTTAAAAAATATGAGCTGTCTCTGAACCTTAGAGTCTCAGAATCACCCTGGGGTATAATTTCGGGTTCCTGAGGGGAAGGTTGGGAGCTAGTGGTGTAAATCAAGCAAGGCATTAACTAATGAGCTAACACGATGCACACACTCAGTTTAAATGCCCCTGTCTTCAGGGCTCTGCAGAAGTGATAACTCTAGGGGGAAATTCAGGTATCACTACACACAGGTAGAGGAGAAACTTGGGAGCATGGATTGTTTTTTAAGATATCTTCCACTTAGGAGCATTGTCTAACCCGGGGAGAAGCTTCTTTAGGTATAAGAAATTACTCAGGATAATGACAGCTTCTTCTAAATTCTGATACACCTCCCAGCTCAACTGCTTTTCATTTCATGCTTCATTTACTTAGTTTGGTATTACACTCTTTTCTTTTGATGGCTTTCTTGAGGCAGATTTTATATACAGTAAACTTTCCATATTTAAAGTGTACAATTTGATGTGTTTGTACTCACACACAAATACAGGTGTACCTGTGTTCATGAAATCAAGATAACAACTATTTCTGTGATCTCTAAAAGTTCCCTGTGTCCCATTGCAATTTCTCCTCTTTTCTGCCCTTGTTTCCAGCAACCTCTGATCTGCTTTCAGTTCATGTAGATTAGTTTGCATTTTCTGGAATTTTGTATAAATGGAAACACATGCTTTTTTCTCTTGTTGGGCTCCTCCCAGTCAGCTGTACTGTATCCCCTGCTATACTGCTAGAGATATTTCCCCTCCTGTGCTAGAAATAGCCTCATCTGGAAGATGATCCATGATGTGATAAGATCTGTACATTATAGTTAAAGTTAACATTGGCTTTTACATAACCTTGTAACCTTGTTTTGAGACATTTGAGGAATTGTATAAATTGGAGAAGCCACCTGATTTGGTGCATGCGTGCGTGCGTGCGTGCATGCGTGTGTGTGTGTGTGTGTGTGTGTGTGTGTATTTAAGCAGGAGTATGGTTTTAGTTGCTTTGGATATGTCCTGATTCTTATAGTTTATTCTTTGTGGTTGAAATTCTAAGCACTTAAAGGAACTTTTCTCCAAACAGACCACAGATCTGGGTGTGAGATATCTTCAGTTACTATTTCAATAAAGTGACACACTGACTTTTTGTGAGGAGTGTAAACTGAGTTGCTAGGTGAGAACGACTTACTTCATCCTTGTTTTTCTAGTAGCCCATTGGCAGAACCAGAAATATTCAAAGGCAGAGGACTGGGTGAAAGGAATCCTTCCAATCCCCTGTGACTCCATCTCAAAGGCTGACTTCTCTAAAGATCATCATGGCAGCCATGCCTGACATTAAAGTACATTTAGACATTTCAGGTAAGACTTCTTCAGTTACATATGTCAGGAACTTAACAAAAAATAATGTAAACAAAAAACAAAACTAAACAAAAAAACAGCCACCAAAATAGTGATCCAAACTATTGAAATTCTTGGGGTGAGCTGGACTGGACCCAAGAACTCAACATGTCAGTATGAAGATACTACCTGTTTCAGGTCTGCCTATGTTCATTTTATTCCTAGCCTGGCTCCTGCTACATGCTGATCCTCTATAACCCTGGAAGTGTACCCTAACTTGAAGCCTGAAAGTTTCCTAACTAAGTGTTCCAAACATAGAGTGAGTTTTTGTTTTTTGTTTTTAGCATATTCGTCACACATTGGGGCTGTGTGACCATCCCCAAAGCAGGAAAATGAAATATTGCAGCTTCTGAATGCTATGTTGTATATTCATTTGTGATTGAGGACAGAGACAGACAATCACACCAACCATGCAACCTCACATGATGTGAGCAGAGTTCCCAGTGAAATTGAAATAGTTGCTAAAAGGGTTGGCAGGGTGCAGAGCACACACACTAGAGTAGATGTTTCATTGTATACTATTTCCATGGAAGCCCTCACACATATTATGGTCTTCATCTACCTTTTCATCCTTCTCTTAAGAATAACTTATGCACAACATTAAAAAAATTATAAATAAGATTGGAAAAACTTGGCCTCCCACTCAAAAATGTCAAAGACACAAATATAAACATACATACATGGGAAATCATGAGAATCAGAGACTGATAATAATATATCAGAGAGATATTCTGATTTTATTTGTAATCCCATACACATATCTGGAAAGTACAAACTTACTTACATATAATAATAGTACATGTGAGGCAAAGGAGTCCTGAAGAAGGGCGTGTCATGAACATTGATATCCAAATTCTCATGTATGAGTAGTTTGATGTCATAAGTTATTTTTTTTAAAAAATCAAATAGTCTCACTATTAAAAATAGATAGCTATATGCAGAGTGGACATTCTTCACACAATTTTGAGCATCATTTATATATTAGGATGCTTTCCTAATATATATGCACTTTCCTAATATAAGTGCAGCTTGTGTGTCTGCAGCGCCCTAAATGGAAGCTGGAAATTCAGTTTCCATCTTCTTCTGCAAGCTAGGGCATAGTTATATGACCAGACCCTAAGATCAAGCATACTTTTATGACATTTTAAAGAGATTGATGTAAAAAAGAAGCATTGAGTAGTCTCTGTAGTGAGGGGACTGGTGGACAGATGGTCATCTGTCAGAAGTGTGATGAATGTTCTAGTAGAGGGGTCCTGAGTCCAGCATCACCCAAGTGCACTAAATTCCATACCATTCTGGCACTGACAACAGGAAGATCTCCACTGAAGCAGGCCTGTGACATCATTAACACCTTTATTGTTCCATAGCATTGATATCTCCTTTTTGGCTTTCTTTAAACTGCTTAATATAGCTGAGACATTACATATCTGCACTTATTAGCTAGAACTTGCTCTGTTGTTCACAGCTACAAACCTTTAGGACCAATAAGAAATTGGTCTCAGGACAAGTTACAGGCTGCATGTGCATAAAGAAATGGGCACTTGGTATTGGTTTTCTAGTGTTGTTTTTCCAGTAAGAAAAAGCCCAGTTGACATTAAAGGCTGGACACTAATAGAATGCCTTAAATGTTTTTCTAGGATATTATCACTCTCTGCAAGTGAGGCTTTGGGGATAGAGTGTCAGGAGGAATTCAAGCAATATGAATGGCATACATTTTCAAGTTACTTCTAACTACACTAGCAAGGACATGATAAAAAAAAAAAGAAGAAGAAGAAGAACATACTTACACTCTGTTAACCTGTGTCCTTCAGGTAAGAAGTCAAAACCTGTGCATAATACTGTTGGGGCTGTCAAATTACAATGTCAATAAAAATTGTAGCCTCATCAAGTCTCTTATATCAGTTAAAACATAATTAATAGGAAAGAAATACATCTTGAGAATTCAAAGCTTCCAGCGGTGAGAAGAATCTTGAGTTACCATTGGTTCTAGGTTCTACCTAGTCCATCACCAAAAACCAACCAGATTTACAGTGCAATTTTAAAAAATACCTATTGGAGTCTCAGTGATAATATCTGCTGGCTAACAATATTTTTGTGTGTTTGGGATGGTCAGTGGAGGTTGTGGTAATTCCCTAAACAGTGATGTATTTTCTGGAACTCTTTGCTTTCTATAACCAAAGTACATGAAACTCAGATCCAAAGAGGAAAAACAGGAGGGTTACTTCTCAATATTCTGTTTAATGATCCTACTGTAAAAGTTTGTTTTCAGTTTCTGGGCTTTTCTAGCTTAAAAGTGCTAGGGCCCAAGGGATGAATGTTTCCAACAGGAATAGGGAATATTTCTGCTGAATTAGAAATTAAGACTTCTAGCAGGTGCCAGTAGCTTCCACTTGTAATCCTAGCTACTTAGGAGGCTGAGATCTGAGGATCGCAATTCAGGATGGCAGTTCTCATGGAGTTTCTTGCCCGCCTGGGCAAGAATTTGCCCAGGAAACTCCATGAGACTATTATCTCCAACAAACCACTCAGAAAAAGCCAGATGTGGTGCTGTGGCTCAAGTGATAGGGAGCTAGCCTTGAGCAAAAAAAAAGTTCAGGGGCAGTGCCCAAGCCCAAGGACTAGAGGGAAAAAGGCTTCTTGCTAAGAAGCTATTTTGGACAATTCACACTTTTGGAAAATCAGACTAACTGATGCTATTTAACAAGGCAAACTGGAGATTATAATATGTTTTATAAGGAATGGTTCTAGAAACCAGAAAATCCTTTTAAGGACTGCTACATAATTTCTACATCTGATAGTAGGACTCAGTGGAAGCTATAGCAACAACACATCAGAAGGACAGGAAGAGGACATCCTTGTAAGTTACGGTTGTGAAAGTCACTTTGTCAGGTAAAGAACTCTTATCTGCTCCCAAACTCTGGCCATATGACCACTTGCAAAAACCAATAATACAGATACTTAATTTTATTCCACACTGGCTACAAGGTCATAATTTCTTTTTCACATTTTCTTACATTTTAGAGTGCACAGGGTAATGCTCTCTCATAGAGCATCAAAATGGGGTTGACTGAAGAAGGGAAAAGCATCATTTGGTGACCTGAGCTCAATATGGAGACTGAGGAGATTCAAATTTGTCTCTATTTAAAGAAGGTGAACACATTTCTCAGTTGTGTAAGGAATAATTGCACGGTGTTAGGCAGAAGCATTTTTTCTTGTGACCAATTGTCATTAGACAGCTACAAAGTAGATACTGTGGGCATACTTTCTGTCACCATATTTCCTTTCATCATGCTTGACAGGTCTTCTTCCTTCCCAAAGTAGGGGTTAGAAATTTGCTTTCCCAAGTGTCACTGCACATCTGGAGATGAGCCATGTGACCAGATGTGGCACATAAGATTTCATTTTGATCTAGAGTATCATATAGACCACGATGCTGTGAAGCTGGGAGACAAGAGACTCACCTGGGTCTAGGTCTTGCCTGCCCTCTCTCAGGTCAGGATGGGGGATGTTGTGGCATCTGTCCTATAGAGGGGGGTCTAAAAATAAAACATGGGTGCTGCTGTAATTGACAAACCCTACTAGCTTGATTTTGTGGCTGCCGAGAAATTCCACAAACCACCAAAAATATTTCACAGACTCCCTTTCCTACTTCAGCTATCTGGAATAGGTTTGGAATTTGTAACTACAGACACTCATTGATAGCCAAAGAACCTTTTCCTGTCTGTCACAGCCAAAGCAAAAGAGTACAAAGAGGCAACTCTTTTTCCTCCCTCTGCAGATGTTGTCCCTGGCTCAAAATTCTGAATACACATCAGGTAAAAGGAAATGGTTCAACTTAAACAATTCTTTACACAAAGGGACATTAGCACAGCTGTGGTTTGCCTAGAAAACTGAAGAGTGGCCCATAAAGGGAAAGCCCATCTGTTTGGGGACACTAAATCTGCTTGTAGTCCACAGGATACCATACACCCCAAAGCAGGGACTCTAACTGTGAAGCCTAATTCTATAGACAAATTGTATTTGCCCCTCATGGCAGCCTAGTGGGATATATCGCGCTGTGCCAGGGACTGTTCATTGCATTGGTTTGTGGCTGTTATAACTTAACAGGTTTGCAATGTAGTTTTACTAAATCTAAGGTTCATACTGGCATTGGAGAAAATTCTGAAACAGCGCATCCCCAAAGAACACAGAACATATTTTTATTTCAAAATTCCAGGATAGTGCTTGAAAGGAACCTCAAGATTTCTCGCCAAGAACAAATATTTAATAAGCTACAATTCTAAGCATGCTCAATTTAGTTGTCACTTATCAGGCATTCATAACAGAGGGTGTGTGTGTGTGTGTGTGTGTGTGTGTGTGTGTGTGTGGTGAGGATTTTTTTGGGCTGTTATTGTTGTTCCTTTTGTTTTGCTTTTTTAAAAAAGGACTGGGTAGGTGATAGTAAAAATCATGACACCCCTTAAAACTCATGTCATCCTACATTAGTAAACTAAAGGTGAGGAGAATTACCAAAAGCATGGCTCACTCTCTGACTGCTCACACATATAAACTATCTTCTCTTTATAGCCCATTTTAGTACAAGTGCCCAGCATTCCGTTGCTTTGCTGCTACCATATGGTGTTGATGTAGGTTTATTTAGCTCTGTGTTATCTGGGGAACTGACAATTGACTGGGGAGTTAGGCAAACTCTTATCTCCTGTTTGCTTCTTCGCTTGCTGATGCCGCACTTCAAATAAATCACTCAACCTCTGAGCCTCTCTTTTCCCATTTAGAGAATGGGACTGGCGATGTCTACTTTGCAGGCTCATGGAAGCTGGGGAATAGCAAAATCTGCTGTATGTTGGGAGGCAACACCTCACGCAACAGTGATGTTTGTGAGAAGGTAGAAAGGGTCTGCAGAAGAAAGTTAGTGGCTTTCCTTTGCCTCACTATTCAGACAGCTAAAAAGCAAAGGCCGCCCTTTCTCACTGTTCCCCCTGGAGAATGTCCTGTTATTTCTGTGGTATTATTATTTATTTTAATATGTGGTATTAATGGATGGTAGGCACCCAAATTTCAAATTCTCAAAGGGAATTTTTTTTTTTTTTTGGCCAGCCCTACGGCTTGAACTCAGGGCCTAGACACTGTCCCTGAGCTTTTTGCTAAAGGCTAGCACTCTAACACTTAAGCAATAGCGCCACTTCTGGCTTTTTCTGTGTATGTGGTGCTAGGGAATTGAACCCAGGGCTTCATGTATGCTAGGCAAGCACTACACGGCTGAGCCACATTCCCAGCCCCTCAAAGACACTTTCTAAAGTGCTTCCTACTGCTGACACTTGTGATTTTATTTTTTATTTGTTTCATGTTTTTGTTTCCTCAGAGGTAAAGAGATGTGATGAAGGCTTTTGAGACTAACTATGGATTGCAAGTGCATGCATAGAATGGACAGACTTAGCTCTACCCACTTGCTTTCTCCATACAGCTTCCCTTGCAAGAAACATTTGGGATAAGAAATGGAATATTCATTATTACCTCTCATCTTGACAAGTTTGCCTAGGGGGCATGACACCATCCATATTAGTTAAAGTGAAGGCTAAATTTCTGCAACAAGGAGGCCCAACTCACATAGTAATACTCTGGGAAAGTTCTTTATCTCTCAGGTGACAACCTTGACAGAAACGACCAGGATAGCAACTGGCTCTTCTAATCTTCCACTCTGATATTCTGTCATTCCAATTGCAATTCTATTTGAGTCAGACAATTAAATACCACATTGGTCTCTTTTGGTTAGAACCCTCAAATAAAGTATTGCAAGGGCCAAGTATGCCTTAAGCAGCAACTAGACACTTTTATACCAATTTTCCAACTTGTACTGACTGGGAAATGAGGTTACAAAACTACTCAGCAGTGATGGTTTTTTACATTGACAGGAATGAATATTTGGTCACTTTTCCTTCAGAAATCTATTTCACTGGAAGCAGAAGCAATTCCCAGTTGTTCCTGTGATGTTTGCCTCTCCTTATGGAGGGAACTTTGAGTTGCAGCTCTGCAGGCCAACTTCTGCTCTCCATTGAATTATCCTTGTCTCTTAACTTAGGTCCCTGGAGACCATAGATGGGCACATGGTCCCTGCCAGGAAGGGCTCTGGCTCTCGAGGTGACATGGAGGGAAGTGGAAGGTTACAGATTGCTCACAGCATAAAGAGAAAGGGTACTTCCTCAGGAAAGAGTGAGAAGGCTTAACCAAAAGACTGGGTCCCCTCTGAGTACAGGTTAGCCAGATAAAGTCTCTGAGCACAGCTTCAAGAGTGAAGGAGAGGGAGAAACAGTTATAAAGCAGAGAAAGAAAATCTAGCAGACCCAAACAAGTAAACAAAATCAAAACCATCTCAGAATGACTGAAATGAAGGGATGGGGTAAAGTCTCAGGTGGTGAAAACTGAACCTGGAGAAATAAGTGTGAGCCATTTCTTCCCGAGGAGTCTTGTCAGCGATGGGAAACCATGAAAGAATATTTTAAAGTATTATTATTAAAGTATTTTAAATGTATTGCATTTTTAAAAAGTCTCTCATTTTTAAAATTGTAAAGGTAATATACAGAGGAGTTATAGTTACATAAGTCAGGTAATAAGTACATTTCTTTTGAATAGTGTCACCTCTTCCCTCATTTTCTCACAGCTTTTCTCTCTTGATCATCTTTACCCACAGTTGTATAGTTCGTTTTCATGGTGTCTAGTGAGTGCCACTGCTGCATTTGTTCACCTTTTGTCCCATCATTTCTGTGCATCCCCTTACCTTCACCAAAACTAATAAACTTGCATATAAGACAAAAGGTACAGAAGTCAAAAACAGCAGCAGAGGAAAACAAAACAAGCAAAAATAACAAAAAGCCTCTGACTTCCATTTCTTGGAGTTCCTTTCAATAAGCATCATTTTATATGATCATATGCACATAGCTATTGAGCCTTTGTGATCCTCTCCTGAGAATATTCTCCTTTTGTCTCACTGTGTAAATGTTTAGAATCATGTAGAACATGAAGTAATATTTAATTTAGTGAATATCAAATGACTATTAGATATACTCAGAGGTATAAAATTTTAGAGACAACAGTAGAAAAAATTTTAATCTCAAGTAATACATAATACTAAAATAATTGTTTCCAACTTGTTTTCTCCCATTTTCTTACCTTTCAGAGTCTTAAGTAAGCCAAAGATAAATAAGAATTTTCTAGATTAAGTAATTTTTATATAAACTTTAATATTAAAGCTTAATTTTATGTAATGGACACTACCACATGATTCCAAGGTTATGGGAAAGCCTAAGATAATGATGGCAGTAGCTCCTGACCCAGCTTTACAACATCAAGAACATAGTTCTTGTTTGTTTACTGTATGGCTAGAGAGCTCATCATATAATTGTTTTTTAGAACTCTTTTGGAACCAGAATACCAGAGCTGAAAAAATATTCAAAATATTAAAAAATGATATTCTAGCATATAATAGAAATTTAATAAAGAAACTTTATTTGAAAAAAATGATCTCTCACAGCCAAGAGGAAAGGCTATTCCTAAATATGTGGTCTCACATTGACCAGCATCAGATTCACAAGAAGTGCCAATTAAAATGTCAAACTCTCGGACCACATCTTATATTTGCTGAATAAAACTCCAAGGACTTCTCCAGGACCAAAACAAAAAAATGAAACCCCAAAGAGTGAACCAACTAGCCTAAGCTCATGAATAAGACAATCTCAATGTGATATTGATACCTCCTAGGTACTAAGCAGCTCTAGTGGCAGTTATATTAGAGATGAGGGCCAGAAAATGGGACAACCAGTTCTAGTGATACAAAAAGGTATTTCATAATGGGGCAAATACCGATGGAGAGGGTGGAGTACGCTGTAATCTCAGGCACTTAGAGTGGAATTTAGAGTCTCTGACTCAAACAAAAACTTTGATCCTCAGAAACAGTAGTGGTGCTTCCTTCCCCTTGGGGCAGACACAGAAAAGTCTGGTTGAAGAAGATAAGGAACAGCAAGCTCTCTGCACAGGCTACTGAAGGAGTCTGTTCACAGGATGCAGGCGTGATTGGACAGATGCTGTTGAAACATATTATACTGTGGGCCAAGAAATTGTACAGCAAGGAGCATTGATTGGTGGATTCCAGTAATGTGCTGTGCCTTCTATATTTAAAATTTCATTTGTCTTAGAATTAACTCAGTATTCATTCTATGGCTCAAAAGTTGACACTGACAAGGACAGAGACATTTTGATTGGCGCACCAAAGAAAGACCATGATGCTCCTCTTGGCTGGCCAGGATTGGAATCAGTGAGCAGTGTAAGATTTGAAGGTGTCATGCATTGACCACTTAAGCCTAGAAGAGACCAGTCAGAAAAGCAGGATTTATAATTGTGGCAGAAATCACCATCACCTGCCATTTTGCTGGATTGATCACTTTTTGCTTTTATATATCCCCCTCTATACACACACGCATGATTTGTTTGAAAGCATCCATGCTGTAATTTTTCTTGGCTGGGTACCCAAAGCCAATGGGGAGCAGACCCAGGAATAGAAACTAACCTTCTCACCGCAATCTACCCTTCCAAAACTGCCCCGCTGCCTCAGACCATGAGTGACCTTTTTCTAAAACATTGAATGTAAAGGACTACAGGAGACCTTCCAGAATAGAGTCCTGTCTTCTATATGCTATTTACCACACTTAGAACCTGGTGTGAACTGAGAAAATGTTGAGTCCCATATCAGTTACAGCAAGTTTAGTTGTTATTAAAAAGTAAATAAACCACCAAACTGGAGTGACTTAACATAAGGTAAGTTTCTTTCTTTACAGTAGCAGTTCAATGAAAGGATTCTTGACTGACAATTGACAGAGTATGGGGAGAGCACTGCTTTCTTCAATCATTGAATAATTCAGGATGACAGAGGCTTAGCTCCCTTATTTCCCTGGCTTCCAAGGTCACTCAGGACATTCTTCTGCCAGATGTAAAGGAAATGTGAAGGACAGAAGTTTGGAGGCCCAACCACAATAAAACCAGTTCCATGGCCACACCTAACTAAAAGGATGGTTGGACAATGTAGGAGAAACAAGTTATGGTGAACAAACAGGAAATTCCTCTGTGCAGCAAAATGAGGAGTTTCTAGGAATAGGAAAAGCTAAACTCAGTCCACTTATTTCATGAGCCCTGGATGGATTCACAGCTTCCTGCAAACAATTCTAATACTTCTTGTCTAGAAAATTCTTTAGCAAATAAATGTTCTCCAGTTCTTACTGGTACTGTTAATGACTCAAGTTTTGTCTAGGTTGACAAACCACTACACACTTCTTTATCTTCCACTGATAGTTAATTTATAGGAATCTCACTTGATTATTTTGTGTTTATATATTTTTTGTGTTTAAGTTTAACATAGCTTACAAGAATGTATATGCATCATATATGAATGTATATATATCATAAGAGTAAAATAAAATAAAATATGAGTGAGATTCTTCGGGGAATTTAGTTACCATATAAGAAATTTGAATACTCTGAGATTGCTATATTTCGAAAAATCTTGAATGAGTCACATGGAGAGCAAACTGCCAGCCAGCTGGTAGCTGTTCCAGCTATTCTAGCTCAGCTATGAGACATCTGAGTGAAGCCATTTTTGACAGTCCAGCCCAGGCAAATGCCAATAGAGCAGAACAGAGGAATCTAAGCAATAGGCAGTAGTTAAGACTGAGAAAAAATGACCATAGAAAAGCTTTCTCTGATGTGTCTAGCCATTCAGGCCATTTTTGTGGACAGGCTTCAAACATGCTGGGTTAAATTCTGCTATAAACTCTGATTATTCTGGACCAAACTCATAAAATCTCATCCAAGGTACTTCACTAGTTTTGATTGGGGGCATAAAGATGATAATCCCCACTTCTCTGACCCTCAAAGTGTTTAGAAACCAAAGATGTAAGGGAACAGGAAAATCAGATTTACATTTAGTGGTTCCATCTCGGAATAAGATGAAGTAATCACACCCTGCCTCTCACAGATGTAAAAACTCAGTAAAATGAATTGAATACTCTAAGCATATTGGAAAAGAATACTGTGCTTTTAAGCACCACTTTTTTTTTTTTTTAGCCCTGCTGGCATTCTTCAAACTGGATCTAATGCAGCCTGAAATATGAAAATGGTGTAGATAGAGCTCCTAGACCAGCCAACTAGGTAGGAAATACACCTACTAGTATTCAGAGGGGAAGATATTCTCCTTTTTCTTTCTCCTCTCTATTCCCCAGACATTGCTCTCTAAGCAGTCTCACAGGGACTCACGGGAGCATAAAATCTGAGGGAAGGTAACCTCCCTTCCCAATCGGTGTATGTATGGTAGCAAGAAATTATTGATGGGTTAGGAATGTGGCTCAGTGGTACAGTGCTTGCCTTGCATGTGTGAGGCACTGGGTTCAATTCCTCAGCACCAATAACCAGAAAAAGCTGGAAGTGGCACTGTGGCTAAAATGGTAGAGCGCTAGCCGTGAGCTGAAGAGCTGAGGGACAGTGCCCAGAGTTCAGGCTCCACGACCACCACCACCACCCCCAACAACAACAACAACAACAACAAACTATTGTTTTATATATTTGTACCTAGTCAGAGCTGCAAGAGTTACACAAGAAAGTATGGATAAGTAAAGCCATATATGATGACTAGAGAATAAAAAAAGAGAACCCCGATCAATGGAAAGTGTTAAGGAAATTACAAATGGAAGCAATTTGAGCACACGAAGTTGTTTAGAAACTTCTGGACTCAAGAGCTATAGTGTGTGAATTTGACTCTAAATAGCATACTATGACCAAGAGAACTGAATTAATAGATTATCACCCAAATCTTCAATTGGCCAATAAATGACATATATGTGAAGGAATCTAAATCAATCACAAGGGCTTTAAAATAAAACTGAAACCACAGCTCATATAAGACTGTTTGGATGATGCTGTTTAAAACTAACATGAAATTTGTTTTCTAAAACATAAATGCCAATCTTCATAGGTTTTAAACAAGACCCAGTATTAATTAAAAATAACTCAAAATGTCTAGGATACAATACAAAAAAACTCAGCATGCAAAAATCTGAGAAAAAATTTCACTCAATGCACAGGTGCCAATCAACAGAGGTCAATGACAAGATGATCAAGACTACAAGCAGCAATCATAAAATTGTTCCAAGGGGAAGGATAGATGAATTCTAGTGTGCAGCATAAATAGTCTCACTAAAGAAATAAGAACTTTAAAGAGAAAAACAAATAGAAATTTTATAATTGAAGAAGCAACTGAAATTTAAAAACTCACTGAATGGGCTCCAAAGAAGGATGGAAATGAAGAGAAAGGAGTCACTGAGCTGGAAGATAGACCAATACATATGATCTGAGCCCAGCAAACCCAAGTAGGATAAATTTTTAAAAATACATGCCCAGACACATCATAATCAAACCACTAAAACCAAAAGACAAAGAAAATATATCCATAGTTACCAGATAAACGACTGTAGAGTTCTTATCAACGATCATAAGAAGGAAATGATGAAAGAGATCAACTCTCAAACAAGAATTTCTGCTCAAGATAAAAATGCTTCAGAAATAAAGATAAAATAAAAGTATTCTCAGATGAAAGAAAACTAAGAGCATTTTTCGCTGGGGGTCCACACTAAAAGAATGGCTAAACAATTGTGTGTCAGAGAGCAAGGAAATGATACCATAGGAAACAGTATCACATTAGAAGTGAACATAGTAAGAATTTAGGTTAATATGATAGACTTCTTTGGATGTTTTCAATATATAGAGAGATATAAAGCACAGTCAACTATAGCACAAAGGGGTGAGGTTGTAAGAACCTATACTATAGTATGTTTTCTGCATTTCACTTGACGTGATAAAATGTTGATTTTAAATAAAGTATAAAAGACTAATTGTGTATAATTACTGAAGCAACCACTAAGACATCTATAGAAAGAGATATAGCCAAAAATACAGTAAATAACTTAAAATGCTAAACTATGTTCCAATGACACAGATTAGCATAGAAAGGGATAAATGAAAGTCAAAACAAACAATTAAAAATGAGTATAAGAAAACATATGAGACATAGCACTAAATGTAAGTGGTCTAAACTACTAAATAAAAAGGCAGTAATAATCTGAATGGATAAAAAATTCTCCAACTGTATTTTATCTATAAAAAGTTTCTTTCAACTATTCTGATTAAGATGTATTAAAAGTAAAAGGATAGAAAAAGAAACACCATGATAACACTGGTTGAAATGAATTTTGGAAGGGTTACATTAACAACTGATAAAGTAGACTTCATAGCAAAGAAAGTTAACAAGGATGAAAGGAACATTACATAATCATAATTGGACAAATTAACTAAGAAGAAAGAGCATCTAATTAAAGGGGTACATATCTAACAATAGAATTTGAAATATATTAAGGAGAAACTGACAGAACAGAAAGGAGAAGTAGTCTCAAAATTATAGTTGGAGGCTTAGACACAACTAAGAATGAATAGAACCTATAGTCACTTTATCAACCAGGCTATGACCTGACCACTACTATCTGGTTTTGTCCTACAGAGGCCAGGTTCCTGAAGAATCTCTACAGCTCTGTAGAGGTTCTTCTGGGAAGACATCAGCAGGGTCCACTCCTCCAAGTTTAAGTTCGCAGCCATGTCTTCATGGGCCATTGACTCCAAATCATCTACAGACCCCGCTCACAGCTTAGCAGGAGACGAAGTCACACAGCTATCTCTTGAAAATTCATCAAAATCGAAAATTTCAGCCAAAATATATTGGAAGAGTGAAAAGGCAGGCTACACATATTTTCAAGTCACACATCAGATAGAAGACTTGTATCCAGAATTCGTATTTCCCCAAACTCAAAAACCAAACAATAATTGAAAAACAAGCAACTTTAAAGTAGGCAAAGACTAGAACAGACACTTCACCTTTGAGGGCAATGAACATTGAAATATGACATACCCCACACAGCATGTGTATGAGAGCAGCTTAAAAATAAAATAGAATTCAAGAGCTGGTGAGCATGAGGAGCATTTGGACCTCTTAGACATTGCTGATGGGAAGGCAAGATGTGATAGCCACTATGAAAAACAGGTTGGCTGATCATGGTGGGTATGTAAGTCGATATATGGGTTAAAGTTCATATAACTGTACACCAAAAAGGGACAAATTTACTGTATGTTGGGTTTTGATTGTTCTATTTTGTTTCCTGCAGCACTGAGGTTCAAACCCAGGGTTTCATGCTTGCTAGGCACAAATGCAATCACTTGAGCCATATCGCCAACACTTTTTGTTGTGGTTACTTTTGAAATAGTGTGTCACTTGTACCTGGACCAAAAGTCTTCTGTTTGTGTTTTCTTTTGTTTTTTTCATTTCTTTTTTTTATTGTGAAAATACTGTATCTGTTTGTGTTTTCTATGTAATGGAGATGACAAGTGTACACCACCCTACTCAGTTTTTCCTGTAAAGATAGGGTCTCAGGCAAGTATAAAAGGTCAAACACTATGCACCTTGACCATACAAGATGGTGCTAGGCAAAATGAACCCCAAGATAGGGACACAAGAGTTTTCTTTGTAGCTCTTGTTTTAATGTACTTATAATGTACTATGTGATTTCTTTTGTTTCTTTTGTATGTTCTTCCCCCATGGCATAACCCCTGTTTTCACTGTATTTGATTCTGGTACCCTGCATCTTGTATATACCTTTTTCTAATTTGGGGAGGGGAAGGGAAATAACAAAATGCCAAAACAAGGATGCAGGTTGACTCATTGTAACAATGAGATGTACAAGACACTATTTGAAACTGAACTTTACAACTTTTGGGGGAGGGGGAGAGGGGGAGAGGAGTTGGGGAAGTGGGGAGGGAAGGGATGGTAGGGGAAAAACAAAGGAGGGGGTAACAATGTTCAAGAGGAAATGTACTTAGTACCTTACTCATGTAATTCTAACCCCTCTGTACAGAATCTTTACAATAAATATATATTTTTAAAAAGATGCATTTCATGAAAGTTTTGCTTAAGCTAACCTCAAGCCACAAACTTCCCAGCCTCCACCTCTGATATACCAGAATTACAGGTGTGAGCCACTGGCACCCAGCTTTATGTCAATTTTTAAATAACTTTTTGTTTATTTTGACATTGGATAGCCCAGGTTGACATATATATATATATATATATATATATATATATATATATATATATATATATGATCCTGCCTACCAAGTGCTGGGATTATAGGTATGAAACACCATGCCTGGCTAAATTAACATATTTTTAAAAATAAAGAAGAGAATATTATACCCATATAATTATCTATAGCCAAGAGAAGGGGGGAAATGCATGAAGGAACAAGAGACCTGAGAATTCTTTTATTTATTTTTTCTTGGTACCAGTCCTTGACCTTGAATTTAGGGCCTATGCACTACCCTTTAACTTTTTTTGCTCAAGGTAATCATTCTACTGCTTGAGCCACAGCACAACTTCCAGTTTTATTGTTGATTGATTGGAAATAAAATCTTACGGACTTTCCTGCCTGAGCTGGCTTTGAACCATGATCTTCAGATCTCAATCTCCCAAATAGCTAGGATTACCGCTATGAGCCACCAGCACCCAGCACAAGACCTGAGAATTCCAAGAGAGGAGCAAACCTTGCCTTTGAGTTATGACATTTCCAGGGTGACTGTGAAGGAATCCAGCCACTTAGTCCAGGCCATTCTTTTTGTTCACAGCCTCTCCAGCTACAAACAATTACATCTGAAATATGTTGTAGGAATGGGAGAATATATTTCCTCAATGCTTAGTGATCCAGTAACAAACTTCACCTCACCTGGTTCTAAATATATCTTAAAATACCATGAAAGCTGGAATAGGCCTCATTATTTTTATTCTATTAAAAAGGAAATTGAGACTAAGGGGTTAAAAGGTTTTGATAAGTTCAAAATCTTGGGAGAAAGTCCACTGGTAGGACCCAGGACTTCTGACTTGTCATTTAAAAATATTTACTAGTATCTACTATATGATAGGAGGGTATAGAGAGCCACCAATTTCTTAAATTCCATCTGAAGGAAAAGATACAAGTATAAGTCTTCAAGCTGTTAAGTGTGGTAAAACCAGTAAGAGTTACAATGAAAGTACTGGCTCAGCACGTATCAGGGCAGATTTCCCTGAAGAGATAGGCTTAGATCTGACTAATGAAATTTGGTAATGAATTTTGAAGAGTTGAGATTGAGAACAGTCCAGATACCAATGCTTGTGATGGCCAGCCTCCCAGGTAGAACCCAGCGCTTGCTGCTTCTCAATGATTATGTTTTGTGGAGTCTCTCTTCATACAATCTGGGCTGTTCTGGGCAAACAACAGATTATGGTAGAGGTGACAGAGTGGGGCTTGTGAGGCCAGCTCATAAATGGCATATGACTTAGACTTCCTCCTTTAAGTTGTTTATTCCAGAATAAGTGGACTTCCAAGTTCCAGTAAAGTTTTCAGATAATGATGAACCCCAACAAATATCTCAATGTAACCCTATGAAAAGCTCCAAGCCAAAATTGCTCAAACTGCTCTCTAAATTCCTGTCCTGTAGAAATCATGAGAGATGTAAATAATTATTACTTCTCTAAACAACTTAGATTTTAGATGATTTTATGTTGCTTTCACTTACAATGAAATATGTGAGCCAATTAATTGGTAAGTACACCTTTCAGGCCAGGAAGGCAGTTTCAGCCAGGTGGTCATGTGGTAAGAAAGACCTGAACAAAAGTAATGGCAGAAAGATGGTGAAGAAAAGCCCAAAGGTAAGGTGTCAGAGAGTAAGAATCTTGTAGAATCTTACACCCTCAACAATCAATCATTACTTCTGGTTATTCATTCACATGAATGCTCTTAACAAAAAAAAAATGTTACAAAGGCTCAGTAGCTATCTATGTGCATATGATCATATAGAATGATGTTTATCGAAATGAATTTCAAGAACCGGAAGCCAGAGGTTTTTTGTTATTGTACTTTTTGTTTTTGTTTTTTCCCTTTGTTACTGCTTTTGATTTCTGTACTTTTTGTCCTGTATGTAAGTTTATCTGATTTGGGGAGGGAAAGGGGAAGCACAGAAATGGTGAGACAAAGGGTGAACACACTGGATACCATGTTGAAAATCAACTATACAACTTGTGGGGGAGGGTGGTTGGGAGGGAAAAAAGCAGTAAGAAAATGAGGGAAGAGTTCACACTGTTCCAAAAGATAGGTACTCATTACCTGACTTACGCAACTGTAGCCCTTCTGTATATTACCTTTACAATAAAAATAAACAAAAATAAAAATTTAAAATGTTAGGGAACTCAGAGCAAGATCATTTCCTTTCAGCCTTAATTTTCATGCAGTATGGCAACATTGGCTACTTTTTTAATATTAATTTTCCTTTCTTCTTAGCTAGGTCACATTTTTTAGCTTCCCTCATCCTATGTGGCTGGATGTTACATTCTAGACCCTAAGAAGCAATGGATACAGCAATCTCACAGCCTGTAAAACCTCTTATATGTTCTTCATTCTTTCGCTTCACGTTTGTGCTAATTTCATGTACAGGGTGGGATGCCCTAGAAGATGGCAGGTCAATAAGGTGAAAAATCATGGAATGATTACCTCACAAAATGCTCCCTGCCAAATACCTACATTCAACAACTGTGGAAACAAAACCCCCACAAATTTCTATTGTGTGAAAAAATAAAAAAAATACTGTAATTGGGGCAGCATGAGGCAAGGGTAGAGATAAAGGCTATGTAGCAAAGAGTGACCCCCCTTCACCCCATACTTGAGGTTCTAAGAAGAGACTTGTTAGAGATGAGGCATAACATTATGATCTGATCTTTCTAGTAGCCAAACATAGCCTGGATCATGCCTGTAAAACTAGCTACTCAGGAGGCTGAGATCTGAGGATCAAGGTTCTAAACCAGCTCAAGCAGGAAAGTCCAATTAACCACAAAATATAAAGAAAGAAAGAAAGAAAGAAAGAAAGAAAGAAAGAAAGAAAGAAAGAAAGAAAGAAAGAAAGAATGAATGAATGAAAGAAAGAAAGGAAGGAAGGAAGGGAGGAAGGAAGGAAGAAAGAAAGAAAGAAAAAAAGAAGAGAGAAAAGAGAAGAGAAGAGAAAAGGAAGAAAGAAAGAAAGGAAAAAAGAAAGAAAGAAAGAAGAGAGAAAAGAGAAGAGAAGAGAAGAAAGAGAAAGAAAAGCCAGAAGTGGAAGTGTAGCTCAAGTAGTGGAGTGCTAGCCTTGAGCAAAAAAACTGAGTTCAAGCCCCTGAACAGGCACAAACAAACAAAAAGGAAACTCAATCAGTGACATCATTCACACTAACCATGACGGTCTTTTAAAGAAAAATGAATAATGTTGCTTAAGAGAAGTATAATTACTTTCCATATTGCAATTAAACAGCTTACCCCTTGGGTCCTCATGAAAAGCAAGGCACAATATAATGAACAATGATCTCAATAATATCCTATTGGTCAGTAGAATAACTTTCTCAATTCTATTTCTTATTGTGTTCTTCGATGTAGGATAAACTAAGTGATAAAATGAAATAGTAAAATCATTTCTGTGAAGTGTGGGGAAATCACACAGTTTGTGGTTGAGAGTCAGTTAGTCTGATTGCACTTAATTACAAATGTGAAGAAAGTGTGAATCTCCCAGATAACCCCTTCAATTAGCGGTAGATACTAGGCGAATGTACTTTGATGAACTGATTTACTAGCAATTAGGCCTTATGTTTTAAGGGTGGGAAAGGATGATCCAGAGAACCAGGCCCAGAAGTCCTGGGGTGACTGCACTGAGCCCCTGCACTACCTAGCAAGCCCCATCTGGTTGCTCGTGGTCGCCAGGGAGTCTCACCAGCTCCTATGTGTTGCTGTTTTCTCTCAGTACATTTTCCTGGGGCACTGTAATTAGCCACACTGACTAGAGAATAAGGAAGGAAGAATAATAGAGTATAAGTACCATTGTAAAAAGTCATTATGATATGCTTTCAAAGCCAGTAATTACTACTCCTGCTTATCATGCAAATCCCTATTAGTATTTTTATTTAAACTACAACTGTGTTTTGTTACTTGACACAAAAAACGCTTTTGAGCAAGACCTAACATCTGCCCACAATTGGATTCCTTTCCAAGCATTCCTTGGAAGAAGAGGAAAAGGACACGTACGTCAGGAGGGTAATTTAATGCTTGCAGTTTAAAACCTTGAAAGGGATGTATTGTAAGGGGGAAAAGCCGAAGGGGATGAATTATGAAACATGCAAAATAATTTCTAGTTGCCCTTGTGAAGCAAATCTGAAGATTTGTCTTTAAAGTGAAAAGCTTCAAAGTTGGCCTTTTATAAAACTAAAAGGTCATATACCATACTGGGAAATCAAAACCCTTTGGAAGAATAGAAATGATTGGGGAATTGAGGATGGAAAGAGTGTGGAAGCAGAAGCAAGCTCTAGGCCCAGAGACCCAGGAGGCTAGCCTAGTAACTGGGGCCAGTGAATATTGCTGGTGGCTTTGTGCATATTTAGAAGAAAATAGAGGCATGGAGTAGGTAGTGGAGGAAGTCTCTTTCACAAGGCAGCAGAAGTTTGTAATCTTTAGATACAGGTGTGTGGGATACAGGGTGTGGCAGGAGGAGGGTGTGTGGAATTAAATGCATTTAAAATATGAGTTGCACACCGTGTATAGTGAGAGTCATTTAGTTTCCCCTAGAGTCGGGCAAACTAGCTGTGAGTCTGACAACAAGATAGATAAATTATTATCCTGACAACTCCAAATCTGGCAAGAGCTGGAGAACGATTCCAGCAGTAATGACAGAAACAGGTCAGGCTCGAATTGAGCCAGAGCTAAGGAACAAATATTTCTAGTATCTTATGCAAAGCACTATTCAACCATCCTTTTTGCAGTTCAGTGAAGCTTAGAAACAATAAGAAATGGTATTCATATGACTTTGGGGGAATTCAGAGAAACCACAAGGACAGCTGAAATCAGGAGAATCAATGGGTGAAAATGGATTTATGTTAGTATTCTTTTAAGTGCTGCTGTAATTTTAGACTACAGCTTCTGCCTTCACACTGACATTAACCTAATAACCTTTCTCAGTCTTGGAATATCTCTCCCTCGCCAAACTCCAAGGTGACTCTACAATCACTCGGCAGATAACACTTCCTTCATACTTCCTTGTCCCAGAAACAGGACAGATGCTTATGTTGCCTGCTCAATGTTAAGTCTACTCTTTTTCTTTACAGACAAACCTCCAAATTTGTTTGGAAAATTTTCTTCTGCCAGTGGCCTTGGACTTCACTGCACAGGTCAAGACAAATCCTTTCTTCTTGCCAGCTCTTGCTTGGAACTAAGCCTGTGGTACTGTCTGTGGCCTCATATGGAGGAAGGAGTCTAGAGAGTTTCCTAGTTTTGAAAATGAAGTATGCAATGGGGCAGTTACTCTCTTCCTGTATACCACCATGTCAGTGTGTGCTTGGAACTGAAATAACGATCTTGCAACCACAAAACATATGAATTAAGGAAAAGTCAACCAAACAACAAAGGTAAATAAACTTGAAAGCACCAACATCTTTGAGGATACCAGTACCACCAAACCAAGCAAGGTGGAATTCTCCACTTTAGGACTTTCAACGACAGCCTCGTATAAGCAATTTTGATTTGTTTTTCTACTGCCCATAATTGATAATTGATTTAAAATACATATTTGTACTTACACTCCTCATTATATGTCACAGAAAGCATATTTACTAGTACCCACAGCACTTGCTACATACTAGGTGTGGATAAATGGTGAGTCCCTAAAGAAATAAATGTAGGATGAATACAAGACAGTGCTATATCTTAATACTGCAATATCTAGCTCAGTGAATCGCATCATTCTCCACCAAGCTGTGTAGGCCAGCACTCATTTCTAGCTTCTGTCCTCTCTCTCTTACCCACAGCCAATACATCTCCCAAATTCTGTTTATTCTCCTTCTAGAACCATTCTAAATTCATTCATTTCTTTTCATTTCCTTCACCATTCTATCACAAGTCTTAATTATACTAGTGTAACCTAGTAACTAGTTTCCTAGACTTTTTTCTTACTATTTACTTATTTAATACTGGTACTGGGGCTTAAACTCAGGGCCTGGGCACTGTTTCTTAGCTTTTTACTCAAGGCTGGCATTCTATCACTTGAGCCACAGCTCCACTTCTGGCTTTTTGCTGGTTAATTGGCGGGGGGGAGAAAACATCATGAATTTTCCTGCTCAGGCTGATTTCGAACCATGATCTTCAAATCTCAGCCACTTGAACAGCTAGAATTACCATCCTCAGCCACCATCACCCAGCACTTCTTTTTTTTATGATGGTTAATCTTTTTAAAATTACATTTTGAAGGCATTTCATTGTGACGTTTTCACAGTGAACACAGTGCACTGTGAACAAATTCACTTCCTACCCCATATTCCCATTCCTCCCCTCTCTCCTGTCCACCTCCCCCGCCCCATTTCAAACCTCGTTTGGTAGGCTTCATTAGGCTTTCATCATGTATATATTAGACTTTCTTAAATCTGTTCTTTACACTCTAGTCAAAGGGAATCTTTTCAAAATGCTAAATTCCCTGCCTTCCCCACCTCTGTCTTTGAAGGATAAAGAAGATAATTGTAAAATTCATAATCCCTACAAGGCACATTGTCTGTGCTTTCTACCCCTTTAGGCTACCTCAACCACATGATATTCCAGCATGAAAGGTTCCCCTATTGATCTCTTGAATGTGATTTACGCTGTGCTTGCCATTCAGTATGCCTGGCAGGGTTTCCTGACTGGCACCCTTACATAATCACTGTCTATGTGTTCTGCCCTCCGTGTTCTATCCTCCATGTTTCTACTCAGTCTTGCCATTCTCACAAAAAGTTTTCCCCAACTCTCCAAGAAAGTGGATGGATCTCCCGGCTGTTCTTTCTGCTAACACCATGTCTCTGCCCTAGCCAGTGTGACCATTCACGCTGGAACAATTCTGGGGAAGCTACCAATAGTTATCTTAGACAATAGGTATAAGCAGATATGTTCAGGGGCTAACAGAATGTCTGATTATCTTTTTCTTACTACTTAAAATGTTGTCAATTTTGTCCATTCATTTATTCATTTAAATCCTCCCACTCCCCACAGGGGAAAGAACCATGTCTTTCTTTTAGCTCACCATCGTCGTCTCCATATAGAAACAATTACAGACAATAAATGGTTGATTTGTTGGAAGTATATAGGAATGCATGAATATGAAACCTCAGCTTGCATTTTCTACTATTTTCATGATCCTCAGACTAGTATTGAAATTATGCTATGCAACATAAGAGGTTTTTCTTTGTGGTTGTTGTTTTTAATGTACTACGTGATTTTTTTTGTTTCTTTTGCATGTTCTTCCCCCTATGATAAATCCTCTGTTGTCACTGTATTTGATTTTGGTACCTTGGTATTGTATATATGTTTATTTGAATTAGGGAAGGGAAGGGGAACAATAGAATGTTGAGACAAAGGACAAGGGGGGAACCAACACAATAACGACATGCACAAGACAATATGTTGGAAATGATCTGTATAGCCTGGGGATGTTTGAGGGGGGAAGGAGAGTAGGAGAAAAATGAGGCAAGAGGTAACAAATTTGACAAAAAATGTACTTATTACCTTATGTACTTGTAACCCCTCTGTACATCACCTTGACAATAAAAAAGAAAGAAAGAAAGGCACACAATTCTCTTATTTCTTGTTTTTTAATATCTGATCATTTGGCCCAGTATTGTCATGTTATTGACTCATCAGTCAACAAGTAGCTACTAAACCTCTCCTATTTATACTGGAAATGATTCAAAGGATTCAGAAGATGAAATAGCAGACAAGATACAGTCTCTACTCTCAAGGAACTCACAGTCCTATGTGAGAGATACCTAATATCCACTAGGGTCTAGATTCGTTTCTTTTCTGTCCATTCCTAGCCAATCAGGAACTGTTTAAAATTTCCTTCTCAGCTCTGTCATTTCCCCTATTTGAGTTCCCCCATGATTTCCATTTCCTAGTAAAACCTAGCTCCTATATAACATTCAGGTACTCTGTGGCAATTTTAGATTCTGGAAATATATTTAAAATGATATTAATGCATATCAAGTTGCAAGAAATAAAGGTGTTTGAGACTAAGAACTATAAGCATCTGATCTGATTCTTAAGTTTCCCCATGGGTGGTTATCAAACTCAGTGATAGCTAGTATTTTGAGTTTTTACACAATCAATAAAGCCAGATATGAGGCCATTGGTCCTATGCGACACTGACTGGGGAACTAATATCCCTTCATGAAGCTGTAATCCTAAAATGTATACAGACTCAGAAAATTAAAAGCTTAGAAAAAAATAATAAAAGAACCCCCCACCCTACCAGGGAAATGATGAAATTTCATGTTCTAAGCTGTGGAAAGGTAAAAGACTTATTTCTAGTAAAATGGAAATTTCAGGCTTCTGCCTCATGCAGGGCTGAAGTTAGACTGTATACTTCTGTAATGGAACTATGGGATGAGAAATTCATGTAAAATTGATCCCGAGACAGTAATATCACTGGAGTACCAGGCAAAAGTATACAAGAATCATTATAGAGTGCCCATTCCATATGCTAGGACACACAGGATTTTTGTAGGAAAATTCCCATTGATGATTTTATAATCCAAGCTGTAGGCATAAAAACAAAAGGGGGGAAACCCAGCGATATGTGATAATAGGTGTGTTATCTGAGAGAGATGATGTCTTGAGCAGAATCAAGCTCCTGCAAACTGATTCTGAGATGGAAATTTGCATGCAGGAGATTTTCTGCTATTTAAGGAACACTTTTGAGGATGTGAAGGAAAAAGGATTAGTCAGGGGGAGATACAGTGGTACTATAGCAACAGAGGTCTCAGCTGATGCTCCAGGGACCAAGGGGTCTGAAATGGGCTCTTAAGAACTATCCCAGGGGCTGGGAAGGTGGCTCAGTGGTAGAGTGCTTGCCTTGCATGCCTGAGGCCCTGGGTTCGATTCCCCAGCACCACATAAGCAAAAAGAAAAAAGCCAGAAGTGGCGCTATCGCTCAAGTGGTAGAGCGCTAGCCTTGAGCTGAAGAGCTGAGGGACAGCGCCCAGGCACAGAGTTCAGGCCCCATGACTGGCCCCAAAAAAAAAGAACTATCCCAATTTGAGATAATTAACTTAAACCTTCAGACTCCAATATCATATAGGCATTGGAACAAGTTTCCCACTGGGAAGAAGTCATAAATTTGAGTAAGATGGTGCTCTTCAGCCAAAGAAAATGTCCAAAGAGATCCAGAAGTAAATCAGCAATAAACAGTACACAGATAAGCATGAAAACCAATGCCTTGGCCCTGAACATGTGGGTGACTGGGAACCCAGGATAACACAGAACAGAACTCACTACAGTTAATCTTTCAAACTACTCAGATCCATCCACTTCTGCATTTTGTGCTTTTCCTCATGCAGGAATCATATTGTCAGTTTTATGTTTTCACAACCCCTGGAACTAGGTTCAAGAGCACCATAAATACTCACCATGTCTATCCTCTATTGATCATTGTACATCCTTTTTACTTTTAGCAAGTGTGTAACTGGTGGAAACTCTGAGGCTCTAAACCTCTAGTCACTACTCTTTTCTCAGGATATATTGACTGCCTATATCAAGAGATGTCCCACTGGTTCATTTGACTATGAAGCATATTACTCCTTTTCTTCATTACAGAATAGAAGTCATGTCTCTTCCTGATGACCAGTGTAAATTGCCTGTACAAGGAATATATACCCTTTTCTGGACCACTTGAGTCTTGAGATGAGAAGATTTCAGAAATCTGATGAAAGACATAGCTTAAAGTAAAATGGGATTGTTAATCATAACCCCCACCAGCGGCAGACTTCACCCTCTGGGAATCAGAGGGTAAATATAAATGTCTTATGGGTGACTGTGGGCAATACTAAGATGAAAAGAGAAAACAGGAAAAAGTAATTAACAAACATGGTGAATAGAAAGTGAAGGTCCAACACATATATAATATGAAACATTTATTTCTTTACATAAACACAGAAAAAAAATGGGTGGGATAAGAGGCAGTCAAAGCGAAAATATGGCATACTAAAAGCATAAAATAAGATAGTAAAAATGAAAAGAAATGTATATAATCACAATAAATATAAATGGGCTAAAGTCACTCAGAAGTCAGAAATGCTCAGACAGGGGTTTAAAATACAGTTGTATAGAGACAGACCTAAAATATAATGTTATGGAAGACAGAGTTAATGAATGCGGAAAAATTATTAGACAAATCCTTACCAACAGAAGGCCATTGTGTTATTTTTACAAGTTAGGCAAAACACAGTTGTTAAACAAAAAAATCTAAAAAATTCATTTACTAGGAAATGTATACTTTAAAATATATGGACACTTAGCAGCATAGACTCAAAATATATAAAGCAATTCAGAAGTTGGTGGCAACCTATCTAAAATGCTGTTTCCTGTGAGACAAGGATTGCTATTACATGACATAAAAGATTACATGTAAGAGAGTGTAAGACCAGTGTGATACTTAATAGCAAGGTTAATAAATACACTAGAAAATGTAAATAAATAGATATTTTTATTTTGTTAAATTTGTTTGCCAAATACAAAGGTGTTTATGAAGTTACTTACTGATTCTAGGAAGTAAATTACTTTTGGAATTGAACTGAAGTTTCATAAAGATATGAAACTCCGGATGTGGGAGCTTACCCCTGTAATACCAGCTGCTTAGAGGTCAAGACTGGGGGTATTGTGCTTCAAGGCCAGCACTGGGCAAAAGTGTAAAAACCTATCTGAAAAATAACTAAAAACAGAGAACATGGTTTGAATGGTAGATCATATGCTTAGCAAGTACAAAACCCAGACTTCAAATCTCAGTACTACCAAAAGAAAAATAGAGAAATATATAAGCTTTGCTCAATTGTCAAAGATTTATATAACATGGTATACTTTCTAGGTGAGTTCTCTTGAGAAGTGAAATAATTTTTAAGAAATCTAGCTTGGCTGAAAGAGTCCAGTTCTATAAATAAAGAAGATACTTTTATATTAGTCCTCTCTTTTTACTTTATGTTTTGTTTTCTGGTTAACTTGGAGAAGACTGCTTTTAATTAAAATAAATATCACTGCCATGACTTTCACAAGTAGTCTCGATCAAAATGCCTCTCTGCCAAGGACTAAAAAGCAAAGAAAATCACATAACTATAGGTTTGAATATCTATTTACCAATGTATACAATCTTTTCTCTCTTGGATACAGCCTTCTTCCTCTTCTTTATGGCTCCATGATTTTCTTATACCTTCTTGCTTGTTCTTCTCAAATGAAAGTGAAGTTAGGTAAACTAATCTGGGCTTAAATCATATAGGTAACTGGCAATCCTAGGGTAGGATAAGAAGATGAAGAGGGGGAAATGGAAAGAAGAGAAAAATAAACAGAGAGATGGAGACAGACACAGACACAGAGACATAGAGAAGACAAGCCACTAAAGCCTTTGCCTTGGGAAGGTGGAGTGATAGATAGATTCTTGATGGTTTTGCTGAAGGGGAGATATGGCAGCTAAATTTGACCTTGCTCCCAAGTAATTGATGAGACGTAACATTATCATCAGAATGATGGTAATGAGTTATAGATGCCGACTCTGCCTGTGGAGATTGCAGACAAAATAGACTATAAGGCAAAATGCATTATTCAGGCTAAAGGACCTCGTTGCAGAAATTCCTATTAGGGAAGCTTTGGTGGGTAAATTGATTGTAGTGAAGTCAGTCCTTTCACGACTGAAAAGTAGAAAAATGTAACAACTACCAAAGGAAAAAATAAGACACCTGAAACTGGACTTGGGGTGTTGATATCTATATTTCAGGTCTTTTGCTTTTATAATAAAGAGCTAAATTTTACCTTGAAAACACACTCAGTATCAAGCTTACTATCAGGGTAGTCTTAGCTATGCTTTTTGTGTTGTTTCTCTGACATTTTTAAAAATGCCAAGTATTCTCCTAGTTGAAGATTTCAAAAAATTAATTTCCCCATTTCTACTTTCTTGGTATTCTTCCTTTGAAAATTTCTCTTTGAAGAAAATACTTGTGTTTTTATCCATTGTGACTTCAATGTGCATTTTACAGTTAAAGTATCTCCTTTTGGTTCCAGCGTTTGTCTTGTTAAATAAGACTTCCATCATGTATGTTTGAAAAGCTCTGTCTCTGGAAAAATTGCTTTGGTTTATACTGGCAAATACCTTCACTGATCCTGGGAGCAATTCTCATTGCTCCTCTCTCACGTGCTCGCTCTCTCTGTCTCTCTATCTCTCTGTCTCTCTCTGTCTCTGTCTCTGTCTCTCTCTCTCTTTGTCTGTCTGTCTGTCTGTCTGCCTGTCTCTCTCTCTCTCCCTCTCTCTCTCTCTCCCTTCTTCCCCTTCTCTTCTCCCTCTGCCCTTCCACTGGTAAAATAGATGACCAGCCCCTTCTCTCCATTCATTTACAGGTTGACTTCTTTAGTTGAGATTTTTCTCCTAGAAAATGAATGAATGATCACATTTTACCAATTAAAGATCGATCCTTAGTAAAGATATGGCTTTGTTATAGGCAGTATTTATTGAAACACATAATTACAGGACTGCCTTTGCTTCTGTCACAGCCTCTACTTCTGAGCAAGGCCTTGTCCCTTAAACTGTTCCCAGGATGACTGAGCCCACACCCCAATTTTTTTCAAACACTCTTGCTGAAACAACATCCTTTGTTCCCTTTTGTATATCTTCTCCTTCACTACAATAGGTAATGTACCAAATTAGCTTAACTACAGGTGTGTAGCTGGTAGTCTTTAGCTGGAGGTCATTGACAAGGCTAACCAGCTAGCCCAATGCTTTGCATTCTTCCTCTACCACTAGTAGCTACTAACAAATCCAGGACAGTGTTCTTGGGCCTCTCTGCTCCCCACTGTGGAAGCGTATTATGAGTATGTGCTAACAGTCATAAACTACAAAAGGCAGCACATACTTTCTCCAACCAGAATCTGGCCTTCCTCACCCTTGCCATGGTCTCCTTTTCTCCAGCTTCTCTCAGTTCCTCAATATGGTGCATCCAGATATCTGCCTTATACAACTGACTCCTGGTGACTTCTTCATTGAGACAGCTGGATACAACCTGCTTGACTTGTTCCTTTGACCCTCAACACTTCTCATGGATCGTGCATGGATCCCTTACACATAGTCTAACTCCACAGAACTCAAGCTAGCTTAGTCTAAATCGACCAGGAGAAACCAGTTGAGCAGGGTCTAGTAGCCCAATAAAGGCATGGGTTCATAAGTCCTTCCTTTTCTCTTATTCCCACATAATGGTTGAGCACTCATGTTCTGAATGGCTCCCCCACAGGCCCTGTGAAAGATACTGTAGGGAAAAAAACAAAGGAAGGGGTAACAATGCTCATTAGGAAATATACCCATTACCTTATTCATGTAACTGTAACCCCTCTCTATAGTATCTTTACAATATATATATATATATATATATATATATATATATATATATTAAAAATGATCCTGTCTGTTTTCTCTGGGATCTATCAGTGGCAAAACTGTTCCTGTTATTTTATGTGTTTTCTTGTGCTGCCTCCTCTGTGTCTCACCTGAACTTACCATTTCTCCAAGTCAAAACTCCCCTGGAGAGTGACTTGGGAAGAACAACTAGACACATCTCAGATAGGGCTGTGTAAACACATTTCCTATGAGAAAACAAATTTTTAAAAAAGACCAAATTAGAGGAAAATGTAACAGAGGTCAAGGGAGTCTCTTTTGCAGTTTATATAGGGTCAGCCTCCAGAGGTACAGAGCAGGCAAATGCAGAATGGGGAGTGTGCTTACAAACAGTCCATATCTTTCGTTCATAAACCTGCCTACACCCCCCGCCTTGTAGGTACTAATGTATTACTTTATAAATCCTTAAGTACCAAAACAAAGTTTTCTGATGAAAACTAGATTGGGTTCTTCAAGAGGACTGAGTAATAACAACAGTAGCAATAATATACAAGTGTTTGAACTTATTATGTTTCAATTATATTCGTTTCCTATTGTTGCTATAACAAATGTAATGTAGTATATGTGTGTGTGTGCGCGCGTGCGTGCACAAATATGCACACAAGTACCCATACTGCAAGTAGGGTTTAAGTTCAGGATGCTGGGCTTCAGCTTTTTCACTCAAGTCTACCACTTGCTCTACAGCTCCACTTCCAGTTTTTTTTTTTTTGCCATTTAATTGGAGATAAAGGTCTCATGGTCTTTTCTGCCTTTGAATCTCAAGTCTCACATCTCAGCCTCCTGAGTAGCAAGAATTTTTTATAGGCATGAGCCACCCGTGCTTGGTTTAATTTTTATTTTTAAAATAACCTCTTCCTTCAAATTTGTTCTATTACTGTTCTGAAGGTAAAAACTCAAAATTATGCCTGATAGGGCTAAAATTAAGATTACTAGGTATATGTTCCTACAGAAGCTCTAGCGGGGAGAATGTGTTCCTTTATTTTTTCCAGCTCCTAGAGGCTGCCCACAAACCATGCTCCTATCTCCTTTCCAGAAATCCCACCGTCCTTGCTTCTATTCTCATACCTTCTTCTCTGACTCTTACTCTCATGCTCCCTTATATTCTACCTTAACGAATTATTGTGGTGATTATGCCTGAAAAATCTGTCATAATCTTCCATTTCAAAATACTCACTAATAACTTCTACAAACTCTTTTCCAGGTAAGGTAACACATTCAGTGACATTAGGATGACTTTGTACCTTGAAAACAGACCCTATTTTCCTTTATAGTAAAAGATCCTAGTTCTGGATCAGAGGTTGCAATAATCAACACATGACTTTAATCTTCTTCAATCCAGAAAGAGTCCTCCGTATTTTCTTGACCTTGACGATTATGATGACTCTGAACCAGTTATTTTGTGTACTATTCTTCCATTTAAATTTGCCCAAGTTTCCTCATTCTTTCATTTGAGAATTAAGTGAAATGCATGTTCCATGCAGTGCATCAGGTGTTGTGTCCTTTCCAGTTGTCTCGTTCCTAATGATATTTATACAGATCCTTTCACTAAGGAGGAATCAATATTTTCCTACCCAGCCACTATGCTGTTCTTTACAGTTAATAAATAATTGGTGAGGATGTATTTTTGGAACTATTCCACACCACTCTCCTAATCAAATGTTCAGTCCATTCTTTATTATCTCTGTAATGATTTTATTCACGGGGTTTAACTGAGTAACAGCGATTTGGGTGCTCACGTTGCCAACAGTTTTGCCATTCCCTCTTAAGCCAGTTTGACATAACCCTTACTGGTTGAATAGCTCCTTGCCTTTAGCGCAATTGCAGGCTCCAGGCTCATCTTGGCATTTTTTTCCAGTGGAAAATAGTCTTTAGAAAACACAATCTGTGTATTAGGTATACTCATTACTAGAGGTCTGACAGCAGAAAAAGCTAAGGAAGACATGATACATTTATGTTTCGTTTCTCTATTGATTTGTGTTAGAAACTATGAATCCTGCTAATACTTCTAATTTCAAACCAACGTCTCAAAGTTCCTTCTTGTCTCTACTTTTACATATTGAATGGGTGGAGAAGAATTATTTGCTTATCACACATATTAACTAATTTATTTAATCTCTGCAAGATCATCTTTAAGACTTAGGTTTTTAAAATTGCCAATCTGATGTATCCCTGAACACTATAGAATAAATTTGAAAACTGGAGTGGGGGTGAAAGTGAGAGATTCTTTGTTCTCTAATTGTACTTTTTAAGTTTGTAATTACTTAAAAATATTAAGAAGTTTATGAAAAAAGAAATGAAAATTCTTTGAATCAATTGACTCTTTGAGACAATGGTGTCCATAGCATTGTTGTAATCTGAATGAGATAAAGATGTTGCTGCTGCAGTTTGGACATTAAACTCCTCCCAAAGGTCAATGACCAAAATGTTAGTCTTCTGAGTGTAGGAGGTGTAGGAATTTGCGGGAGGAATCTGTAGGAGCAAGATCTCATGGGAAGCCCTTGCGTTGTTGGGAACGTGGGAGGCTGGCTTCTCTTTAGCTTTCCAGTATTGAAGAGAACAATTTCTTCTGCCGTTTGCTTCTCAACATTGCCATCTGGCATACCAACTAGAGACCCAAAGCTATGAGTCCACCTGATCTTGGACTGGAACTACCAAAACTATGAGCCAAAACAAATCTTTGGTCTTTGTAAGTTAATTATCTCAAATATTTCATTATAGTGACAGAAGGCTGGCTAATACAAGTATAAATTGTCTTCTAAATTAGAAGAAAGGGGCCGAATTTTAATCTCTGAAGGATAGAAGCTGCTGCCTTGTCTTTAAGAGACTAGATTGGTGGCTCAGAACTGCCATCTTTGGCTGGGTACTTCATTCGTAATTTATATATGACTATTTGGCAGCCATCCAGGTCCGAAGTCCACTCCAAGAATCCTGATCAGATCATGTGGCATCCCAGTTGGGCAACAGCCCGTCAGTATGACTGCATATACCATCCTAACACTAATGATTAAATGACCATAAGGCTTCTTCAGCACCCTCAGTGAGAGCTGTGATTACACATGTGGATCTTAGCAGTTCTCTGTCTAAGCCCTTACTTTACAATGAAACCCAAACACAAAGTGTTTAAAGATTTGGACAAAACTTCATATTAATCGAGTGGCATGACAGAATTTACTCATGTGCTCATTGACTTTGTTGTATGTTCAATAGACATTTTGAAGTAGAAATAATCTTTATCCTAGGTGACTGGGGCTAGGAGTTACTGGAAAAAAGTTAATGATATAAGTAAATGAGGGACATCCAAAGAAATAGCACAGTTAGATACCTTCAGCATTTATTTGATAGATTTTTCTTTGGGACTTGATTTCCCTTCTGCCTTTCCGACATTTGTCACAGTCACAATGCATCGCTTCTGAATTCACTTTCTCTTTCTTTAAAAAGGAGTTTGTTAACTAAGATGACTGCAGAACCATTCTAGATTTGAATATTTTTAGAGTTGTCTTTTGTCCTATCCTCATCTTACCAGATGTCTGACTTGAACAAATTACTTAACCTTTCTGTGCCTTAGTTACTCTATTTTGTGTGTGTGAAATTAGATGTTCCAGGCTTGTCTTGTGTTTGTTCTGCTCTAGCCTGGGAATAAGCCATTTCTTGAGTCTTGGCTCCTTTTAGTGGGGAATGGTATTAGAAACCAGGATTAGGTACTAAGTATATTCATCATGATTGAATTGTTGCTGTTCTTGGGCCATCACAGCAGCTGCGCTAAGGAATATGTGTGAACTATATGTGGATTTTCCATATTTATTTACATATTTTGAAAACCTTGAATCACACCAGAGTCTCTAATCCAAGCCAACTTTACAAAGTCATTCTGGTTCCTTCCTGTTCTACATTTCTAACTACCTTCTTTAACCATGCATAATGTGTTCGTGGATACTTGTATTCTTACTTACTAGATTTCCTTATTTTATCAATCTTCTTCTACATAGGCAGTTTACTATTTCTACCACCATTCTCTCACTGTGTGGACTCTACCACTTCATAGCCAATCTCTCTCCTTAGACAACCTCCAAACCCTAAACGGGCTCTGATACCCCATACTGGGCCATCTTTACACAAAGATGCTCACATCATTCTGCTTAGCCTCGACACCTCATGGTACACTTTTCATGAATACCTTCCTCAATCTGTTTGGCCAATTTCCCAAACAAGTACATGCCACCGTACCCAGTTTCTGATACCCTGTGTTAAGCACGACCGATATTTTCCAAAGAGACTCTGTCCACATCCACTCATGTTAAACTCATCCTCTGTACGCCCACCGCTATCTCTTTCACACATCCATATACACATACTGCTTCTGGAATAGATTTGCCTCAGTCTTTTTGGCAATAAAATGGTGACAATGTCTACTCACCTGTTCTGCATCTCCAAAGATGCTGACATTTACTTGCTCAGGAAGAAATGGGAATAAGAAGAACAAGAGTTGTTTTTCTGTTTTTAATTCCCTCTCCAACACAATGGCAGTAGCAGGTTACATAAATGGGAAGGGACATGTTTGCATTCTTCCACTGATATGGGATATTCAAACCTATATTGCAAAGAAAATCATTTCTATACATATTTATTCCACCAAATCTGTTGTCATCACAACATAGACTGGTTTTTTTAAAAGCACACTTAGCATTCAAATAGTCAATTGTCATTATTGTCAACATCACTAACTGAAAGACTATTCTTTTATTTCTTTTCAACTTTCATAAAACGTCTTTTCTGCTTTTTTTCTGGCATTAATGAAGTTTGAAGTCAGGGTTTTGCATTTGCTAGGCAAGTGCTTTGTTACTTAGATCATGCTCCAAACCCTTTTATTCATTGGTTTGTTTTAATAGGATCTCTCCCTTTCATTTGAGCAAGCCTTGAGCCACAATCCTTCTATCTTCACTTCCCAAGTAACTGGTATTATAGTCATGTGCCATAATGTTCACCATATTTCTTAGGTAATCTCACTAATTTTGCCTGGAATGTCCTGGAGCTATGATTTTCCTATCTCTGCCTCCCAAGTAGCTGGGATTACAGGCATACAGTACTATGCCTAGATCTACCTTTTGTATTTTTGATAGACTATTGGAGGGTTAGCAAACTCCAAGCTATATAATCAGTATGAGCTTAAAAACCAGGTAGACTTGCCATCAAAGCATTTTCTTCTCCCATTTTATTATTAACCTCCATAAGCCTCATTGTCTTTGACTGTAAAATATGGCAATAGCTACCCTTTAATTTATTGTCAGCTATAATATATATATACAATACATAGATTATAGATATGGATATATATGTGTTGTATATATAGATAGTATATATATACATACATCATATA
>NW_012267299.1:5943352-5950130 GCF_000151885.1 Dipodomys ordii
TAAGTGCATAGATATGAGAAAATTTCAAGGCTCCTATACTTCAAGAAATAAGATCTTAAGAATATATAAGTGTTCCATATTTTATTTACATTGAAATATATTCAAGTGTCTTATATTTGCTTTTAGAAACTGGCATATGAGTTTTTGCAAGAGATAAAGAGTAAATAGTGGCTTTCTAGGAAGCTGGAACTATAGAATGAATCACTATAGAAAGCAATCTCCTCTTCTAATTAGAAAGTTAGGTATCTTAACACATACCTGTAGTTCTAGCTACTCCAGAGACTGAAGCAGGAAGATCATATGAACCCAGGAGTTTAAGGCCAGCCTGGGAAATATGGTGAGATACCCCTTTACCTCAAGCTAAAAAAACAGCTCTCTAGTTTTATAAGTTTGGGAAGAATTCTAAATGTAGTGGAAGACACCACATTTTTATTTTGAAAAGCACCAGCTTTATTCCTTACTAAATAAAATAGAAATGTGCTTTTCTGAAACCCTGAAACCATAAAGTCATGATTCTTTTCTTATTTCTTGTAACTAATGATCTGACCTTAAAATCAGGGCTATTTTCATAATCAATCTTAGCAAGAAAAACTTGAGCTAATATGACACAATAGCAACTTGAGATGAGTCTACTAACTTTGACTAGAGTTTCCCAGCTGAGTAGCTGAGCAAGCTACTTGCTAGAGAATGATACCTAGAGATGGTGAAGCAGAATATGAAATTTTGAATAGTCACAATCTGCTTTGTGAATACTGGGGAGGTAATTGGAAGTGATTTTCACCATGCTTTACATTATACTTATAGTTCTGAGAACTAGAACAATGTCAGGTGCATCCAAATGGGCAGTCTCTTAGGAAGGGATCCCTCTGAGACAAGAGAAGAGCTGTTCTCTTTCTCCCTTCCTGCCTCTGTGTTTGCCTTCAAGTAGTAGCATCTTACAAAAAGTGAGAAAAATTAAATCCTCTTAACATAAATCTAGATCTAGTTTGGTGTGTGTGTGTGTGTGTGTGTGTGTGTGTGTGTGTGTGTGTCAGTCCTGGGGCTTGACCTCTGGACTTGGGTGTTGTCCCTAAGCTTTTTTGCTCAAGGCTAGCACTCTACTACTTAAGCCATAGCTCCACTTCCAGCTTTTTGGTAGTTAATTGGAGATAAGAATCTCGTGAAGGAAATGTACTCATACATTGCTCACTTAACTGTAACCCCTCTGTACAGTATTTTTACAATAAAAACATGTATTAAAAAAAAGAATCTCAAGGACTTCTCTGTCCCAACTACCTTTGAATCCTAATTCTCAGAACTCAGCCTCCTGAGTAGTTAGGATTGCAGGCATGAGCCATAGATGCCTGGCTACATTTTTTAACTAAGTCTTTGAGTATGTAGTGCTTAATATTTCCTTATGCCGAAAAGAGATATTAATATCTAAAGAAGGCAAATCCCAAGATCATGTGACTAGTCCGCATACAGAGAGGTGAGTCCAGGGCTTATAAACTCCATGGAAGTACCTACAACTTTCCTGGCATGCTCTGTCTTCCCAGGAAGGACAGCTATCATACTCCTGGAGGAGAAGATGGCAGGCCCTGGACCAACCACCACACCTTAGGGTGTGTATAGGGGAGGAAGAATGCAGAGAGCTATCAGAAACTTTTAACTTAGCAAATATTTATTGAATACCTGCTATGTACCTGGTACTATCAAGTGCTCTGATGGTACCTGACTTTATATGACACTGCATTTTATTACAAGTTAAAAAACAAGGAATTCTGTTTTTCATCATTTTATGATAGCCATAGCCTCTGTAGTTCCTTGTGAACAGAGGTATGCCCCAATGTGTCTGGAGCCTAGATTAACTGGTGATTACTTCCTGAAGCTCATTTTCTTTGATTACAATCATTTGATTTTCTTGATCTTTATGCCTTAAATATGAATAGTTTTGAGTTTGGGAAATTTGGGATAGATCCTGTCAAACTCAAAGCATGCATTAAACAAATGATTGTCCTATTCTTTTCTTACAAAGATAGAGATTCATCCAAGAATGCTATTAGAGAATTGGGGGACCAAAGGCATGAAATGTGATCAGTACTGTTAAATGCTTGTGACTACCACACAATACATCCATTTTCAGTACTATTTTAAAGGTAAAGAAGAGCAAGGCTTCGAAGAAACCTCTTCCTCACGATTGTCCTCCCCAGTGTCACCTCAGAGTTCTGAACTTGAACTTGTTCCTCCGTATTTGGGGCCCTTCCAGAAGCCCAAGTTTAGATTATGCAGTGATTTTTAAGGGCCCAAATCAGAATGATAAAAATGTCTGCAGAAAAAGGAAGTGGTTGAACCTTCCAATCAGAATCTGGGCTTGAAAACAATGAGGCATAAATACTTTGAGATGAACTGATTCATTTGGATTTCATAAACATCTTAGAAGAATTCTACTCGGGCTGGATTCTCTCCCTGGCTGACACTTGGCTCTTTCCATTTCAAGGAAAGCTGGTCCCTCGTTTCCTGCTGCAGTGCTGGGTGTGTGTCTGTCCTGTCCCTTGCCCAAGTTCTTTGCAATCAGCACACTCTTTGAGTCCTGCCTCTCTCACTGTCCTTCAGGAATATCTGTCCTGCCTGTGGTGGGCAGGTATGGCAGCAGGCCATGCCCTTCTGGCCTAGGAGAGTGGACACCACCCAACCCCATTGGGGTAGTCCACTTTGGGACACTAGTGAACAGCTGTGAGAACTTTCTCATCCTGTGAAGAAGGGTCTGGAAAGAATTCTCTGAGCATCAGTTCATAGGTCACCCACAACCAGCTGAACAATGTGCAGATTATCCAATGGGCTCCAATTCATTTCCTTCCACTCCTCCCCCACAGTTACCCTTGAGAGAAAACTAATTTGCAGAAAAATAGCCTCTGCCAACTCACTTCTTCTCTACAATGTATGCTGACCCCAAACTCTTGTCTCAGTGGGTCTTTCTTTCTCCTAATCAATGCTCTGGACTTCTGAAAAGAAGTCTTCTCCTTTTTGTAAAAAAACAAAACAAAATAAAATCTCCCCCGTCCCGCTCCCCCCAGCATCTCTGTCTGGGAGATGCCTTCTTTCCCTTCTGTTCTTTGCTTCTCTCTCTCTCTCTCTCTCTCTCTCTCTCTCTTTCTCTCTCTCTCTCTCTGCCTCTGTGTGTGTGTGTGTAGAAATTGGCACTTTCTCTTTTCAGTCCTCTCCCTTTCTGGTAATAATGCAGGCAGCGAAGAAATGTGCGCAATTTTTCCAGTCTGTGCACTCGGTGAGCCCATGGGTGATGGATGAAATGTAGCACGCTCTCTCTTACATATCTCCCTGTAAGTGAAGCGCTGGGCCTCCTAGTGATGCATGGTGTTATCCAAAGCACCCGGCAGAAGCAGCAAGAGGAGAGTCTGCCTACCCGCTACCCTGTCTGTGTAAATAATAGGGCTAATGACATTTGGCACAAATGAGACTCCTATATAACTATCCCGCTTGTTTGTCCCCTTATTATTTCTTTTTGTCATGAAGCCTCTCTTTTTCCTCTCTGGGGCTTCACCAGTGTGGTCTGTCTTGGTTATGGGGTGGGGAAAGAGGATTGGGGTGGTCAAAGGAAGGTCTTCCAGAGTTCAAGATCCTGTAACTAATATTGAACACTAGAGAGAATGGATGCCAAGGTCAGGTTAAGAATAAAGAAAATTGATTTGGAGGTCAGGGTCATGATGTGAAAGGCCCTGAGTGCTGCCAAAATATTTTCATTATCATTGGTTTTGTTATGGAAAAGACCAGACTCTGTGTAAGGAGGCTAAGAGGGGAGAGACAAGCAGTTCTAGAGAAAACTAGGGGAATCAGAACTCTATCTGTGATTTATTGGGTCTGTCTCCCAAGTTTCTTTGTCTGGCCTTCGCATCTCTTGTAAAAATACGTGGATGGACCTTAACAATCAAGCAAGCCTTTGCTCTGAGCAACTTGAACTAAACTGATTCCCCCCTCCCTCTCTCTCTCTCTCTCTCTCACACACACACACCTCATCTCTCCCTGATCTCTCTGTCTCTCCCTTTTTACCCTCTAATTTCTCCTTACCCGATCTCTCTGATCTCTTTTTCTTACTGATATTTCCTCTGATGCTCTGGCTCTCTGTCTCTCATCTCTCTTTGTATCTCTCTCTGCTTTTCTCTCATTTCTTTCTCAATGATCTCTCACTGACTTCTTCCTCTCTGATCTCTCTTTGTTCTCTCTCTCATCTGTCTCTCTCTCATGTCTCTCTTCCTCTCTCTGTCTCTCTTTGATCTCTCCCTCTCTCCCTGTATCTCTCTTTGTCTCCTTGTATCTCTCCCTCTTTCCCCGCTCTCCCTCCTTCCCTCTCGTCCTCTCTGCTGGAGACAAGTTCTTCCAGTTCTATTTGCAGGAGTAAGCTATTTAACGCATCACTGTGATTCTACTTTTCACCGATGCCTACAACATATCTACAACTCAGGGCTGTATATTTTAACAAAATCTTGTTATTATTGGAGCTCTGACCCGATTTTGTTTCTATATTCTGAAGCAGAAAAGACTCTAGTGGCATGAAATTAGCAGCACATTCTGCTGGGGTGTTAATTGTGTGAGGGTTTTTGGCAGGAGACTCTCCTAGCACAACACAGAATTTACTTTTTTATTTAAATTTGGTAGCAATTTCATATTGTGTTTAAGGAGAGGCCCCACTCGGGATTTACTGTACACTCAGGAAAAGAAAAAAAATCTGCCTAGTGCAGTGGTACAGAAGAATTATGTAATTTTTTTAACTTAGGAGAGAAGCTGCTAGCACTGATTTCTAATTCTTTATAGGGAATTGGCATTCCCAGGCAGAGACTTGGGACGTCCTTAGGCCCCATTATGACATCTGAATGCAGTTGTATCTGGTTAGTAGCAAATTTCCTACTTTGATAAAAGCAAACACACATGAAAAGCAAAAAGTCAAAATCCCCAAGCAAGAGGGACTATTTTTGCCTTATGGTTAGCCCTTCCAAGTCCCCTACAGACCAACATTGTGTGAATATGGTAGATTCCATAAGCCTGTGGACGGAGGAGCAATTCCTGGAAAGGGGGAGAATAGACCCACAAGCAACAGATTCATCCTGTAAAATGGAGTGGTAGTCTCCTGCCCTTATCTTCAGAGAAGGGCAAATATCTGAGTAAAGGAAAGAGTAGCAAACCTTTGCCTTTATGGTTTATATTGTGCCAGTTTCCTCATGTGGCCTGT
The DNA here is from genome assembly GCF_000151885.1 of Dipodomys ordii. Taxonomy (NCBI): domain Eukaryota; kingdom Metazoa; phylum Chordata; class Mammalia; order Rodentia; family Heteromyidae; genus Dipodomys; species Dipodomys ordii. The sequence continues at coordinate 5,948,574 of NW_012267299.1, forward strand.
GCGATTTTCATTCTCCTAACCTCCTCGTCACATCAGCAGCTCTCAGTCTTTAACCTCTGCTTCCTGTGCCTGCCAGCACCACAGAGTGCTTCCATCTGAGAAGCTCTGAGCCACTTGTCCCCAGGCCCTTCCCTGTGTAGCTCAGCTCAGCAGTTCAAAGCAAGACAGACAATGACTCTTCTCCCTGGTAGCATAGCTTTCCTAACAAGTCTTTCTCTAGAATAACAAGCTATGGCCTGAATCTTATTCATGCTGTATAGCAAAGAGACACAGAGAATAAGACTCAACTCCTAAATCTCACCACTCCCTTCCCCTTTGTGCCTTGGGAGGATTGTTTCCTCCTTGGGCCTTCTGTAGGTTTCACATCTGTGAAAGGGACAAGCAAACTTTAGGCAAGAACTAAAAAAGATGATGTATGTACAGCCCTTGGCCTCAGGGCTGGCCTATGGCCCTTTAAGGTCCTTTTGCTCCTGATCCATCAGTCGTGGCAGTTATATCTAGTGAACTCCCGTTAGGGGCTAGCCACCATGCTCAGTGAGGCATGAACAGAGATGTCCCCAGAGGTACTACTGAGTGCATGCCACACCTCATTTAATCCTCACACAACCTCAGAGGGGTGGTGTCTCAGTTCTTCTACAAATACGAAATCTGAGGCATAGACCTGGGAAATTGCACTCCGAAGGGACAAGTAGGATTCCAACTTGATTTGTCCGATTCCAAACATTTAACTCAATGTGCCTTAATCCTGCCTGTCTTGGGGAGCTACTAAAACATGGATACCAAGACCTGTATCTCAGACCAACAGCATGGTGGTAGGTCTGAATAGAAATAGCCTTGAAGAGTTATAGGAGGAATCCAATCTGATACCTTTAAGTGAAGAAACAACAATTTTCACTGTGTTCCACTGTCTACCCCTCTTCATGGCCCATGCCCACAAACCAAGGCTTTGAAACCAACAGAGGAATTTCAAATAGTGGCTGTTCAATAATTACATCAGCATTTACCATGGGTGAAGGAACTATTCTGTGCTCTTTATGTTAACTCTGATGCTCAGAGCAACAATAGAGAAATGAAATGTAGTGAGTTTTCCTGAGTCAAAGATATTTTATAAATAATTTAGCACCTGGTACATATAAGCTTCCAGTCAATAGTATTGTTAAAATCCTTGTCATCTCTTGAATCTTCATAGCAGCCTGGAGACCTCTGGACTATGCCTCCTTATCCCTAGAATCTGTTCAGTCCTTACCATTTCTACTGACACCTCTTTCCCTGCATCACCATCATCTCTCACCTGGACAGCTCCCATGAGGTCTTAACAACTTCCTGAATGGAGCCTCATCCTTCTGGAATCTATACAAGAGTCAAGGTGAGCTCAAACAAAAAAAGCCCTGGCTGTGAAGTGGTTGTAACTTTCAGGGCCATTGTACAGATTGGTAGCTTGGGCCTTTATTTTAAAAAAGGAAAAAAGAAAGAGAGAAAGAAGGGAGGGAAGGAGGGAGGAAAGGAAGAAAAGAAGGAAGGAAGGAAGGCAGGAAGGAAGGCAGGCAGGCAGGCAGG
>NW_012267299.1:5953791-5986257 GCF_000151885.1 Dipodomys ordii
TTTTTTTCTCTCATGTGATTGTTTCTAACACATTTATAAGATCATTTCTTTGTTGCTTTGTATGTCCCTCCCACACAGTATAACCCCTGCTTTCACTGTATTTGATGTCAATATAATTTGTGGAGGGGAAGGGGAAAAACAAATCGTTTAAATAGGGATACAGGTGCACCCATTGCAGCAATGAGATACAAGTCGTTATGTTGAAAATGAACTTTACAACTTTGGTGCGGGGGGGGGGGAGAGGATTGTGGGGGGAAGGATGGGAAGGATGGGAAGGGATGGGAAGGGGAAACAAAGGAGGAGGCTACAATGCTTGATAAGAAAAGTACTCATTATCTTGCTCATGTAATTGTAACCCCTCTGTACAGTATTTTCACAATAAAAATATATATAAAAAATAAAATGATGGCTTCTAGATGCATTCATTTTCTTGAAACAGATAATTTCATTTTTCTTTATGGCTAAATAATATTCATTCATAGATGGATGGATGGATAGATAGATACATAGATCCATTCATCAGTTATAGGGTTATAGTGCATCTAGACTGTTTTCATAGCTTGGCTGTTGTGAACAGCACTACAGTGCAACTGCCTCTTTTATACTAAAGGATACTTCTTTATTTTTTTTTTCTTTTTGTGCCAGTCCTGGGGCTTGAATTCAGGGCCTACACATTGTCCCTGAGCTTTTGTGCTCAAGGTTAGCACTTCACCACTTTGAGCCACAGCTCCACTTGTGGCTTTTTTGGTAGTTAATTAAAATAAGAGTCCCACAGACTTTCCTGCTTGGGCTGTCTTCACACCTCAATCCTCAGATCCAAGCCTCCTGAGTAGCTAGGATTACAAGCATAAGCCATTGGCATCAAGCTAAAGGCTAATTCTTCTAACTAACATCTCTTGGCTCTCCAGCCCTTTTCCCTGAACCACCACAACAAGCAGAAGGTTCCAGTCCTATTCTTCATAGCATTTACTCTATCCTGCTTTCCCCTCTATTCATAATTTATAACATATTTTGTCATTTGATGTTGCACGTTATTTAATTACTCAATATCTTCTGTTTAACACCGTACCTAGCTGCAGCTTGGAAATTTAATCATCTGAAGCCACACAGTGAGATCATAGATATCAGGCTTCCTTGTGCTCAATGCGCTCCTAGAGCTTCCAATGTTCCTTCTGTTTGTTTATGCTGTAAAGCCTCTATTATCTCAAACTCCTTTATCCAGAAACCCTGTTATCTGAACTGAGGTTGTGTGACTGGATGTGTTCTATTTACTTTGAAAATTCTGACTCACCTGCTCTGTGAGTTACATTCGAAGCTTGCTTAGATTCTTTAGATCAGCAAGGCCTTGGGAGTGCCTATGCTATTTTCTTATTGTTTAACCTGTGCTGCAGAACAGCTCCAATGGCCGCCTTCCTTCTGTGTTGGAAACATATGCACGTTATCTGAGTCCCACAGTTGTTCCATGGTCATTGTTCCTGTCTCCTTTTAAAACTCCACACTAAAAATAATTAATTGGACACTTAAAACCTGCAGTTTCCTGAGGCAGCAGAACCAAAGGGAGAGGATGGTGTTCAGCATTGAAGGGTCTGAGTTCTTGCCTTGGTTCCATAGTCATGTGTGACTTAAATCAAGTCCCTTAGCTCCATGTGTGTCTGTTACTCAAACAGCTAACTGGGGATAACCATACCCAGATTTTCTTGTTTGTTTGTTTTCTTTTTGTGTTGGTACTCGAGTTTGAACTCAGGGCCTGGGCACTGTCTCTTAGCTTTTTTTTTTTTTTTTTTCACTCAAGGCTGGTGTTCCGCCACTTAAGCCACACTTGTACTTCCAGAATTTTTGTGGTTAATTGGAGATTAAAGAGTCTTCATGATTTTCCTTGCCAGTCTGGCTTTGATCTGTGATCCTCAGATCTCAGCCTTTTGAACATGAGCCACCAATGCCTGTCTCCTGAATTCCTTGTGACCCTGTGTTTTACAGACAATAGAGAATACGGCTGTTGAAAAGTATTAAAGGTAATATCCTTTTTGTATAATTAGTTTGGGGAGACAATCATTCATAATTAATAATCTAGAGAGTTCTTAATAATTTCTTAATAACATTTCAGATTTGGCAGAGAAGACAATAGAAGGATGTTAAAAGAAAGCCAGCAGCAGACTGTGGCTTTTCCTAGACAACAGAGAGATGCTGACTCCTGGTGATGAGCATCTTCCCTCTGCTATTCACGTCTCATCACAGAAAGATCACTGCTTCTAAGACTGAGCCCTCAGATTATTTTCTTCCTGCATAAGGGCAAAATGTAACCCACCAGGAATTTCACCTGCTTATCCTACTGCAGTCTAATTTACCTTCTATTTACCAAGCACCTAGTGTACCAAAATCATGTGTCAGTCATATGAGGTTACGAAGATAAATTCGACTTGATTTCTACACTCTAGATCTCTAGGAATAGTAGGATACCTAAGACATGTTCTACCAACAAAAAGCAAAATTTAGTGTTGGATTTTTTTAAAACATAGGATGTTTCTATTGCCTTGGATGGAGTAATGGGGACTAGACTTACCTTCTTTCCTTGAACAACCAAACTAATGAGCAAAATATATGAAGAAGCAGCAGTTTCCAAGACAGAGAATATCAGATAACAATAAGAAAAAAATATTGATTCCCAAGAGTAGTAAAAACAAACAAACAAACAAAAAAACCCTACACAATTGCCCCTAAAAATAAACCATACAAACCTCACGGCTTTAAGGAAGTTTTTAGGCTTCTATGCAGACAATCCAGGCAAAGAGTCCAATGCACTCCTTGAGGATGTATGGAAATGAGATTCCTGGAAACTGAAACAGCTAGAGTTCACAGGACTAAGGGCTCAATACGAGATTCCAAGAAAACAAACAGACAAAACCCCACCAGAGACCCTATAGAAGGTCTTCTTTGAATATTCAACTGACTACTGACCAAAAATTCATTTGAGAAAGCCACCCAATGTGGAAAGAACCAGCCATAAAATTAAAGGCAATAAGACCATGAATAAAGCCTCTTTCCACCAGACAGACTAAAAAACCTTATAATTTGTGGGTCATTGGGTAGAAAGCTCAGAATGCTCTTTTCTCGGTAATGACTAAACACAGCTCTGGGTTCTATCTAACAAATCTTAAAAAACAAGACCCAAAAGGAGCAAACTATTTATGAACAACTTAACTGTATCCCAAAAGAAAGCTCAAGAATATTTATAGAATACAAAACATAGCCAGTACTCCCAAGTAAAAAACTAAAATATGGTATTTAGCAAAAGAAAAATTCAGATATAAAAAAACTTTCAGATATGCAAAGAGGCAGAAAAATATGACCAACCATGAGGGAGAAATACCTTCCAACCAAAACCAACCCACAGCTGACACAGATGTTAGAATTAAGAAACAAGGGCATTTAAACAATTACAGTAACTGTGGTCAAATGAAGCAAAAATATAGAAGATATTTCAAAGATCCAAATTGAACTTGCTGTAATAAAAACACGAATTCCTAAGATCAAAATTACACTGGATGGGTAAAGCACTTGTAATCCTAGCTCCTCAAGAGGCTGAGATCTGAGGATCCCAATTCGAAGCCAGTTCACAAAGACAAATCCGAAAGACTCTTTTCTTGAATTAACCAGCAAAAAGCCAGAAGTTGAGCTTGAGTGGAAAAGCTAAGAAAGACTGTGAGGCCTTGAGTTCAAGTCCCACTAGCCACCCTTCTCACCCCTCACACAAATTATACTGGATGGGACTAAGGCCCAATGGTGTTATAGGGAGACATTTAAGAAACTCTGAGACACTAAGTCATAGCAGAAGACACTATGAATGAAGCAAAGTGTAGCACAGGAGTCATGTAACTGGGGTCCACAAGGAAATAGCTGGGGATTCAGAAGAGAACAGAAGTGCAAGTGCCAAAACCATAAGGAAAACCAGATCAAGAAATTAGTGAACTGTTCAAAACCAGGGTTAAAAAGAAAAGACTAAAAAGCAGCCACAGCAAAGGTAGACATTTTAGGCACAAAGTAAAACCCAAATCCCAACCTGGCAGCAGTTCTTCATCAAAAACAGTGCAGGTGAGATGACTGAGGAAAAATGTCTTACAGGTGAAACACAATCAATCTTGAATTTATATTTTATTTTATTTTTATTTTTTTGGTCAGTTGTGGGGCCTGAACTCTGGGCCTGGGCGCTGTCTTTCAGCTCAAGGCTAGCACTCTACCACTTGAGCCACAGCACCACTTCCGGCTTTTTGGGCTTATGTGGTGCTGAGGAATCGAATCTAGAGCTTCATGTATGTGAGGCAAGCACTCTACCACTGGGCCACTTCCCCAGCCCTCAATCTTTAATTTGATAACCCGTGAGTAGATCTTTCAGGAATGAAGGAAAAATAAAGACTTCTCAGATGTAAGAAATGTTGCACCAGAGGATGGATACATGCTACAAAAGACAATGTCCTTCAGGAAGAAAAATGATACTAGATGGGAATGAAGAACATGGAAAGGTATAATATAGGTAAAGATACAGATGTTTTCCTTATTGTTTAAATCTCTTTGAAAGCCATTTAATTCTTTAAACAAAATGAAAACCTGGTGCTGATGGCTCACATCTCTGATCTTAGCTAGCCAGGAGTCTGAGTCTAGAGGATGGCAGTCTGTTAGACTCTACTTCCAAAAAGTTGGTATTGGAGGTATAGCTAAAGTCATAGAGTACCAGCTAAGCAATTAAGCCAAATAAGCACTAAGCCCCAAAGAGCCTGAGTTTAATCCCTAGTATTGCTGAAAGAATATTACAATTTATTTTACATACATGTATTTATGTATGTATATGTATATATATATATGTCTGTATATATACACATATATAAAATAGCACAATTTCTGAGATGGGAGAAATGGATGAAATCCATTGTGACTTTCTTAAGCCATTTGTGAAATACAGCATAAGAAAACAGAGTTTTACCTAAAAATATAGCAAAAACATACAAAGGAATTTATGAAAAAAAATTAGAAAAAGACCTAAGCTGGGTGTAGTGGCTCATGCTATTATTCCAGTTATTCTGGAGGAAGAGATCAAGAGAATCATGGTTTAGGTCAGCCCAGGCAAAAAATTAGCAAAATCTTAATCAATAAGTCACATATAGTGGGTGACTTCCATCAGTCACTCCAGCTATACCAGATATATAGGTAGGAGGACCTGGTCTGAAGCCAGCCTCGAGAAAACACTAGAGGCACTACTTGAAGATAACCAAAAGCAAAAAGGAAGCCGGGTGCCGGTGGCTTATGCCTTAATCCTAGATAGTCAGGAGGCTGAGATCTGAGGAACATTTCAAACCCAGTGTGGGTAGGAAAAGTCTTAGATTCTTATCTCCAATAAATCACTCAGAAAACTGGAAGTGGCGCTGTGGTTCAAGTGGTAGCGTTCTAGCCTTGAGCTAAAGAGCTGAGGGATAGCACCCAGGCCCCACTACCAAAAAAAAAAGGAGCTTGTATTGTGGCTCAAATGGTAGAGCACCTTCCCAGAAATCATAAGGCCCAGAGTTCAAACTCTAGTGCTGCAAAAAAAATAAATAAAGGAAAGAAGGCAAGAAAGATTTTTTAAAAAAGAAAGATATAGAGAAAACACAGAGAACAAGGAACAGATCAGGCAAATGGAATACTAACAACAAAATGACTGACTCAAATCTACTCACATTAAATGATCTGACCATCAAAATCTGTAGACATGGGCTAGAAAATTGAACCTAGATAAGACTCAAATACATGCTGCATACAAGAAACCTACTTCTGGGGAGAATTAAAATCTCAAAAATGTTGTTTTCTAAATCACAAACTCAGTGCATCTATCCACTTACATTTATTAAATTTCTCCCAACATTATATATTAATTTTCAGTGTACAGATCTTGCATATATTGGTGAGATTCATCCTTAAGTATTAAAAAATTGGTTCAAAATCTTTTTAAAAAATTTTTGATGTTAGTGTAAATGATGCTGTATTTGAAATGTTAATGCTTCTCTGTTGCTAGCAAATAAAATACAATTCATTTTATTCATCTTTTATCCTCAACATTGTTAATTTCAATTATTCCCATGGCTTTATTGTGGATGGTAGGATTTCCCACATAAATTCTCTCTGCAAATGAAGAGAGTCTCATTATTTTTCCTTTCCAGTGCCTAATTTCTTTTTCTTGCCTTATTGCATTCTCTAGAATCTCTGCTTTTCATCTATATGTATATATAAATATACTTATATTTTAAGATAAATTTCACTTTCTGGAATAATACAAGATAAACAGATGAGGAAATGGAATACAAATAGTAAAATGATAGACTCCAGTCTTACCATATCAATAAGCATATTAAATTATCTATGCATAAAAATCAGAAGGGTAAATACTTAATACAAAGAGGAAAGGAAGCATGGGAGTTACACGAAATGTTAGACCCTGTGGCCTCGAAAGGTTCTTAAGCTTGTCTTTCTTAGTCCTGACCATTCTATTTTTGTCATCATTTTTATGTGATGACTGCAACCGCTTTTAATCTAGTCTCCTCTCCTCCAGACTTGTCCAAATCCAGTCTCTCTTCATGTTCCTGCCAAAGTGCCTCTGTAGTAGAGTCTCATTTCTTACATGATAAAATTCAAATTTCCTCCAGGCCTTTAATGGTCTTTATGTTAATTTGCCCTTCTCTTTCTTGCTTCATTATTCTCCCTCCTTCCCTGTGTATTCTACAGGCTGCTTCACAAAACCATTTGATATTCCCTAAATGCACTCTACTCTCATGCCTCGGAGCATTTGCCTGGACTCTTCCTATTCCCCAGTGCCTTTGTCAAACCATCTTCACCTAGCACATTACCTCTAGAAAGCATGCCCTTTGCCCTTTTAGGAGCAGGTTATCACTGCCTTTTCTCTGGCTCCTGGGTAATGGGTGCATACAGAAATTAGCATTTCAAATTCCTGAACTATATAGTTATCTGTCAGATCTACTGTGTGAGTACTTTAAACTAAATCTAGTCTATGCATCTTTTTCCCCCCCGGCACCATTCCTATTTTATATAGAATAGAGAAGAAGAAATGGAATACTCCTGATCTGTAACTTCATTAAAAAAAAAAAAAACATTTTTAGGTCTGGGTATCTGGCTTGTCATGGCTCCCAGGTACACATACCCTTAATACAGCTGGATCAATGCTGGATCAATGTCTAGTTGGACAATGATCTTCCTTAAACTGGCACTTTTTAAAGAATGAATTCTGTACAATTTTATTAAATCCTTTGAGAAAAGGACCACACTTTGAGCTTATACAAAGCCTTCCATGTCTTCCTCATTGATGTAAAATGCACTCCTCCCCATCCATTCAATTCATACTTGTGAGTCTTTCCCCATGTTTCTAGCCCTGCTCAGTCCATTTCACTTTTGTCCAAATGTGCTACTCTTAGACATAACATTCCCCCGATTCACTATATTAAACTCTTTCCATTTAAAATTGTGATAATAGCCACCAACATGCTGAGAGTGAATTACTTAAACAATGAAGTTCAAGGCTGCTGTGGAGGGTATTTAAAGTTGTTACTCAGGAAGTCTTGGCGTATTCATGTTCCCGTCCCATGGGAGCAATTTCAGCTAAGCCCTAATCTGACAGTACTCTTCTCAACAAAGTAGCTAATTTTCAAATCTTGTTTTAATTATTAGAGTGGAAAAATACAGTACAGAGGGGTCGGATATAGATGTAGCTGATCAGACCACAAAACACTCAAAATATAGCAAGAAATCACAAATCTACAGCCAGATCAACACAAAGAAGCTCTTCAATTGTTTCCCAGTCTCTGATCCATTCTTTTCTCCCCATTTGTCTCTGAGCACCATTTGTCAAGACAGGCTCATGACACCTAAGTCACAGTTTATCAAGTCTCCCTGGCTATGTTATAAGAAAAGTGCTCTTAAATTCTACAATTGTACAAAGGGTGAAAAGACTGTAAAGACAACTAGATGTGCAGCCTCAACAAATCTTTACCAAAATCCAAATTGCTTATAAGGAACAAATAGGATCTGGAATGAGAACAATATTCATGAGCAAGACTGGTAATATACCCCTAAGACTTTAAAATTCTCTGTACTCAAATAGAAAATCATCTGCCCTATCTGGAATATGAAGCAATGCCCAAAGGCTTCACCTTTGGGAAGGAGACAGGAGCTTCACAAGGATGTTGATGTTCCTTAACACCTGATTTGTCCTCTTCTCATTAGCAAGAACTAGAGCCAGGTCTCAGCACAACCTGATCCAGAAAACACAATACCTGCTACTTCCGTACCAAAAGACTAATAAGTCCTGGCAAATACATGTTGGCGGAAACCAGAAAAACACATGTAGAACATGAACATCTTGATATTTTGGATAAAGGAGGATTGAACACAAAAGTGGATGGGGAGAATTAGTTGATGTAACAACCTTCTTTACTCAAGATTTAACATGTTTTCATGGTGAAAATATCTGAATCTAGTCCTAACACGGTGCTAGTATGAATCCTTGAAGCTCTGGCATAGTTATGGGCCATAGTAAATAAAATGGAATTGCTAAGCTGACTTGGCAAAGTGCCGTGGAAAGGTCAAAGAAAGATGGAAATGTTAACATGAATTTATTTGTGTTAGCAGAAAACTCTCTACAATCTGTTTCCCAATAAGTATCAGAAATGACCATAAGATTTTTTAATATTGCCAAAGCCGAAAGAATTACACAAATGAAGAGAGCATTGCTTTTTTTAAAAAAAGAAATTCCAGTGGCACTTATCCCCTGAAAACTGGACTTGATAGAAGAAGCTCTATCATGAGATTAAGTTTGTTAGCATCAATAAGGAAGATAGGATTCCGAAATGTCAGAGGTCAAGTGCAATTCTTAAGTGGAAGGAGAAAAATTTTATGTGATTACTGTCACGGACAACAAAGTAGATAATGCCTTGGCTTTTGGAACTGTGTGGACAAAAGACCTGGGTATTCCAAGAGGTGAGACATATGGACATCCAATCAGGATAGTATTTGACTTGCAGGAGTGGGAAAAAATAAGAGCTGACACAAGGTCAGCTCAGAGTAGATCCAAAGGTCCACAGAGGCTTTGTATAAGTATTTCCTCATTCAGTATATAATTTAGACAAACCAAGTAACTGTCAAAATCATCTCCTAGGCTCCACAATTTATTGAATAAGAACTATTAAGTTATGAAGGGCTCTAACCCCATCATTCAAGAGTCAACACTGCTACTTCTGTTTACTGTGTTAAATTCTCATGATGTGGTCACGATGGTGTCCCAACATCTTCCATATGTCTATGGAATATTTAGACAATTAGGATTCTGCAGACTATGTGTGTGACATTGCACAAGAGGCTTTACATAGCCTTCAGCAAGAATATCAGTATGTGCTGATGTCCTTCTTACTTAAAGGATACCTGTTTTTGATCCTGTTTATTGATGAGGGGTTGAAAAGAACATATTCACCAGATCAATGATAACATATTCAGTGCCAGAGGCTGCATGTGGTCTATTTTAATAAGGATGTTGGATTAGCTCAGCAGCTGAGGTTGGCGCTACCACTTGGTGAAGTTTATAGTCTACTATCAGCCACCATGATCTGTCAGTTTATTTTCCCATGGGCCATATATATGATTTATGTGGATTCTGTGAATGTATTATATAGTCCATGAATATATGTATATGCAATAATACATAGAAATATATAAAACTACATATTGATCTGAGTTAAGGGTACACCTGAGACCACCGGCAGTGATAAATAACTTGAAGTGGAAGTATGAGAAAATCATAGAGGTGTAGATGGACCTATAGTATGGGTCATATACCACATCAATACTTATCTCCTCTGCAAGTGTGTCACTGAACAACTAGTTATCAGGATGTCCTGCCCACCAGCCTCTTGCCATAGCTGCTCCAGGGCGGGCATTACAGAAGACAGGTTGGATAGGAATAGAGGGAGACTCTGCATGAGAGTCACTTCATCAAGACCAGCCTAGCAACTGTTGTCCTAAGTATCTGTCATTATAAAGGAGGACATGAATGCCTCCACAGGGCACACATCCCTGAGAAGCCTAGCCAATCACTTGATGGTAGGCTTTTTAACCCCAGATTCCCTCTGACCTAGAGGGATCGGTGTGATTCATCTTTCCCACTGTTACTTACTGGGATACAGGTTTGCCTTCTTTATACCAATGCCTCTTCCAGCACTTCATCAAGCTGGCCATCCTGACATTTAAACAGGATGTTTGCAGAAAACCTGTGGCAAATTCATGTCAAGAGCTAGGACCCAGAACCCAAATGTTTTTCCTGCCAATTCTGGGAAAGGATAGCTCTGATGTACAAACTATAGTTTTTCATGAGGTAGTCCATGGTAGAGCATCCCTCTTTAACGTCTGAAAAATGAATGGAACTGGAAACCATTATGTTGAATAGAATGAGTTATGCCCAAAAAACAAAAAGAAGGTCAACAGTTTTGTTGGGGACAACAGATATCAGTGGAGGGAGGATGGTGAATGAAAGAATGAATGGGGATGAATATGGTTCAAGTAGTTTATTTGCCTATATGAGAACAAAACAATGAAACCTACTGAAATTTGGTTTTAAGAGAGGAGGAGGTAGTAAATGATAGAGGGGGTGTGAGTTTGGTTTACCTTGTATGCATATATATAGAAATATCAGCGTGAAACCTCACCCCTGTACCATGAATGCTAATAAAAATTGTTTTTAAAAGAATTACTTGGAATATAGCATGTATTTTTGTATTATTTATTTGTTATTATTATTATTATTATTAGGTGGTACTGGGGATTGAACTCAGAGCCATTTCTTGCAAGGCAGAAAGTCTGATAGTGTGGCTCCAACGGGAGAGTACTTGCTTAGTATATATCCTAAGTTCCTCAGGTCTGCAATGAGTAATTGTTGGAAGAAACTTCAGAAATTATCTATGGGTAGGTCAATCCTTCCCTTTGACAGATGGGGAAAGTGAATTTAGAAGCACTTCCGCATCCCTTCCTACTCCCCCAAGGCCTGGTGCCAGGCTCCAGCCAGGCAATACCTGGCAGCACCTCTGATCCAGCTCAGTTTCCAGTGAAGAACTGCCAGAATTGCCTGAAAGATCCCTTTCCTGAAAGAAACTTCCTGAAGATGAGGAGACACCAACCAACACTGAAAACTTAAACCATACACTCTTCACTCATGCAAGCAGTTCTGGACGTTCTGGTTTATATAACTCTTAGGCAACCCTTTGACTTTGATTACTAAGCCATCTGAGAAACTGAAGGCATATTGTCACAATCTTATTATTTCAATATATACTGAATACTAGATCAAAAATAGAAGAGAAAAAGGAAATAAAATAAAAAAGAGATTTGCTGAATGACCATTTGATTGTTTTGCTTTCAACCACCAGGAACATTACACTGGGGCCTTTTGACTCACTGGTGACACAGCTTCCAGCCTGCTCTGTTGTATGTAGTAATTGATCATATTTCACTCTAAAATGAAAACATAAGACTGACAAAAATCTAGTTATGAAGCCTCCGGTGAAGAAGAAGCCAAAATAGAGATGGAGGTAAGCTAGTTTCCATGAAATAAGGATCACAAGGGACAAAGCTGTGGCCCAAGCTGGAAGAACTTGTGCATTCTCTTCTGGACTGTCAGTTACCTATGTGTCATGTTTCTCATTATCCTGCCCAGGTGATTGTTCCTGCCCTACACAGGTTAATTGATTAGCTAATGAAGGAGCCAGTTTCATCCTCCCCTCTGACCCAGAGCAGGCATTGAGCTTGGGCACGTTTTTTCCAGGATTTTCCATGGTGCATATTTTGGGAGCTGAGGACCCACATCTCTATTCTCTTTGATCTCTGCTAGGGCCATTGCAAGGATATACATTTCTCCTTTTGGCTGGAAGGACAGGAAGTGACCCTGGTGAGGGATTTCCATAGATGATCACTTGGGCTGTGGGGAGGATGTGCCAATATGTGCCAATACATCTTAGTTGGGAAGAAAGGGTGATCCTTCTTATTCAACATAGCAGGGAGGGAAGGAAGTGTTCATTTCTTGCAATAATGGATAAAATGGGTGGCTAAGAACCACGTGCAGTAACCCCACTCCCTAATCAGAGCCTTAGTTCTGCTGCTTATCATCCCCGTGACTTTAAGCAAATAACTTTATGTCTCTGTGCCTGAGTTTTCTTGACATAACTTACATTCATTCACTGCTTGCCATCTACCATGCCTAGTTCAGAACCATTTATTTATAGTTATTTAGTTAATCCTCATAAGGATCCCAAGTTCCCATTTTAAAGATAGGAAAATGAAGTTATACAGCTTGAAAATAGCAGAAGAAACATCCATACTTGGGCAATGTGGCTTATGCATACTCATAGCCTCTCTGTTAGGTAGTGGACAATGTCACTTTCTTTGTAGGACTGTTGCCAGGCCAGAATTACATAAGTCAATCACATTGAGTGCTGAGAGCAAGCAGAGCCTACCACCTGCAAGTGCACAATAATGTGAGCTGCCACCATTGCCCTTATTCCTCTCTCATCTAAGGCTGGCAACAAGGACATTGAGTGGAAGAGGGCACAAGAGTGTAGGGAGAGCAGCAGGAAACAGTGAGGTAGATGGGGCTAACTTGGCTCTGCCTTTCCCTGGCAGTCCCCATTTCCCCCACCAAGCAGCAGGAATTATATTATTAGTATCCAAAGGTGTGCAATTGTATCTCCATATGAAAATTCCCACAAAGAAATTCTGTGCTCAGTTTGGGCCAGGAAAGCTGTGATCCCATCCCCAGGCTTTTGAAGCTCTGAGCACAGGCAGGAAAATCAAATCATTCAGCTAGGATTGCGGCTACGGGCTCTTCCTTTCTCTTTCAGTTTCCTAAGGAGGCTCCTCTTTTCTTCTGGGAATTAACCCAGTGTTCCACTGCTCTTTTTTTTTTTTTATTTCCCTGATGCTTGTCAGGCCCATGCTCTGCCCTGTGCTATGCATCAGGAGGCTGACCTTGAGGGACTGTTTTCCCAGACTCCCTTGCCAATTAGCTCTTAGTGGACTTGGTCAATTGGAATTAACAACAGGAAATAAAAAGGAAAGGAGAAAGATTGAGGTATTTCTTCCTGTTTCACTGAGGTTCAATCCAGAAAATGTATATGTAAATTCTTTATAAACTGTAGCATATGTAGGGTGGTTATAAGAGTAAGATCTGATTCCTTCCCAACAACCTCACAAGGCAAACAAGGTGCATATATCCTTAAGGCACATGGACAATTTTGCCATACACGAAGAACAGAAGTTTCACTTTGAAGCTCATAATATATATATATATATATATATATATATATATATATATATATATGTTTAATACAACAAAGAATTGTGTGCTAGGGAAGCAGCCTTCCAGTATAAAAGTAAACTACCAGCTTCAGGTTAACTCTTTGTATCCCTTCTAAAGGATGATGGCCAACATGGAAGGAACTGGAATCCTGTGAATTGTCTCTGTCATTGAGTCCCTCACTGCCAATGGTTACTTCAACGTGGATAGCTGATTAGTCATAATGACTACTTTCTCTTCTCCTGATAGTTTCTTCTAAAAAGCACTTTAGATAACTCTGCTTGATTAAAAAAAATTGAGCAGCAGTTTAGTTTTTTTTTTTAAATGGGAACTTTCACGTCAAATATAGTAGCTACATTGACATCTCACATGAAAACTACCCCATCACTCAGAAGACACTCCATTTTGGATGAATTTTTGATTTGCCTTCTATGAGTCTGAGTTCACAGATTTTTCTCTGCACTTACTAAGGCAATACTATTAACATGTCAGAACACAGTTTCCTAGAGTTTTCAATTCTTCATGAAAGGCACCAGACATATTTTCTTTTAAATCTGACTTGAATTATGCTTAATGCTATTTGTTAACTAGTGTGAAAAGAAAAGGTTTCTCTGTGTGAAAGTGGTTGTGTTCTACCAAGGTGAATGATACTCTGGAGCATAATATTCCATCTACCTGGGTTGCTTAGTTTCTATCAGTTTGGTTTTTCCACAAAAATTCAATAAAGGGGACATAACCCTACTTTAAAATGTCAAGAAGGGCTTTTACTTTAAATCCCCATGAATTAAGAAAAAGCACAGAGCCTCCTCTTAGGTGCTTTTCTCAACTACTTGATCATTTTTATTTCTTCTGTGAAGGATAGAAAGGGGACGCATGCCACGCTTGGTGTCTGCACAGCAGGCATCACTCATTCCCAGCACAGAGACCCAGGGCTTGTTTTCCGAGTGAGGCAAGGAAACACCTGCTATCTAGTGAGACAAGCCTGTTCCCGGGGCGCTGGCAAGGAAAGGGGTGAGGGCCTTCCAGAGACACTGAAATTGCTTTTGCTTCCTTCCTTCCTAATTTTATCTCTGTAGCGATGTCACTCTTTCCATGGGCTTATTCATTTCTATCACCACCACTACCCCATTTTTTTTTACAGTTGTGTATTCAACCAAAGAAAATGAGTAAGAAAAACAATTATGATAGCAAAGAAAAAAAGATTCAAAACCACCATATGTGAGGCCCCTGGGATTCCTTGATTAATTTTCATTCCCATCGTTTAGTTCTGAGCTTGGCCTGTTTCAGCAAATGTGTGAATAAGTATAGTCACAGGCTGGATTTCCTTGCAGCTTTAGAGGAAAAGAAAAGAAGAAGCCACTCAAGTCCTTTTCTTACCTTGTTGGGTTCCTAGAAAGTCAGAACTGTAACTCTACTTGCCAGAGGTTCATACCCAAATCATACCTATGGAACTTTGTCTCATAGCAACTCCCCTAAGGGGAATTTTGCTAGGATTTTTGAGACTACACAATTAATCTGGTCATAGGTAAGATGTTCTGTTCATGCATTTGTCTCTTTTCTTCTTTCTTAGTATTTTCTTAAACATTGTAGATGTTTCAAATACCGACTTTTAGAAAAATAAATCAATTAGAAAATCATTACAAATAGTAGACTACTCAAGAAATCTAGTTGAAAAAGTAAAGTAGCAGTATGGTAATTATGCCAAATAATTTCGTACAAATTCTGCCACTGAGCCACCTTCCCAGCCCCTTTTATACAAATTCTAAAGTAAGAAAGACACAATAGACTGGGAAAGAACAGGAAGAGCCACAGGGAGGAAAGAGTCCTTAGGCAGACAGGAAGGTCAGATGGGAGGAAGAGGAGGCATCTGTGGAATGCAAGTTGACAATGGTGAGGAGAGAGTCTGATGACAGACAGGAGATGGTTTGACCAGGTACATTAAAGAGACAGTGAGTATCACCTGAAATGAGTTTTCATAGAGGAGATATGGCACCTAAATGTATACTTTAGGAACCAGTCATTCTACTGAAAGCCAGAGGACTTCATCCTGTGGGTACTACGGAGTCACTGAACATTTTCTGGCAGGAAAGTGACATGGGAAAAAATTATTATGGTGATGCTAATGACTAACATGGGTGTCAGGAGGCCTCTTTCCAGTCTACTTATGAGGCCAAGAGATCTGGAAGAAAGTGGTGGCTGTGGTAATAGAGAAAGCAGAAGTGGATAGCTACTGCTAAGGAAACAATGGAACACTGGGGGCTGCCCAAGTTCCCCTCAGAAAATACTTGATGGCTAAAGCCTTTTCTTTATTCCTCTAGGAATTCTTCATATGTTATTTCCCTACTTTACCTTTGACAGTCTGATAAACTGTTGTGTTAAGATGTTAAGGGTAGATTATGACTTAAAGTTGGTACAAGGAAATACAAAATTGCACCGTGGCGGAAAACAGTAAATAGCACGCACACTATGAGAAATAACTCCTCCTGGAACACTTTCAAATTATCTCTAGTAATACATAGTTTTCAATAGTAAGAAACCAAAAAAAAAATTGGGTGTTTTGGGGGGTTTGTGGAAAAAGCTACACAAGAAGCCATTTACTCCAAATTTTTCTTCCAGCTATGGCACTTGGGTTGTGGTTGATGCTATGACACAAAAAGAAAAGCAAATTAGTCTGGATTAAGTATCATCTTTCTGTGTTGCAAATTACCTAGATTACTATGGGTCACTGCCCTTCCCACATCTGGACTCCAGGAATGAATCATTCAAGAGGCACACTCCAAACGGAAGTTTCTGTTCTCTGAAGTTGCTCTCTTCACGGGGTCTCCTTGGACTTCCTGATACACAAACAAATAGGGGAAGCAAAGGAGAATAGACAAAGTAGGCATGCAAATTTCTAAGCATAGGGTCTCCAAGAAATTGTCTCTAGCCAAAAAAAAAGAAGACCTCAGGCATCTGCCCAGGAGAAGAACCTTGACTCTAAGAATATTCTCTCCAGTTTCCATGTTTCCTTCCATGACAGGCGTCAGTGGAGGTGACAATTAGGTGTGGTGGGTAGGCATTTCTGTGGGCTGGCAGCCTATTTTAACTTGCAACTGTGGGAGTGAGCTTTAACTCTGTGCTAAAATTAGGGGAATCCAGCGACTCCTGTGGTTATTTCAATCAGCTCCTACTTATTGAGTAGCAGCAGAGTTAAGTAATAACATGGTAACCTTGCCAAGACATAAATGAAATGCGGAGTGGTGCCCAGTTGGATCTGAAGTCGCTTCAATGATCTAAGTGGAAAGCCAAACCAACAAAAGGCCTGCCGGCCCCTCTGGGGGCAGAGAAACCAGGGACTTGGGATAGAAGCCCTGGCAGCTCCACTGAAGCCAGGAAAATTTAAGGGAGCAGGACCAGATTGGTCTGGCAATCCAATCTTCACTGAAGACATGCAAAGAACCCAGTGTCAGGAAGGCTTGGCTTGGTCTTGTCTCTAAGGGCATAAGAACCCTTCCCAAGGAGCCCATCCCAGAGCAAGGTTCCACAACAAGAATTTGGCCCTTGGTGCTTGAGCTCAAAGCACAGTAATAGATGTAATAATGGCCTTGCTAAGCAGCTTTTAGGACCACATTTTGAAGACCATTGGTCGACTTGGCTCCACTAAGAAGAAGGTTTTCTATAGCGGAAGGACAGGCCAGCCATATCAGCTCCTACTTCAGACATGGCAGTAAGTCAGCAAAAAATGAAGGAGAAGGGGAAGAGAACTAGAGTGCCTAGAGAAAGGTTTGTTCAGGATACTTAGATAACCAAGGGGCTGACAACCCCTCTGTCTCCACTGGATAGGACTTAGAGTCAGGGAGAGCAGGAAGTAGAAAGACATAACAGGATAAAGGTCATTGACAAGTGCAGATGGATCACTCAAGTTTTTGAATTATGCAGTGTTTTTAAATTCATTTTATCACTCCTCATACTGGACATTTTCTTCTGGATGTTAAATAGGAGGCAGGAAGTTGTCAGTTGTTAGAAATACCTTGGTATATTGGAATGTTGAGGAAGTGGCAAGCCAAAGTTTACTTCTGCAGAAGGGCATGCTAATGACAGAAAGCTAAGCAAGCAATTGCACTAGCTGGGGCAATCACCCAGGTTGTATCTATAACACATGACACTTCTTTGTTCTAATTGGTGAGAGTTTAGGTTCACAATCTTGTATGACTGGTTACTTTGAAAAGTTTATCCAAGCAATCAGCCCAAACCAAGATACATGGCCAAAATATCAGAAAAACAATGCTCACTCAACTGGAGCTCTACCACTTGAGCCATACCTCCAGCCCCTAGAAAAACAATTCTTATAACAGGCTGGGCTTAACGAAAATAACTTCCGGTAAGATGGTGGCTACCCTTAAAATGGCAGTGCTTATGTCAAGCAGCCACTTTGACAGAAATGATTCTAACTCCTACAGCAGTCATGACAGAAGATGGCCTGTCACAACACACTGTTCTCTTTTAGTCTGACTGAAGCAGAAGGATCTGCAGCAAAGGAGGGGGAAGAAAGGAAATCAGCCTGTGGCACTACATGTCTCCCAGTATAGTCAGTGCTGATGGTCACCTCCCTGAGTACTTTTTCCAAATACTGATCCTGTACCCAGGAAAGATTCTAATTTAATTGATCTCAAGGGGGGCTGAGGCACCAGAGGTTTCAAATCTCCATGATTCCATTGAACAGCAGGATTGGCACATACTGATACAGTCTTTCTAGCAAAGAAAAGGGACGAGACTAACAGAAAGCTCTGCCCATCCCTGGGGACTGCAGGTGGAAAGACTATTTGTGAAAGGCCATCTGACAGGTGCTATCCCCCCAACTGAGGGTAGGTTCACCTCCACACCATTGCTGACAAGGACTGCTGCCTGACTTTGGAATCCCCTTCTGCTCCATCCACACATTGGGTTAGGCAGCTCAGCAGGATGCATATGACTGCTCCATGGTTGAGCTGATTTCAGTGATCTCTTATTCTCGTTATGTGAATTTTAGTAGAAACACGTTAAGGAAATTCCCCATAATGTAAAAAAAAATTGAGCACCCAGCTGTATTATGGAACAAAAGGTTTGCTCCTGTTACACAAAGGAGAAGCCTACTCGAGTTCAAGGACAGACTACAGCTCTGTACTCAGAACCTCCATCCCCAGAAACTCACCTATCCAGTGTCCCATTCCTTCTACACCACAGCATCTTTCATATTCTAACAGTACCAAGGATATATTATTTTCAGTTGTGTTGACTCATCTTAGGTGCCTTATCACCCTGAAATTGGAGCTAGATAGAAAAATAACTTTTGATCATGAACAAATGTTTTCATTCAACAGTTATTTGTTGAAAGTTTAGTCTGTTTTAGGCTGTGCCAGACTGCAGAGGATTTAATGGTGGATTTAATGAGTAGCTATAAGTTCTCTCCTTGTGTGAGCTTTAACCCAATAATCACAGAGGCATGTGCCAGTCACAGCTGGGAGGGGTGAGGTGCAGGGGATGTATCTGGAGACAGAAGAGTCCATCATGAGGTCTGACAGAGACTTTCCTGGAGGAATTAAGGCTTGAGGTGAGAGGGGAAGGGTGAGTCAAGAGCATGGGCCAGACAGTAGAAGCCTACGCAGAGGCCTTGAACAGTAAGAGTGCAAGGGCTGTAGGAACTGAAAGAACTGTGTGGCTGATGCCCATAGGAAGTGCAAGTGGGAAGCACTATAGGAATTTTTCACACAGGTAAAAGATGAACAAGTTTCTGGTATCCCTCACAGCTCCCAATATTCCCAATGCCTCTCTACACCCTTCTCCAGCTGACCAAAGTATGAGTAACCTTAGGTACTTAAGGGAAATGATGACAACCAAATCAAAGTCCCTGATTTCACCAGGTGTTCTGCCTAGTAAAGACCAGTACCACCACACACACACACACACACACACGCACACACACACACACACACACTCTAGGAACTCTAGGAAATGGCTTTCCAAGGAGAGGACTCAGCAAATGAAAAGACTCTGGATGGAATCACGTTTGGACATTCCAGGGACACAAGGACATCTCCTGCAGGAGAGAGATGATACGTCAGGGGAGATTGGCCCTGAGACTGGTCCTGATAGGGGTGGATTATGGTATCAGAGAAGGACCAGGACTTGGATGGCAGCAGAATGCCTGTAGGTAATGGTAAGAAATTTGGGTTAATGTTGCAATAGCAAACTAGTTTCTATAACCAAGCCTTGTACAAGGTGGCAAAGTGTTGCAAGGCTAAGATCCAAGACTAGAAGTGTTTAAACGGTCAGAGAAGCCTGCTGGAGAAGTAACTGAGTCTTGAATGATCTGATGATCTGAAGCAGCAGCCATGCAGATTTATGGGAGAAGCCAGTTGCTGACAGAGAAAATAGTGCTGAAGTAGGGGTAAGCATAACATATCCCAGAAAGAGCCAAGAGGTCAGGGTGGCTAGAGGTGGTATGGGAGGAAAGAGTAGAAGGGTACAGCCTGGGGAAATAAGTAAGGCCAGACCACAGCCCCCCCCCCACCTCAAGAGGCCTGAGCCAGTCATTTGGCTTTTATCCTAAATGCTTTGGGAAGGTTGGGGAGGGTTGTAAATGGAGACATGACATGGTATTTGTTTTAGTGGGATTACACTGATTGCAGTGTTGGGAATAGACAATAGCCAGGAAGAAGTAGAAACAGACAGGCCAGATACAAGTCTGTTGTAGTAACTGAGGCAGTGATCTGGGCTTGATTAGATTCAGGACCTATTTTGGAAGCAGAACTGGCAGTACTTGCTGATAAATTGGATATGGGGGTGGGGAAAATGAGAGAGACAAATCAAGAATGGCTTCTGCTTCTGTTGTTGTTTGTTCATTTGTTGTGGGAACTGGCTAAAACCCCAGAGGATTTTTGTGGCTGCTCTTGATTAACAAGAGTATATAGAGAAGCCACAATCTAGGCAAGGCTTGGTGAGGGACCACAGGCTGCTCATGGCAGAATAGAAAAGCTCTGGGATCAAAGGAGAGAAGGGAAGATCTGGGCCCTCCAGTAAGAATTGGGTTGGAGAGGGGAGACACCACAGTTATGCTCCTTATGCCTGATTATTATTCCTGATAACTATACTAAAACCATAATATGCTAAAAAAAAGGTGTGTCTCTGAGTATGGACCTATAAATTTTAGTGCTTACCTAGATACATACAACCATAACCACACTCCAGATACAAAACAATTCCATTGGGCAAAAATTCATCATGGTAGTCCTGAGATCTGTTCAACATTACTGCTGTTTTTATTTTTTTTCAGACATCCATATAAATTGAATAATATATTCTATAAGCTTTTAAGACTAGATTCTTTCTTTCAGAATGCCTTTCAAAGGGCTCTGGGAATCATTCAAGTTGTTGCACTTTTTTATTGCTGAGTAAATATTTCAGTATATGAATGCACCATGGTTTGTTTATCTGTTCACCATTGAAGGCCATTTGGATTATTTCCAAGCTTTGGCAATTATAAAGGGAGCAGTTAAAAATACTCACGTATAAACTCCTGTAAGAACATGCATTCCCATTTCTCTAGGGTAAATATCCAGGAGTGGGATTGTAGAGCTGTATGATAAGTGTATGTCTTACTTTACAAGAAACTGCCAAACTTCCAGAGTGATGTTCCATTTTCTCATTCCTACATACAACACATGAGAGAGTCCTTTGTTCTATATCTTTGTCAGCACTTTGTGTTGTCAACATTTCATCTTTTATTTCAGCTATTCTAGTACATGTGGGTGGAAATCCAATTGTGATTTTTAGATTTTAATTTAGATGTCTCATATAAATGTAATCATAAATTATTTGTCATCCTGTGACTGACTTGTATCAGCCCTCCAGGTTCACTTCTATCAGTAACTGACAGAATTTTCCTCTTCTTTTTCATACTATGGAACATGGTGTGAAACATTTTTCTTTATTCACCCATATATTTATGTACAATGAGGTTATTTCCATACTTTATATAAGTGGCACTGAACATAAGACTATAGCTATCTCTTCATGACCCTGACTTTAATTATTTTAGATTATACCCAGAAATAGGACATGTGGATCATATGTTATTCCTGGTTTTCATTTGTCTTCCCTAGCAGATGCTGTATTTTACCATCCACCAACAGCATACAAGGTTCTAATTTCTTCACATCCAGACCCGTGCTGGCTATCTCCTAGTTTTTTGGAGAACATCTATCTTAACAGTATTTTATTGTAATTCTGATTCAAAACAATAATTAAGCTTACCTTTAAAACATCGAGAGAAGGACAAAATACAACAAACAAAAGCAGAAATTAAAAATAAAACATAAATGAAACAACATGGAATCAAATTGGTTTCAAGTTAATATTGCCTACTGAAATGAGTTGAAAGTGTTTCATCTTCTCCCACGTTTTTCTTTCTAGAAGAGATTGTGTATAGCTGATCTACTTTCTTCTTTGGGAGAAAAAGCATTTGAGAGAATTGACCAGTAAAATCATCTGAATCATGAAAATTTCTTTTCAGAGAAATTTAGCTACAATTTTAGTTTAAGAGCCACAGAACTGTTTGAGTTATTTATTTCATCTTGGTGATTTGGGGTAGGTGGGCTTTTCCAGGAATTAATATACTTCTTCTAGGTTGTGGAATTCATTTACGTAGAATTATTTGTAGTATTTCTCAAGAATAGCGATACAGAATAGAAATACTTTGTTTTTCATTGCTTGGTATCTCCTCTCCTCTCTTCCCTTCATTTCCTTTCCCTCTCTTCCGTTCCTTCCTTTCTTCTCCTCACCTCTTTCCCTCCTCTCTCCTCCTTTCTCTTCCTTCTGCTCGCCTTTTCTACCCCCTCTCCTCTTCTCTCTCTCTCTCTCTACTCTCCCTTCCTTCCCTCTCTTCCCCCTCCATCTTCTTTTGTGCCCTCTCTTCTCCCTACCCCTTCATTGCCTTCCTTTCCCTCTGCTCCTCCCTTTTTTCATTCTCTTTCTCCCCGTCCATCATTCTAGAAACCTAAGTTTAAATGGTTTATTTTATTTTTATCACTGGTGGGGCTTGAACTCAGGGCTGGGTGTTGTCCCTGAGCTCTTTTGCTCGAGGCTAGTGCTCTGCCACTTTGAGCCAAAGCACCACTTCCAAGTTTTGGTGGTTAACTGGAGAGAACAGTCTCATGGACTTTCTTGCCTGGGCTGGCTTTGAACTGTGATCCTCAGATCTCAGCCTCCTAAGTTGCTAGAATTATAGGTGCGAGCTCCTGGCACTGGGCAATTTTTTTGCGGGGGGTGATCCGGTAGTGGGCCTGAACTCTGAGCCTGGGCGCTGTCCCTCAGCTCTTCAGCTCAAGGCTAGCGCTCTACCACTTGAGCCACAGCACCACTTCCAGCTTTTTTCATTTTACTTATGTGGTGCTGAGGAATCAAACCCAGGGCCTCAAGCATGCAAGGCAAGCGCTCTACCACTGAGCCACCTTCCCAGCCCAGGGCAATTTTTTAAAAAAATATTTCATATCAGGTCAAGTACCCTATATGGAGTTTGTTCTTTTTTCTCTATTTTTTCCTTCATTTCTCTTAGTTTTATAACCTCATGTTATGCATAATAGACAATGTAATATGTGGAAGGGAAAGGGAATCACAGAAACAGCAGGACAACAGATGAACCACAGCAACATTGATACTCACTTGACATTCTATTATATATGAACATTACAACTTGGAGGGGGGGTAATAGGAAGGGGTAAGTGGGAGATAATGAGGGATGGGGTAACAATGATTAAAAAACAAATGTAGGGCTGGGAAGATGGCTCAGTGGTAGAGCGCTTGCCTTGCATGCCTGAGGCCCTGGGTTCTGTTCCTCAGCACCACATAAGCAAAATGAAAAAAGCCGGAAGTGGCGCTGTGGCTCAAGTGGTAGAGCGCTAGCCTTGAGCTGAAGAGCTGAGGGACAGCGCCCAGGCCCAGAGTTCAGGCCCCATGACTGGACCCCCCCCCAGAAAAAACAAATGTACTTACTGCCTTACTTATGTAATTGTAACCCCCCTGCTCATCACCTTTTCAATAAAATCTTTTGTTTTTCTTTTTTCTATTATTTCCCTGTTTTGTAGTTCATTGTTTCTGGTTTTCTCATTGTTTCCTTTGTTTCCATTGGTACTATTAAGTTATTGTTTGAGAATTGGGGGAAGGGAGAAGAAACAGAAAGTGAAAAAGAAATAATGGATCTTTGCACTTTTGTTGAATTATGCAACACCTCTCTTGCTCCTTGAATCATCTTCTCCTGATCTCTCTACTTCCTAATGTCCACTTCTGGCTTTCTGGCTATATTGCATTCAGAACAGGAATCTCAGGGGGCGGGAGGGGGGGGAGGGTTCTGAGATTTTCCAGAATTCTCTACCAGTTCTCTCTTAATTCTAGTCTTTCTTTTCCCCCTCACTTGCTTACGCTTTACTCTTTGCATTCCTCAGACATTTGCTCCAAGTTTCATAACTGTAGTAAATAACATCAAGCCAAGTAGACTATGATTCTTCCATCTGACTTAGAGCTGAAATTCAAGTCAATTCAGACAGGGTTTGGGACCTGCATGGGCGTCTCAACTTCTACATCCTCATCCTCATCCTCAACTTCACTCCAGCTCATCAGTGTGCCTTGCATCACTGCGGTGTATACCACCACGAATTTCCATGAGTCCCATAGGAATCTGCAGCTGGGGTTCAGAAGACTTGAAAGACTGGCATATCCAGCAGTAGAAAGACCCCAATCATCATTTTTGGATATCAGCAGGAACTGACTTACTGAATGTAGTCTTGGAGCACCATGTTCAAATGTGGTACCAGTTGTCCTGGAGGCCTATGGAAGCCTTCATGAAGTCCTCTTCTAGATCAGAATCATAGTTCTGAGATGATTGGATTTGTTCTTCAAGGAAACACACACTTTTACCTATCCTGCAGGTTCATGCCTAAACTTCGTGGTCTTTTCCGATGGTAGGTTAGTTTACTCCAAGTTTCCAGTATTCTGCTAAGAATTCTAGGTCAACCCAAGCTGAGCATCCACACCATCCTCATAAAGTAGAATACCAATTCTCATAGTGCAATTAAGAAGGCCTTACATCAACTATCTTGCAGGCTAGTAGAGAGGTAAATGAAGCGGAAGCCTGACATGAAATGAGAAAGCCTACAAGCCTGCCTACACCACAGGAGCCTTGAATTACTGTACAAGACCTGTCTCTATAATAAATTTTAAAATTAAAGTCAACATGAAAGTGGGGTAGGTGAGTGGCTCAAATTGAATGGTCATTGTACACCAGGCTGGTTATCTCACTGTTCCTTATACAATAAAAGAGGATCAGATAAACACAGGCCTGACCTCTGCCTCCATTGATAATGTAAATCATCCCTTGCATCATTTGTCTTTCCTTCAGGCTGGATACAAAAGGCATAGAAATGAACAATTCATGCCTAAACACAGGAGAGCTTGGAAGGTAGTGTATATCAGATGTTTATTCTAGGTCATCAGTAAGGAGTTGAGTGGATTGGCTTATAAACACTCTCCTCTCAAAGGAGAGTGGAAGAGACAGTGGCTTTTGCCACGAGGAGACAGCTCTTTTAAAGACACAGGACAACTTTGCTGCCACGCAGAGTAAGTTATATTGATAATTCTTTTTATAGGATATGAAATGTTGTCTCCTGAGCAGTACAAAGCATAATGTGCTATAGAAACAATGCTTTTTCCCTCCACTTTGTACGACTGCCATTTTTCATTACCCACTGAGTGGGAGCTTGCTGGAGACTGAGATGAGGGAAGAGCTGCTGTTCTGTAAGGGGGAGCATACACTTCCTGATGCACACACAGGCAGCAAAGACCTTCTTGAGGAGCAGGGAGGTCTCCCCTGACAGCTTTCCCCATGATAAAATCTGCAGCTCCAAGCTCTTGAAGGATGATGAGTCCTTTCAGCCCATCTATTTCCACCACCCTCATTCTCTGCTGAGGCTTTTGTGGGTTGTTGTTTCTCTCACCCAGTCCAACTAAAGGCCGCTAAAGAAAAAGTGCCAAGACAAACAGAATGAGAGCCTTGGGGACCCAGTAATGGGTACAGAGCGTGAGTGTGGTAATCATTCTTTTGATTTGTGCTCTGATATGTTTTCTATTTGCTTTCACACAGAATGCACATTTTCCCCCTGGATTGCAAATAATGTGAACCAGGGTAAAACCATTATAAAGTGGCCTTCGAACATCATGTCTGTATTGGAACAGAATAACCGATCAGACATTTGAATATGGAAACTGGGAATTCTGGTGAATTGCACTGGTATACTTAAAAAAAATTATACTCAGACTTGTTTAATTCTTTGCTTTCCTAGTGTGTGTGCTCCTCTCTCTCTCTCTCTCTCTCTCTCTCTCTCTCTCTCTCTCTCTCTCTTTCTTATCTGGCTTTTCTTTTCTCAAATAATTTTGTAGATTTTTTCCTCTTAATTTTGTTCTCATTTCAATTATCCGGTTGGGTCTGGGATTTTTGGTGTTAAGGGTAGAACATGCATGGGCACACATAGCATGCAGGGGCCTTGCACCTGCTGAGCACTTGTTCTACCACCAACCTACATTCAATGATCTGGTTTTGTCTATATAACATAAAGTAAAGGTATTATTTTTTGCATCATCCCTAACAAATAGAACTATGAGAAAAAAAAGATAGAGAATTCTCAGTGTTTCAAGAGTCACAGTCTCTTCCTTTCTCCAGGGCCAGAATTCTTGAGGTAATAGACATATGGTAACCATTGTCTGCTGATCAGCCTCTTTGAAGGTGATCACAAGCAAAGGAAAGCAAAAGTACATGTAGAATGACTGATTCAGCTGCCTGTCCTTCATTTTCACCCATGACACAGGATGGAAAAACTCAGTTGGGAAATCAGGTTGTCTCTGCTCACACTGGATGGAGCATGGTTCTCCACTGGTAGAGTCCTTCACAGCAGTCAGGCAAAGAGGCCTCCAAGTCCCAGGTTAATGTCAAGTGCTGGTTTTCCTTTTAGTTATTCATAGATCATAAACACTCGTTCAAAAACCTTGATCAAAAACACTTGTTCAAATGCATCTTCTCAACCTACCTTTTCAAAGCATTTTCTAGTTCTTCTACACATTTGTTCGTAAAGATTTGTCTCCATCACAATCAAACACTCCCTTTCCTTTCAGCTGGCCAGAATTTCAGAAGGGTAGCATGACAGTTTGTTGCTAAGGACTATGTCACAATTCAACCTTCTGATGAAGAAGAGTAAATACTTATCAACAGATTTGACATGGAGTATCAAGAAACTGAGTGCTCTGTGTCTGTGTGAACATGCACTGTTATGGCTGCTGACGAGAGAGAAGGAGAAAACACATGTGGATTATTAGCCACCTCTTCTTTAAAAGCTACTCTCTAATAACCTTCAATTGCCTCTTGCTTGGAAGAATACCACTCATACACTTGAACTTTTCACTTCAGCTTGTTTCACTCCCCTCTGTTCCCATCCACCCATAAGCCTTCACACTGTCGTGTCAGAGATTTACCACACTATGACCTTAGTCATATCCTCCTTCGGAAAGAGTCAAGCACAAACTTCACAGAGTCTCTAAGATTTTAGGTGTTCATCAGGGAGACTGGAACATGAAATTCCTCCCACTTAGAGCACACCCACATTAATGCTTCTCTAAAATCTATTTATCTTAGTCACGACCTAGGAGCATGAACAGAATGTGGTGAATGTTCTCAGTGTTCTGTGTGTCTGAACAGTGATTTCTAAGGAGACATGCAATATCTAGGGAGAAGTGCAGCAACTTCACAAATTTAAAAAAAAAAAGAAAAAGGAAAAACCAAACCAAAAAAACATAATTGCTTAAGAAGAACATTTTCAGTGTGTTTTTTCAACTTTGCACTGTTAGAAAACAGATCTCAGTGTCTCATTTGGTTTTCCTGCTATTCATGTTGCAGATTTTGTGATTGGTAGATTAAGAAAAATAGGAAAAATCAAACAACAAATGATTCCACAAATGAATGGTACACTTACAATCATAGATAAGTACATGCCATGAATAAAAGAGGAAATGGATATATGCAGAACAGGAAATACTGATCTTTTGAAAATTGAAGATAAGAGTTTAATTACTTATATAGCAAAGTACAGGAAGATGTGATCTGAATTTGACTGGAAGGAAGTAAACTTTGGTGGCCAAATCCTTGGGTGCTCGGCCAACATTTTGCTTGAACTCTGGCCATCTCTGCTGCAATGCAGGGCAATTCAGTGTAATTCATGTTTACTCTGCCTAATTGAGGAGGGTGAATGCTAATGATTTTTCTGAACACTGCAAAAAAGTCTGTTGCATGTAAAAAGGGGAAACCAAAGGGTACATGGAAATGGGTGGGGGAGGGGTGATGACCTGGGGACATAGGAAAGTTTATTTTGGTGGGTTAGGGAAAGTCCAAACAAAACAGGTTTAGAAAGAGGTGATATAGTCAAAAAGGCTCTCTTTCAAGCTCTGAACTATAAATGTAGACTCTGACCCTGACCTCCCATAAATGATATAAGCATGTTGACAAACAAGCAAACAAACCAAGTTGTAGGGTATAACTTGATTCTTCCCATTATGTATCTTGTATCAAATTTCTTTCTGTGCTTTCCAGGGTCTTTGTTCCAACCACCCTGAAATTATAAAGCTTACACGTGTGCATAACCTGAGGGGGAGAAAAAAGCAAATTTAAATACCTCATTGAAAATATATTGAACACAAACTTTGAATGGTGCCAATATATATTTTGTTTAACGTGATGGTGAATCCCTTCTGTCCAGATCTCAGCTAACATGCCCAGAGATTTAAAAAGTGAGAAAGAAACAGGCCCTTCTCCGAGGGTGTTAGGTCATGACAATAAAAAGCATCAATGAGGGCATGCATGATTGTATAGCAAAGGTTTCCAAGAATGACTCATTCATGTCATACTCATGAAGACATGAGCAATTTAAGACAGAAGAGAAGGATGGAATTCTTGGATTGCAGAATGGTATAAGGAAAGGAAAGGAAGCTGGAACAACCCAAGATGTCTAGGAATATTCTGGATGCCCATTGATGTATAAAAACTACTCCCTCTCCCCCCAAAAAAACCCTTAGTGGTTTAAAACCTTTTATGTTATGCACAGATTTTGTGTTTCAGGAATTCTGGAAAGGTTGACCTAAATAGTTTATTTTGAATTTATAAGGCATCAGCTGGGGTTATGAGGGCCATTTCCCTCCAATTTCCCTCCAAAAATAGCATCAACAACAAGAGACCTTGAGTCTGTGAGGGACATTTCACATTCAAACCATAACACCAGTCAAGGTATATTTGATTGTGAAGAAGAGAAATTCATTTACTTCTTTGTTTCAAGAAAACAAGGACACATAGAGAAGCACAAGAGGCAAGCATAAGAGTATCACAACCCTGAAAGAGCTGGTCTCAGGATAACCCTAACACCACAGATTCCAGGGCCAGCACTACCTTCAGTATCCTGTCTCTTTGCTTTGTCTTCACAGATGAACTTTCTCCACTGTACAAATAGCTGAAAATGGCTACCCCAGTAGCCCGTATGGCTACTGCTTCCTTCATACCAAGCAGACTGTGCCTCTTGATTTAAATGCTGGAGAGGAGGAAATTTAGTTGAGCCAAACCAGTCTATGAACTGGTACCTTTCGAGTCAAATGTACTCTGTGCAAACAATGATGACTGCAGAGTAGGCTTAGATTATTAAAGAAAAGTAACATCATCATCATCATCATCATCATCATCATCACCTGGTTCCTCCTACCACCAGTGAAAGTGAGTAGAGGAGACGCAATTCCATAAAAAGACATGGGATAACTAGATGACACCAAAGAAGAATCATATGGAAAACATGGCAGCTTGACACTGGAAACCATGGTAAGGACAAGTTTGGAACTCAAGCCATTCTTCACTCACATCTCAATCTCATTCCAGAATGGAGTCAGATGTATTTCCCACTGAATTGTCCGGGCAGCCTTAATGTATGAAGCAGCAAAGTAATGGACAGTAATGGAAAAGATCAAAGAAGATCTGTTCTTATTTGGCTCTCACAGAGGATTTTAATGCTTGTAATAGTATTTGGGTATTGGCCCTCTCTCCTTACATTATTTTCTAACATATATACCCATAGCCATGTCATACTAGAAAGATTGATGGTACAACTCTAAGTGCTTCAGTAAGTTCAGTAAAAAATTATTAGTTTTAAAAAATGAGCAAACCTTGGCACTGGTGGCTCACACCTGTAATCCTAGCTCCTCATGAGGATCTGAGGATTGCAGTTCAAAGTCAGCCTGGGCAGGAAAGTTTGTGAGACTCTTATCTTCAATTATCTACCAGTAAAGCCAAAAGTAGAGCTTGGCTCAAGTGGTAGAGTGCCAGCCTTGAGCAAAAAACAAAACAAAACAAAAAAGCTCAGCAACAACACCCAGGCCCTGAGCTCAAGCCCTAGGATTAGCGCACACGCACACACACACACACACACACACACACACACACACACACACACACACACGTAGAAAATTCCAATGGGAGAAAAGTATCAATGACATTTCCTATATTGTCATTGAAAAATGCAAATCAGGATTTCCCTTTTCCCTACTTAGTACATAATTCAGAATAACTTTTAAATTGATGGAATCCTTTTCAACACCAGAGAAAAAATGTTGACCTTCCTATGGTAAAGTATATTAAAAACAACAACAACTCTATTTTCTCAGTAATTAAGTTTACCTCTACAATAACTTTAAACTATGACATTCCTTCAGAAATACTGTCTGCTGAAAATTCCCCAAACAGCAGCACTGAATGGAATTCTGCTTGGGTAGGAGAAATGTGGCCAGGCAGTCAAAATCAATTTGTTCCTGTGATTGACATCGAGGCCTGAGTGTCAGCCAGGCTCTTTCCTACCATCTGTGCTGATTGTGATCAATAGGTATTTGTGGTACACCCAGGAAATATGCTATTTGATTACTTCTACATGGGAGAGGAGACAAAAGTGACTCCACCTAAAATCTCCTGATGCGGATGCAGAAGCTGGTGGATGAATTATTAGAATATGGAGTTTGCACTGATAAACTTTTGAACTTTCATTGAACTTGTAGATTAAGAATAGGCAGTTTTTCCAGGAGGAAAATTCACCAGACAACCAACAATTTTTCTTTCACATATTTAAGCGAGATGTTCGATCTGGTAAGGAAATAATAGTAATTTATGTCTTTGATAATTGAGAAGGATTATAGTTCTATACACAGAAAAAGCAACCATCACCCAGGCCCGGTGAGTCACAAAACCATTAAGCAAGAAGCTTCCAGCTTAAAAGCAGATGAAAACTCCAGATCAGAAGGGCGGTGTTTCCAAGAGGGAGTTAAGAGAGAGGAAGAAATCTCCATGTACTTGTAAAATCAAGGTCCCATTTCTGCTTTCCTTCCAAACAAGTGTATTAATATTTAGCAGGTATTTCTTGCTATATCGCACTAGTATGCATAGGCCAAACCATTTCTATATGTGCACATTACTCCCTTGCATAGACCACCAGGCCTGCACATATAGCAAATCCACGCTGACCCTAGGCAATCTCCAAACAGCAGCAATAGATTGGCCTCCTTCATTCGATCTGCAGAGATCCATCGTCTCTGAGCATCATTTGTTCTGTAATCTGTAGGAACAGTCTGGAACAGATAAAAGGTGAAGAGGGAAGATTGCTGACCAGCTGGAAATGTGTGTTTGGTGCAATCCACTCACTACAAGAAATTATTTTACTGATAAAATAGCCTCAGCCGAGATCGTATTCCTGAGAGATGGGAATTACTAATTTTTCCACGATGACACTGCATTAAAAGTACATGCTGGCTGTGGCTTTTTGCCTTGGTCAGTACAATGCACCAGAGACTTCAACTAAATGTAGCCACTCTACAGCTCAGTTGCCTTCATTAATGATAAAGCTTTTCCTCCAAGATCTCTTTGCTATAATGTTTTGCTTCCCTGGAATTCAATTTGAGTTAATCCTACCATTCTTTTTAGGCATGCATCTCGATAGCTACTCCAAAACAAATGTGCAATCTTAGTTCAACTTGTTAATAGTAGTTTATATAGCATCACAGGTGTTTAGTGTGAGGCTGAGAATCAACCAAAAACAGTGAGGGACACACTGTCAAAGAGAAGGCTAAAGATAAAACTAGCTCCAACTGGGGTACCCAATGGGTATTTTGGTTACAAGGAATAGAGAGACTTGTTCAAATTTTCAAAAAGTAATGGGAGTTAGAGAAGAACCTAGAATCTGATAATCAGACTAATCCCATTAGTCTCTCCATCTTTCTCTCTAGCATATTCACCGTGTCAGCATATTTGTAATGCCTTGTCTCTACTGATTTGGCTTACTCTGAGTATGTAGTTCCTCATAACTATGGTTTGTTTGCACATGACCTCTTAGGACCTTGATTTACTCTCCTGGTGTTCAGTTTTAGCAATCACTGCTAACCACTCAATTTGAATTTATAAGATGGAGAGAATTTCATTATTCCTGCTCAAATTTCCTGTGGCCATACTCTGGATTCTGACAGCCACTAGATGAACAGCTCTGGTATTGAACCATAGGCCAATCTTCTGTGGACCCAAGAACAAGGTCAACGGATACAAGTGACGCTTTTCATATAGCTGATCCGCCTGGACCACAGAATAACTGGGAAGGGGTCTGTAGAGAATGGAACATTTGATATGACCATCAAAGGGGTCCATGAAGGGATAAGGGTGAAAAAGAAGTAGAGGGAATCACAGACTCATGTCAGAAATACAAAACTAGGGAATATATTTATGAATCCTTTGGTTGGGCTAGAGCAGTTGTTCTCAAACTTTCTGTGCACGTGATTCACCTTAGGCTCACTTAAAATTCCACATATCTAATAAGTTCCTTGAATGCCAAACTAAGAAAGTGAAACTTAAGTAGTAAGAGAAAGGGAGGTGGCAATGTTAGGAAATGGAAAAACTTGGAAAAAATTATATTAAGTGAAGTAAGCCAGGCCCAAAGAAACATAGGTCCCATGGTTTCCCTTATTTGCAATATCTA
>NW_012267299.1:5986560-6074103 GCF_000151885.1 Dipodomys ordii
GGGGGAGGCTGGGAAGGGATGTGAAGGGTAACCCAAAGGAGGAGGCTGCAATGCTTGGTAAGAAATGTACACATTATCCTGCCCATGTAATTGTAACCCCTCTGTACAGTATGTTCACAAATAAAAAATAAATAAAAAAAAACAAATATAAAAAAAAAGAGAGAAAGGGAGGTGGATATGAATGCTCCATGGGGTAAGTCAAAAGAAGTTGGAAGAACAATGATTTAGCATTTGGAAAGGCCAAGAAGGAGATAAGGAATCAGGATGGTCACAGTGGAAGAAAAGAAGAGATGTATAAGACAAGATAAATAGACAATTAATCATGCCCTTCCCTCCGTCCTTACCCAGTCCTGCCATAGTTGACAAGAGAAGCTACTTCCTCAGGCAGCATATGCTGACATTTTTGTATGTCCTTCCGAGAGTCTGCTTTTCATTTCAAATCACATCGGAGGATATATTCTTTCTTTTACCTCTAACCCTTAATTTCATTCTCTCTGCCTAACTGCATTTGCTATTGTGTGCAACTTGCTGCATGATTTAACTATATTATAGCCATGTAACTATGTTATTTAGCTATTATTTCATTGTGTACCAATAACCAAATTCAGTAACTATATTTGTTCTGCTGAGGAGTTTTGTAGGAGGCATATCTGAAGGGCACTAAGCAATGAAGTAAAGTCTATTACAGCCTTATCACCATCAGGAAAATGATCTGTTTGTTTGCAGTTCACTGAAGTACATAGCAAAGAAATTGAAAGGGAACTTAGGGAGCATCTGAGTGAGGTCCAGATATGGAGATGGATGGGCACTCTAAAAACATGCTGCAGTTCAAAATCCAAAAACAACTGTGACAATATGCAGCAGAGAAGTTTCCAGATCATGGAAAAACAGGGAAAAGATAGAAGAGACCAGTCCAATGTTAGAGCCTAAAACCTCTGTTATAATCCAGCTTACTCACTCTCTGTTGTTATACATTTTAGACACAAACCAAAGATAAATGTGGTGTTAAATACAAATCCTTCCCCTGAAATTTTCTTAAGGCTAAAGGTTTCATGATAATCCTGAGATAATAGATATAAGTGACAAAGTCTGTGCTTACCTATTGGATTGGTCATGCCATTTTGAGGTCAGACTGCTGTTGAACTTTGGTTTTTCTGAAGTTCCTGTGCATTAAATCATTTATCTACCAAGTAGGACTTTAAATTCAATCCACTTCCACCGAGTAGGTCAGGATTTTGTGTACACACACACACACACACACACACACACACACAGAGTTACATATACTTATATGTAATTATAGCTTTAAAAAGCCCAAACAATGATTGCTAATCAAAACAATATAGACACCAGTTAGGTACTTGAAAGGGCTGGGGTAGGGTCAAGGGAAAAGGGGTAGATGAATGAAGAAAAGAAGAGGGGAAGAATGTAGTCAAGAATTCAGTATCTATCCTATAAAATTAAGAAGAATGAGGGAAGGGGTGAGAGGAAGAGAGATAGATGAGGATGTTGAAAGGGGTGATATTGATCAGGACGAGTATTTATAAATTGCTTTGTTAAATGGCAACTCCTTTGTACAACTTCTTAAAGATAATAAAAAAACAAAATTTTAAAAAAATACTGTCCTGTTTAAACAAAAGAAATATCTTCTTAATGAAAAGAAAGAAAGGCAAAGGAACTATCCATCCCTGGGGACTAGCTAGTTTGATTGCACAAGAATGTAATCAGAGCCAGGAACACAATGGAGGAAACATTCCCAATGGAAATCAAGATTAAGATGCACATTTTGGCCTCTTCCTACAAGTGCCAACCTCGCAAGCCCACAGGTCATTTTATTTGACAATGTCACATCGATTCACATTTCACAATGCACTCT
This sequence comes from Dipodomys ordii, assembly GCF_000151885.1. Classification (NCBI taxonomy): domain Eukaryota; kingdom Metazoa; phylum Chordata; class Mammalia; order Rodentia; family Heteromyidae; genus Dipodomys; species Dipodomys ordii. The sequence continues at coordinate 5,988,437 of NW_012267299.1, forward strand.
TCACTTTAGAATCTTAATGTGCTGGTTGGAATTGGCTGCGTCTTTGGAGAAAAGTCGGATCTTCACTATGTTCTTTTTGGAAAGAATTCCAAGTTGGGTGGAGGCCCTAGCAATACACCTCATTCCTCTGGCAAATAGAAATCTGGCAGAAATAAATTTATACATGTATACATATAAACACATATTCTTTCTATATATATATATGCTTATATATAAGTACTTATATGTATCTATATATATTGCATATGTGTGTGTATATTAACTGAACATGTGGCGTGTTCTTGCAGGATGTTAGGAAACCACTCTGAAAAGACCATGGATTCTGGTAAATAACTTCCATGTTCAGTGAGAAATAGAGATGAGAGTCCCTGTATTTGGTAAAGGTAGTCATAATGGGTCAAAGGTCCTGTTCCTTGGAAATAAAATGACATTTCAGTACCCAGGAATCTCCAGGAAAGAAGGGAAGGCTTCAGGAAAGTGATGGGACCCCATGTGAGTGAGTGGATGGGGAGAGAAACTACCCCTGCCGTGTGGCCGGGATTCTTTCTAACACTGGCTCTGCCCCATGTAGGTCCTTGGGATTCTGTACCATTTTTGAGCTTCCTGATGGTGAGGGCAGGAGAGGGTAAAGCAAGGAATAGCATGAAATGTTGACAACTTACACGCTTAGTGATTTTCTCCTGAGACAACCTAGAAGGATACTCCAGTGCCACAAATACTACCTCCTGCTTCCTCTGCCACCTCCTTTCCCAGACCCACCCCATCAGAAGGAAGAATCAAGTTCATTTTAAGTAACATCAGTTCTCAGAGAGTTTAAGTGTCTGGGCTGTGTGTTCACACAGCTATTAAAAGACTACTGCAACAACAACAAAATCCAGATTAATACCTGCTTGTCTTTCCAGGAGCAGGGATCTAGTTGGCAATGTGGCTGTTTGGTGGGCACTTCCCACTGGGCTACATACAGTATGGCCACTGGGTTTGTACCTCCTTCACCTCCTATATGAGGCTAGGCCTCACCTGGCACTTGCGTGCCAAGATTGCATCCTGCCCTTTTCTTCAGTAGCACTTGCTAGGCCAGTCATCTTGAAACCAACCCTGACATCTCAGCATCTATCACAAACTGCCCCCAAAAGAAATAGATGGGCTGAGGCTTAGGGACTCAAGTGTAGAGTCAAGGTAGAGTATTTTTAATGGGATAAGAATTAGAGTGAACATGTTTTACAGACAAGTATTTTTAATCTGTCAATATGTACTGCAAAGAAGCACTGATAAAAGGTTCTATAAAGGAATCAAAATGATCATTAAAACCCTCATATGGTGGGGCAGAGTTGGGGGAAAGGGAGAGTGCTTAGGGAGAACTGTGGGTGTTTTGGAGCAACTCTGACCCAGCAGAAGTATGTGAGGTAATGCAGACAAGATTTGAAAACTAGTGAACCAGTCCAAGATTACATACTGAAGCTCTGTGGTACAAGAGGGTAGAGGGACAGCATAAAAATGATCATACTGGAAACACCTGGCTACAGAGGCAGCTGGTTAGTCCAGAAGCCATCATGGACCACTCTTACCTGTCAAACAGTGATCCTTCTCCTATAAGCCAACAAAGGTTAAATGCAGAAAGACTCGGCAGGGAAGATGTCAAGGAAGTTGCAGACTAGCTTGCTCAACTCCATTCTAAGTATCTCCAGAGGACAACTCTGTGCTACTGACATTGAAAACCAGGAGGTGGAGTTTCCCCTTCCTCTTTTGTAGCTACAAAAGAGACCTCACTGTAGAGCCTGATTAGCTGGGTGAGCAGCACGGCACAGGGCTTTACTTTGCTGGCCCAGATCATGGCAATGTAACAAGCTCTACCATGGACAGGTAAAATTGTTCCTGGGAGTTCCAACTCCAATCCCCATGTCCGGCTTTTCCAGTCTGTAAGCCACTTAATAGCTGATTCTCAATCTCTTGTTTCAACAATCAGCGGTAATTTCAGTTCTCAGCACAGCAGTGTGTCTGATTAGCATATGAGACACCCCAAATTGATAAAAAAAATTTTCCTTTGAACATTTGTCTTCTGACAAAATTATTTTCAGTAATAATCAATAATTATTTTCTCAGGACTCACTTGTTAGCTTTAAAATGATTTTAAAGGAATGCATTCAAATCCAGTTAACTTGTTTATGTATGACCCAACATTTGTGTTTACTACATTTTAAACACAAATTAAAATTTCCAAGTGGTTATCCTGAATGATATAATTGAACTAAGTCAGATTTTGTGTGTGCCATCAGCCCTTATAGACTCTTTAGACACGAGCAAATCTGGAACCATGCAGGCTATGGGCACATGGTCTCTGAGCCAGCTTGAGCCATCCCAAACTCTTTTTCTTCTGAGACTTATCTTAATTAACTTTCACATCGAATATAATATTTATTAAAGCAGAAATAATAAATATGTGAATAAAATGTGTGAATTTGATGTGTGTATAGATGTCTACAGACACATATGTACATATGAATTTATACAATTAAAATTCAAAGGTTTTTCACAACCATTGTTTAGAACATGGACCGACAAAAGATTTGGGGTGGGGATTATTTTATCACTGACATTGTTTGGAATCGCTGGCCTGGGGATAATAAAAAGCAGACTGACTTTCGGTCGATTTTATTATTGGTTTTAAATCCTCTGCAGACAATGCAGCCTTCCACTGCCTGCACCAGCAGAGACTTTCCACCCTGCTCGACCGCTGATGCCAGAGTCCGCATGAGTGACAGGGGGCCAGAAAGAGCCCCACCCTAAGAGGAGAGGAGATGAGCCTGAGACAGGAGCCTTCACCTTTCTGCATAGGGGGAGACCTTCCCTAAGCCCCAGATTCCTAAATGCTGCTGAAGCAGGAAGTACCCCTCACACATGTCCTTGATGATGAACTGAGAACCCCAAACTGTCATAATTGTAATGCCTGTTTCTCAGTAGTGAAGTGACTCATGTACCCTGTGCAAGGAAAATATGTGCTTCAACACAATCAGAAGTCATTTCACATCACGAGGATACACATAAATAATTAACTCCATCAATGTTAGCTCTAACAATGCTAAAATTCCACTTAAACCTACCTGCTGGGATTGCACCTTTTGCCTGCTAGTGTGGGACATCTGGAGTCCCCAGAACCTGGGAAGGAAGGCCTCCTACAGGGAGACCTGCCTGTGTGAGGCCAAGATACAGGGCGCTGCCTTTAGTACGAGGACCTTGTCTCTTCCACTCCAAGTGATGCTTCCCTGAGAGTCATCCAACCACCTCTGATGGCAGAGAATGAGTTATGTCTGGTGTTATTCAAGGACCCCCAAAGGTCACATCTGATAACCATTTATTTCCTGTTTCTGGGGAGACTCCAGCTTGCCTTCTCTCCTCAACCAAAGGAGTCCTGAACAGAAATTTACAGGCCCACAGACAGTGGCTGAAATCACAAGCCCATTTTACCATTGGCTCCCAAGATCCCATGGGAATCTTGGGAAAATGGCTCCCACAACCAAAAGGCATGTAGTAGCTTACCTTCCCTATAGACACCCCTGTAGACAGGAGGCAGGGAAGCTAGTGCTTGATACTCAAGACCATTCTCCAGGGAGCAGAGGACCAGATGTCCATCAGCAGGTCTGAAAGACAGAACCACAGTAATAAGAACTATAGTAATCCTGGAGAGTACCTGGAGAGTACCATTAGCACTCACAGGTCCAGAGGCATTGTTCTGCCTTTACATGTAGCAGAAGGGGCAGGGACTCTAGCCACACAATCTACGCCTGGTATCAAGTACTCACAGATGCGCATTTGAAGTACAGCATCAGCACTCTCAGATTGCTGCTTGGCTATCAATGATGTCAGGCATCCTATTTCTGAGGACTACTGGCCTTTATTACTCCAGAGAGCAGCCTAGGGCCAAAGAAAGGCTTGTGACAAAGCTCACTTTGTTAGAAGGACATTTGTCTAGCAAAGAGATGACTTCTAGCACATCTTACCAGTTACCAGCCCAGCAGTGACTGTTTTTTAAAAAAAATGTCCCTAGGCAAAGTGCTTGCCTAGCAGGTGCAGCTCTCTAGGTTTGAACCCCAGTACCACAAAAAAAAAATGTCCTTCAATTTCAGCTGGCTCAGGTTTGTAGACTGTGGGATCCAGTGTGAGTCACATACCCCTTCTAGGTCCCCAATTCCCTTCCCATAAAATGGAGATCATCAATGTGAAGGTCACCTTCTTTCCCCTAGTTTACAGGTGAGTATCCCAGGGCAGTGGAGGTGCTGATTATGCCCGACCAAACCTTGCACTGCAACTCCCATGTGTCACTGACTGACTCCCCCACCCACAGCCCTCCAAAACACACATATAATAAGAAAAGGAGCATAGTGATAGTGGGTAGTTCTCTTTTCCACTCAGAATCTAAACCCCCCACCCTCCTTCCCCCCCTCCCCGGCCTGAGGTGACAGGTGGAAACTCACTTCCTACCAGGAATACCAGGAAAGCCAAGGACAGTGATTCCCTTCCCTTCCTGCTGGAACACAGAGAAGCATGCCAAGGCAACACTCCCACACGAAATCTGAACTCTGGGGGTGTGAAAGTGAGGCCCAAGGAAGGTAGAAATATTTTGTGGTTCTGGTCGAGTGGAGAGTCCCAGACAGTGCAGAGGGGACTTCAGTGAGGTTCTCATAGAATTTTCTGAGGCTAGACATGGGTTGGCTTTTGCTCCCAAGCCTTCAGTCTTGCTGCTTTGCTGAACTTGTCTCTCCAGCTTCTGTCAATTCTATTGGACAGACTTTGGAACCATTCTTGGAGTCTATTGTTTATCACCAAGAGTTCTGCCCAATACTGGAGAAGATACACTCAAGAATTATATTACCTAAACTCCACAGGCTTTTAAAAAAATTGTTCCTACACAAACATTTTTATCACAGCTTTACTTTAAAAGGTGTGAAAATGGGAAACAGGGATCATAGTTGATTAGCAGTGAAAAGGCCCATTTTCTTGGAAAAGTGAGTAATCATCAGAACAATGGGTTGTGAGGCTGATAGACTGCTGGGGAAGAGCTCATGAGATAGACTGACAAATGAAAACAGGAAAAGGAATTGTTCAGACAAGGTACTTGACTCTCCCCCTGCTAAGCTTATAAGCACTGTAAGAGTTAGAATATTTCTCTCTTGTTCAGGCTCCCCTCTCAAGCCCCTAGCAACAGTAGGTGTTCAGCTAATATCTAGGGAATGAATGAATGATATAAACTATTTGCACATGGGAAGCATTGGGGAAACACCTTTAAAAATACCACTAGTGACAGGTTAATTAGTTATTTTTAAGGCTTCTGTTTTCTTTTCTCTATTTACAGATATTTTTCCAACATATACCATTTTCCTAAGAAGAAAAACAAAATGAAAAAAAATGTTTTTCTTATCCCAAACTACTGGTAGGTGACCCAACATTCCCTAATATTTATATCCCCTCTCAAACCCTAAGATGCAACCAAGCAAGATGATAGGGCAAAGGCACTAATGTGCCTTTTGCCGAGTAGAAATGCTCAGTAAAGTCATCCTTTAAGGAGCCTGGCTGGCTCTGCCACCAAGTAAACACCACCTTCCTGTGGCCAGTGAGTGTGAGTGACCTTCACAACTCACATCTGGAACTGGAGCAGGAGAGTCTGTCTGGGCTAATAAAGCCTTACCAGGTGTCTAGGCCAAGCCAGAAGCCTTCCTGCACTCCTCCCTTCCCTTCCAATTGTAATGACTTTGCTTCCTTACCCAGGCTTTGTCACCAGTCCACACACACACTGTAAGTCCAAACAATGGCAGATTCAATAGCCAGAGGGAGTTCAAAGAGGTTGACTGCCCCATTGGCTTGGCATTCAGCTGGGGTTGCCAGCAGCTGAGCAAATGGGATCCTGTCCCACCTTGGAATGACTAAGCAGGGAAGTAGAGGAGTTAGCACTCTGAGGAAGTCACAAGGTCAGCTTCAGGAGGTCCTGAACTCTCAACAGGAAAGACAATCTAAACAAACCAGGTAGGCTGGGAGGAAATGAATTCTGCTACAGATGGCTTGTAGAGTCAGCTTTCAACACCTGCAACTATCACTAGGCCGCCATCTTCAGATCACCACTGGCTTATACTCCCTGATCATCAGAGACTCTCCCTCCTTCCCTCCTTCTCTCCTTTCCTCCCTCCCTTTCTCTCTCTCCTTCTCTCTCTCTCTCTCTCTCTCTCACACACACACACACACACATACACACACATTTTAATCATGCAAAATTGAAAAAAAAATGTAAAGAGAATGTAGCAAAGTAAGATATGGAATCAACCCAGATTCGCCTCAGCAGATGAATGGAACAGGAAATTGTGGTATATATACACAATGGAATTCTATGCTTCCATCAGAAAGGATGACATGGAAAGATTTGGAAAAAATTATATTAAGTAAGCCAGACCCAATTTAATAGGTTACCTGGTTTCCCTCATTTGTAATAATTAGAATATACCTATAAGTCTACAATTAAACCCAATGGATAGAAAAGACAAATTATAGTTGGAGATGATAAACATGATTCTAAAGACACACCGTTAGACCAAAGGAGGATATTCTTAGGAGAGGATCACAAGGGCTCAATAGCTATGTGAATATGATCATACTTACTGAAATGAAGTCCAAGAAATGGAAACAAGAGGCTTTTTATTTTACTTTTTATAGTTTTTTTCTGTTTTTTCCCTTTGTCACTTTTTTTTAAAAAATTACCTTTTGTCATGTATATAAGTTTATCTGATTTGGGGAGGGGAAGGGGAAGTACAAAAATAATGGGACAAAGGGGGAGTTAATTCAGCAGGGATACTCACTAGGCACTATGTTGCAAATGAACTATACAACTTGTGGGGAAGAGGGGGCTCAAGTGGGAAAAAATTGGGAGAAAATGAGGAAAGAGATGCAGTTCAAAAAGAAATATGTTTAATACCTGACTTATGTAACTGTAATTTTTACAATTAAAAATGTTTGAAAAGAAAATGTATCAAAGGAGACACACGTGCAAGTCTATACCTGCAAGTTCTTGTCACTTCACACCCTTTTCTTTCCTGCAGCTACCACTTCCTCTTCCCCTATCAAAATATGCCCCATCATGCTTTGGTTCAACCCAGAGCCACTAATCCCAGCCTCCAGGGCACAGCCGGACATAAGCTTTTCTCATTACAATATGCTTAGCAGATTGTCTGTGGTGCAGTGAGAGCTGGGTGGCAGTCCCACTCAAATGTGTCTCTCCAGGATTTTCTCTTCAAGCTTAAACAGTGATGACCCTACCTAAAGTTCTGGGTCATGGCTCTGTAAGAATCTCTTCTTCAAGCTGTTAAGGTATTTACACCTGAGTCCTATGCAGGGGCTTTGTAGGGATCTTCCACTGAGCCACCAGGCTATGTAGCCTCTTGCCTTTGGCTCCTCAGCCATTGGAGTGGTAAATGCTACTTCAGAGTTCCTTTTTACCACTAGGTCTACTAATACCAGTGTAATTAATTTCTTTCATTAAATGCTCCCTGTTAAAATAGCTATGGAGATCAACTCTTTATCTAGATAACATGTTTATGACCAGAAAGCTTTCTGGTCTAGCACTAATAGTTTTGGTTTCATCAGTTAGTGTCAGTGGATTCAATTTATAGCAAAACTCATTGAATGTTTTAGATTACACTTCAGTTGCATAGTCATTATGTGTATATAGTGTTTTCCTGATTGGACTCTGATACGGAAGAAAGACTCCTATAACCTAAATGTGTGGTGTTGAATCTGCTAATGGGGGCTTTGATGGAGTGGTCCACCTTCTCCTTACCTGGGGTGGGGAGGAGAGCTTCTCATCTGTCATGTTCAAATGAGCTTTCTCACGGAACTGTGTTCAAGCCTGCACTGGAAGTTATCACCAACGAAGCTGTCCATGGCCATGGCCATTTTTCCCTTATATTCTGAAGAGTTGTAGGTACTTTTCAATAGCATAGCAGCAGGACTTTAAGTAGCCAGGGATTCATTCCAGTATAAAGGAAAGAAGGAGTTTTTGAAGAAAGAGGGTCTAAGTAAGAAAAAGAAGAGCCAGTTGGAGAAGAGAGTGCCACAGAACTATACACAAAAGGAGTTAAGTAACCTAACTGCTTAGAAAGACCAAAGGGAGGCCCTCATACTCAAAAGTCGAGAGAGAGAGGACGATTAAAATCACAGGTGGTTGTAATAACCACACATACATTTGGTGCTGAGTTTCCAATCCCTATCTCCTTACTTGGGGAGCAATTAGTTTCGGGTGAAAAATTGCACTTGCGGCTAATTGTACCTGCAATTACCTACTTCCGGGTGCAATTAGCTACTTGAACCTAATTCTGAGTGTGCAAGTGTTTAATTGCATATGTGAGGAGGTGATTCCAGATACAGTTAGTTGTGCCCTCCATCTCTGCACCTGCATCTAATTGTGACTAATAAAACAAGTCTTCAGACAAGTCAGGTTCAAGGCACAATATGGTGACCCTATTTGAGGATCCCAGAACTGGATTGGTTGGATTTATGGAGGTACAAGTGTACTAAGTGGAACAAAGAGACAAATTGGTAGAAGTTGTCATTCTGTGGTATTATCCATCCCCTTCCTCCCAGACAATGGACTATCAAGTTAGCTGAGTCAAGGCAGGTACTCAGCTGTCGCTCAATTTTGTAAAGGCAGTGGTAACTCTTCTGCTGCCATGAAGGACCATCCATAGGCACAAGTAAGAACTCCTTTCAGCCAGCTCTCCATCTAACCTCTATTGAGGTTGTCCAAACACTTAGGCAACCAGGTGTTAACTGAAGACCAAAGTACTATATTTTACTCCTATTCATATCATTAACCCAAAGATGAACAGACATAGCTCCTGCCTTAAATCTTGTGTTTATTCTATAAATAATATTGAGCTTGTGGCTATCTTCCCATGATGCATCTGCTGCAGGTAGGCTCTGTCTCCTGTCTTGGAACACAGGGCCTTACTTCCAGGGTTCTACTTGAGAGGGAAGTCCACAGACCATGACGACCAGAGGAAAGACAGAAGCTAAGAACCATGGAGCAATCATGGCAGACCAGTGTGGGCCCCACAGAGAGGACGCATCAGCAGAATGGACAAAAGAGAAGCTGAAGAGCTATTCCCCGGAATAAGCCTCTGAGTCATCCCAAGAAAGTACATCTGAGAGCTACCTCCCATCTTTACAAGAACAGAGCCAGGCCCTCAGTGATATGCCACTTCTGACAGGTGGGCTTTCATCCTGGTGGTGTCCACTCTTTGTTGCAGTGTGTGCTGAACACTATGTACAGGCAGAGATCGCCAGGTGGGATAAAGCTACCCCATTTTCCCCTCAAACAAATCCCACACATCCTCAGGGTGTGGACAGACATCTGGAGGCAGATGCCCTGAGACAGCAGGGTGGACCATTGTGCTGATCTTTCTGTTTCGTTTCTAGTCTTTATTGAATGAACATGAATTATGTGCCAAAAAACTTACATGATGAGTTCAAAAATATTATTGAATATTTACTATTTGCCTGATATGTCAAGATGCTTGCGAACTTATTGGGGGAAATCCATTTAGTTTGTCTTCCTCCAAATATATATTTATCAAGCCCTCTAGGAACCCACATTCAAGTAATAAAGACAGATGTTAAGCAACTATTTGCACAAATAATGCTCTCATTACAGGCTTGTGAGGGCAGCTGATTAGGGCCAGCCCTGGGCTAAGGTTAGGATTCTCCAACAAACTGATGCTTGAGCTGAGATTCAAAATATGACTAGAAAGAGGGTGGAAAGAAAGGGCTGAAGGCAAGAAGAAACATGCCAGTGTTAAGAGTGGAAAGAAGGTCTTTTGTGGTTAGAGTATAATAAGGGAAAGAGGGTTATGAAGTTTATGGGAGGAAGTTCTCCAAAGTACCCCAAACTTTACTCCTGTCTTAGATGATGAGAAATAATGATGATCTCTACATCCTGTCACCTATCAGCCACAGCCAAGTGGGAATCTTGACATGAGATTTTTTTTAACCCTTCTTCCTCTAATCTCATCAATACCACCTGGTCTGTGGAAGACACAGAGAGAGGAGGTACAGAATCAAGCTATGAACCAACCCTTCCTACCAACTACACAATCATGAACTTTAGCTTAAGTCCTATAAATTGAATTTGGAAGCAATAATAAAGTTTTGCATTCAATTGGCTTGGATCTTTAATACTTGGAAATTGATTGTGCCTGGAATCCCAGATGTTCCAGAAGTGAAAACTGGGACAACTGTGATTCAAAGGCAGCTGCAGTAAAAGCTAGCAAGACCTCATCCCCACTAGGAATCTGGGTATGGCTGTTCACTCCTGTCATCCCTCACAATTGTCAGGCCTCAAAAGGTTTGGTGTGCAGTGGGAGAAGTGTGACTGGGTGGAACGTGGACCCACTGAAAACAGGAAGGAGCTTTGAATGCTAGGTCGTAGGAGCTAGAAGTCTCGATCATCAAATCTAGTTTCTCCTCCAGACTTTAAGTAAGCAGCAAAATTAGTGATATCAGACTAAGATGAAGGGTTCAGCTATATGAGCTCCTTTCAAGGCTCACATTGTAGCCTTCTCCCTCTCCCTTCTCTAAGTATTGTCTGGTGGGATGGTGAGAAGTTCTCATTGTGAGGACATGCCCTTCCCTTCCCAGCTACTCCACCAGCATCCCTGGCTGAGATGGTTCCCACATATGTCATCAGGGTTGGGATAGAGTTTCTTTTTTCTATCTGTAGCAAAGGTTGGTTCAATACTCCCTGAACCAGTCGCATCTACTTCAAAACCCAGGAAGATTCATTTTCCGAGTCTCCCTACAGTTGGGTTAGAGTCATGCAATAGATTGGCATCAAGCAGCCATCTGAGCCTGGCCTCTGAAATGCTACACACCATCTTCTACAAATTCTTCTCAATTCAGATGATGAGGATGAAAGACCCTGCAGGGGAAGAAACACAGTCCCACATCAGACCAATGTGGTCTCATCTCTCTTAACCCCACAATCCTGACACACATTTCCTCCCATTGATAGTCTTCCCATAAGCCCCCAGCTTCAGCATTTCTTACAGCAGAGTGTCCCATTTCATCAGAAATGTAGTAGAAAGGCCTCATGGAGAAAAAACTCAACTTTCTCTTCATAGATGTAGTGGTTGGAATGTTCTTCCTCTTGAGGGTCCCTCAGATGGCTTCTCTACTGGTGAAAAGATTTCCGCCACCACCCACCTACCCACCCAACACAACCAGGACAGGCACCCTTGAACAGTCCCTGATTGGCTGCAGAACACTCTTTAATTTGTGAAATTTAGTAGGATCCACTTACTGTCTTTCTCCTTGTAGGGTGTCACTTGCTTGACAACAAGATTAGGTTGTGCGTGCGGCTGGTCTTGTGGTGCTAGGATATGCTCCCATTCTGCCTCTAGGTTATCTTGTCTCTCTTCCTGCACAAATGGGGAAATCAAACCTTTGCCCAGAAAAGAGGAAACAGGAAAGCAGTGGAGACAGCCCCCCATGCCTGCTGTTCCTGGAGTGCTGAACTTGAATATGATTTATTCAAATGAAAGCTCGAGAGGAATTGTTTCTGAGGGATCCATAAAACAAATGTCATTTTCACCTGGAGAATTCACCCAACCTTCGAACCAATTTCAAATATAGTTCTTTAATGCACATTTGACAAATATGAAATCTCCTACATAAAGCCATTTATCACCTAATGTGGGCCTGCCCTGCATCACAGTTTAAGTTATAGCATTTTAATGGCGTAAAACACTTCTATAAAATCATCAAAATACCTTAAACCAAAAATGCCTATAAGAAATTGATGAGTTTCAAGCATTGATTCAGCTCCTGAAAAAGCCACCCCTGTCATTGGCACTGCAGGCACTACTAATAAAAGCAGCTAAGGAGGTATAATGAATATCTAATGAACCATTTTGTGGGCCTATGTGGCTTCTCAAGCTGAGAATAAATCAATGAGCCTTACAGAATGCATATTTTAGTGGTATTTTTCATAAACAATAATCTTGGGGTTTTTTTCTGTCATGATTCAAGTGTCATTCTTTTTATAACACAACTGAAAATGTAATAATTTATGATATATATCCCTAACCCAGAGCTTCAAAGAGGATGGCAACTTTTATTTCGTCCTGGTGGGCGGAGCTATACAGGTAATAAAGGTAAACCAAAGCACTCACTAGTAGTAAACATAGGGAATGAGAACATTGTCTAATAAACAATACTATGGAAACTTCCATGAATGCAACACCAGAATTAGCCTCACCCTACCTTGAAGCCCCTGTAGTATGGGCCAAGCTGAGCAGGTCCTGCCCGTGGCCCCCTAGGCCAGGCCATCCATGCAGAGGAAGCCTGTCAGATTTGACTGGGACAAGTTCCTCCCAGAACACTGGAGTGTGTTCACCTGGCCAAACAAACCTGGCTCCTGCCACACATTTCAGCTGTGTTGTCTCCCCTTCCCCCCACCCCACTTCCTTGACAGGAACTGGGATGGTTGCTTCCCTGCCCATTGGCCCAATGACCCTAGAACTCAAAACTGCCTCTCTATCTGGGCGACTTCCCTTCTAGAGGCCAAATATAACCACCCCTTTCCCGGCTCACAAAAATTCCAGTCAGACGGCTGTACATAGAGATAGACGGCCAAAGAGCATCTCACCAACTCAGTCCGTAGCCAAAAATAACAGCCCTTTGCTTAGTACAAGCTGAAGGTTTCTTTTTCTTCCTGTTGTTTGGGACTTTACTTTTTTGTTTGGATTTGCTTTTGAGTTTTGTCTTGCTTTGTTTTTGTCTTTGGAAAGCAAATGGCATACCTGAAGAAATTACTACATCAGCTTCCCGTCTGAGACTCATGCATTTAGCTTAACCACAGCCAGTCATGACCAGAAAGGTAGTCAGCCCTGAAATCTCCCTCTCACAAAAAGAGAGTCTGTCCCATCTGTCAAGTGTTGCTTCTGGCATGGCCAAGACCATGCTGGGACTTTGTTCTCCAGGCTGTCTCCTCAGTTCACTTGCAGAAAGATGGGAAGAAGTTCTTTCTACTCATCTACCCATGATACACCTGGCCCACAGACATGCCTGGGGACCCTGAGCTGTCAGTGCCCACGCTAAGGGCTGCAATGACTTAAACTATTCATTTATTTCTTTAAAAGTGTACAATGCTCAACAACAACCACTTTTGATCCGTTTATGACACACAAGGCTCTTATGAAGCAGGCTTTTTGCAGGTCAACAGATACATCTTATTAAGTCTTACTAAACGGAAGCAGGCTAAAGAGATCTAGACCTGAAAAGATGATTGTCTTCTCCATGACCTGTTTCTGAATGCAATGAATAATAAGGTATTTTTGTAAAAGTATAACATTCCCTTGTTGGAATATCTTTGTGCTTTTGTTCTTCAAAGGTAGAATGTTGTCTGGGATTATATTTTCACTTGGGGGATGGGGTGGGGGGAAGAATACTCTCTCAGTTTCTCCATGTGTGGGCATATCACACAATCACACAAATAGATCCTTTTTTTTGATTTTTGGTTTTTGGTTTTGGTCAGTCATGGAGCTTTGCACTCAGGGCTTAGACACTGTCCATGAGCTCTTTTGCTCAAGGCTAGCTCTCAACCACTGTGAGTCACAGCTCCACTTCTGGTTTTTGAGTGGTTAACTGGAGATAAGAGTCTCAAGGGGACTTTTCTCCTCAGGCTGGCTTTGAACCGTGATCTTCAGACCTCAGCCTCCTGAGTAGCTAGGAACAAATAGATCTTATTTCTTGTGCTGTTGTCTGCTGCCCTAGAATCAATCAATAATGTATGTATTTAATGCACTTATCAGCTGCCCTGTAAATGTGTATACACACATTCACAATTTCTCATGTGCTAATGTCAGAGATATAGCCTATACTATGACAAAGCAAGTAATCTCTTGGGTGCTTCTCCGTCATGAGATTAACTTTGCATCCTATTTTTCAAATGAGTGAAAAGTGTTAACAGAAAGCTAAGTGCTGATCCACACCAAAGAAGGAAGTAGGCTAAGAATTCCACATTGCAAACGTTCTGACATGGCTCCCTTCCTTGCTTCTAGATCCACTAAGGTAAGTCGATCTCACTCTAGAGCTCGTAGACCATCAAGGGAATATGGCTCCTAAGTTTCAACTTGTTCTGTTGAAGTTGCTTTTCCTTTACAGTACTTCCTCTTGGAATATTCATCATGCTCATCATTAAGAGCTGTTTCCGCGCACCTAGCAGTGCCAAGTGTGGCACCAGGTGCGTGGGTTGGCAGGCTTGCCTCCACTGCTGGCCACAGGCTCCAACTTGGATGAAAGCACGTCATCATTCACACCCTCATGGCAGCAGCATCTTGGGGTGCCACCAACATGACGACAAGCAGCAGGCGTGAGCGGAGGGCAACAGCTGCTATGGGCAAAGTCACCTGACAGCACCTGGCTCACGTTTGTCTTTCTGCTCTGCCACCATGCCCTCTCTTCCCATTTGGAAGGCTTTTGCATTTCATTTTATCATAAAAGGACCACCAGAATGATTGTATCTTAGAAGAAAAGGGCTTGTAGATAATCTAGTCTAACCCGCTCATTTTAAAGATGAGAAAATAGAGGCCTTGGAGCTAGGGTTAAGTTCTTTGGCCAAGTTTATGCAGGTGTTTGTTGGCAAAATAAAACCTAGAATTAAGTATTTGAACTTCCTTTCTACTACATTAAAGGTTTCCAACATTCATTAGCATAACACACAATAGGAAGTAAAGTTTATATCATGAATTGCTCACGTACACCAGCAAACATTTCCCAAAACAATACTTACCTTCCCCGATAGCAGAAATTACTGTAATACATTTATTTTTGAATATTGAGCTTGCTTAACAGTGTAAATACTACAATGAAATAATATAGAGAAAATTAGCATAGCCCCTGCCCAAAGATAGCATGCATTCTTTTTCTAGTTTTTTTTTTTTGTGCATCTACCAAAAATGCTTTTCTTTCAGGGTTAATATTTATAGGTATTAAGTCCTATGGTTTACATTTCTCCTGCATATATATGTATGTATACATATATGTGTATATGTATGAATATAGATATAGATACAGATATACATCTACTGAATGTTTAAGAAAGTGGATTGAATGAGATGTAACACCAGGTCCCTTGTAGTTCCAACTTGTCATGTGCCTGATTAGCAACAATCTTATTGGCTAATCTTTCCTCAGTTCTGATTTAGAGAACACTGAGCACTGAACATAGAATCCAGATCTTAGTTCTAATCCTGGTTCCAACAACAACTAATTGATGAGTATTCTCTGGGTTCTGTTATCTCATCTACAAGATCAAACTGATGCTAATCAAACAAATTCTGAGAAGTAAATGAGCTAATTGCAAATTAAAGAAATGAAAAGCTCTACACGCAAGACCCCTGGAAGAGCAATGATGTTAAACACATTACAGAGATGTATGGTGTCTCATCAAAACTCTGGATTCTCATCAAGACACCTGCATAATGTATTATGAATACATTTGGTAGAATAAAGAAAATCTATAGCAGACTCATTCTAAAATGCTTTTTGCAGGTGTTTGGAGCAGGGGGGTTGACCCTAAATTTTTAAGATATTTAGTCCCCCCAAAGAAGTCATTGTGATCAGCCATGATACCATGTGCTTGAAAGACAAAGGTGATGAGCCTCAAACTGAGAGATGTATTTCAGAAGGGCTGCTCCTTGCGAGAAGAGGAAGAATTGAGTGGACACACAGCAACAATTCAGGTAGCATCACCAGTCTGGGAGGTGGGGACGAGGTGCCAGTAGGGGTTGGGGGCAAACATGGCAGAGAGAATGGAAATTAAGGCTTCCAGAGGAACTCTGTGCATCTCTAGCTGCTGGCGAAGACAACCTCTTTTTAGGAAGTACTTGGCCTTGTTCAGAGAATTCTAGCCTTGGACTCCCTACATCTCACTCATAAAGATGAAGGCATTGATAGGAGAAATTATTTTTCCAGGACGTCGAAAGTGTCTGAGATAAATGAAACCCGCTTGGCAGCTGAGCCTATAACGAGATCCACAGGAGGAGGAGAGGTGGCTGGGGTGAGAAAAGCATCACAAGCTCCTGGAGGCACATGAGGCCACCACTGTTGCTGGGCTGGCAGTCCAGGGTGGCTGTGCAAATCCTCAAGAGGAGAAGGACCCTGGCACGGGCCAGGTGGGTGGAGCTGGCATGAAACTGGCATGTTCTAATTTCTAAAATAGGATGTTATCGTTATCCATGAACTGAACACAATTCTGGGTTGTGTTTCTCACTAATTATCTCAGCAAAATCACTTGGAAAAAAAAAGACTTGAGGAAAGGTGAGAGTTTTCAGTGATGGGTTCCAGTTGACAACAGCTCTGACCGCTTATGGTTATCATTGTTCATGCCTACAGATAGCTTAAGTTGCGTTTTTGAATGAAAAGAAATTTATACATAACTTCGCTTTCTTTAAAAACTGTGGATTATCCTCACAAAATTGACACTGCAACCTCCCAATAGAACACTTGAAAACAGCAAACCCATGGGGATAGGGATGGTAAAGGACAGCTCCCAAGCATGGGTCCTTGTAGTTCCTCTTCTGTTCCCTCTCTTCCCACAGCCAGTGGCAGCTCTGGCCTCTGACCTCTGACAGATGCCCCCATTGTAGCCCCACTCCAACATCTTCCTCAGAGCCTCCTTGACCTTGAACTTCATTCCCTGGAGAACAACCGCCTCAACCTGGGTGGAGCAGAGCATCTTTCTTGCCATGTTTCCTACCAGAGAGTAGCTTCATCCATTCCCTGCCATCTCCCTGGCAGGTACATCTCACCTTCCTGTTCTTCCATGGCCTATCAAGAGATGATCTGAATTCCTTTGCCCCCAAGGAGATTACTTTTCTCTTCTACCTTCCTATATACATCCCCTCTTCTCATGTCATCTACTTGCCCATCACCCCAGACTTGCTCTTCATGTGTTGGTGGTGTTTCCTACCATTGTTTCTATCTTAGATCTTGCCATTGTTTCACAATTCTCAATAGCTGAGTGAACAACAAATTCAACCCATATTTCCCTCCTACTAGACCCTACCTGTGTTCCATGTCTAACTAGAATCATCCAAGCTGAGATATCTTTTAATTTGCATTACAGTTACAACTCACTCCTATGATCCTTGTCCCCTTAAATCCACAGGCTTTTTCCATTTCTTCCAGTCCATCCACCTCCAGTTCTTTACTTTTCTCTCATCTTTTCAGCTCCTTCATGGTTTTCTTTTCTTCCTCTGCCAGCCTAGACAGAGGTTGAATTCAGTGTATTAAATTTCTGAGCTAGATTCTTGGATACATAAGCCAAATTCAATTAAGAAGGATCTCCTTAGAAAGACCAAATAAAGAGATGTCTGAGATTAAAGTAAAGGCATCACAACCACACTTGTATTTATTTTCTAAATCAATGGCTATGAATCTGTTTCATAGTGTACAACCAATAAGAAGAAAAATACAGTGATTCTCTCACCTATCGCTGGAGGGACATTCCAGAGACCGCTGCAATAGGTGACAATCTGTGGAGAGGCAGAAGCATTAGATAGCCATCCCTTTCTATATCGCAGTTCGCTTATTGCTACTTCACAGATTTTCACCTATCACCAGGGTCTCTGGAATGTAGATACCTGATAGGTGAAGGATCACTATTTACTTTAAAAAACAAAAAAAAAACCCACATACAGTGAATCTACAATAAGTGAACTGCAATACAGCAAGGGATGACTGTAATTAAGCACATGTTCCCAACACTTACTATTTATTTATAAATTACATACATTTTTATTAATGGACAGGCATTTTCTTCACTTTAAAACAACACAAAAATAGAAGGGCATAAATGGCAAGGTTTTAAAAGGTCAGGGTCACAACTACTTGTGTATTCTCTGCCCATCCCCATAGGGTCATATTATATAATACCTGGTGGTATGCATGCCCGTCATTCTCCTCTGCCAGATCACACCCACCCTGCAAAACCATACCTGGTTCTATCTAGTCACAAATAACTTGTTCTCTGCTGGATGATGATAAAGACAGTCTTCGTTCCACAGAACCTGCCTGTCCTTACTTCTCAGCCAAGCTCAACAGGGAAGCCCACCTGCAAGAAATTTTCTACCGTCTTCCTCTTTTTTTCCAGCACACACCCCACTCCTTTGTGATGTGCACTCATCAGTGGTGTATGCGGTACTTTCATCCTGCTGGCTGTATGGCTATAAGACTATGAAGGAGCCTATAGAGACATCCCAGTAGAGCAGAAATTCTTAGCTGCCACATGCTGAGTTCTGAAGCTCTAGAAAGGTCTGTCTCTACAAAGAATGGACCTGACCTTCAGGATCCAGGTAGATCACAGTGGATCCCAACACAGATTAGGCCAGAGGCACCACGGTGCCATTTTCACACCTTAACTAGTCTAGCGAATTGCTTTGGGGGCCAGAAAGTGGTCCTTTCCAGAGAATCTTCTCTTTACTCAAATGCTTGGCAGCAAGTCTGACTCGAAGCGTAGCTGCACCCTCATTTCCTCCTATTCTCCCTTTAAGAAAGATTTAGCTATCAGAAGAAAGAGATGAACGGGAAAGTGACGAATGAAGAAATAGACTCTGGTTAGACACAATATAGACTAGATTTAAGCGTAACACCAAAGTGTTTAGGAGAGGTGCTTGTGAGAGCCCAGAAGACAGGCATGTAATCAAACTTCCTTCTCTGGCCATGGGGGAGCTAACCTCCCCCATAAACACACACACACACACACACACACACACACACAATGGCCACTAGTAAATACAATCCCAGATAAGCAAGGTGTATAGAAAGACTCAAGGCCATTATGATAGTGTTATAGAGGGTAAAGATGATTCCAGCAAATTTTCTTTATTTCCTATCAGTTCTTCCATCCACCTCCAAACACATAATCCAGTTATTTGTGATGATTGGTCCATAAGACTGAACCTTTGCACTGGAGTCACTTTAAACTTGTTATAAAGGTGCAGCTTCATCCCCTGAAGATTGAAAAGGTAACTCTAAAACTGAAGCTAGTGCATCTGCATTTGTCTATTAAAGTTTGAAAATCACTGGAAAATAACCTCTTCTCTAGCCTTCCAACTTCCTATCCTTAGCCCATGGCACTTACATATCTAGCCACCATTACTCTCTCTCCTCTACTCCTGAGCCTTTGAGACTCAAATGGAAAGATCTAGACAGGAATGGGACCATTGGGGCTTTCACCTTCTCGTGCTGACCAAGAGCAGAGCTCTTCCTCACTATGCCTCCACTTTGATCTATGACATCTTCCCATTGGATTCTCATAAGGAGGTCCTGCTTCATCAAATTTGTCTTATACACCCATGAGGAACACTGACTCACCTAGGAATTTAATACACTGAATTCAAATGAGTAAGCCCAGTGAGTCAGGTAGCTGATAACTGGTCTACCATTGGTCCTCTTTGGCTAAAGCCACTACCTACTAATAGTTCTCTATTAAAAGACTCTCAGAGGCAGAAATCTTAGTGTTAAACAGGGGATTTGAACAATAAAGACCTTTTGCCCTCTACTTATAACCACCCAGGAATGAGGTGTGAAGTGAAAACGGCTATGACCGTGAAGCACTATAATCGCAGAAAAAATTCTCCGAACTATTCTTTCCACAGACAGAATTTCTGCAACACCAAGTCCCTCTGCAGCTTTGATGAGTGAGCTATTTTAGTATGAGAACAAGTAGAGTTATTGTTATCGCTGCTCTGAATCAAGGATAAAAAAAGGAAAAGGTGAGAAGGAAAAGGAGGATATAAAAGAAAAGGAATGGGTGTGAGGTGCATTGATATATAAAACAGCAGGAAAGACCTCAGATAGCAAAAAGAAAAGGAGTAAGTGCTCATCCCTAAAATGAAGTATCCAACAGGTCATTTGTGAATGAGAACTACCCCATAGCCGTAGAGACAATCCCTCCTTCTGAATCTCGCAGGAGTCTGAAGGGACACAGACAGCATAATGGATGTCAAAAACCTTTGTAAATGGTGAAGTGTTACCAATACAGGGTATCAGCTCCTATTTGTGAACAAGAAGCTCCTAGTTGTTTTTATATAGACTCATCTCAAGACCCACCACACCACTGGCTTAATGTAAGTTTCAATAGCAAACCTTTTTATTCAACAGGGGAACAAAGGGGTTTGGAAGGTATAGGATGAGATCTCCTGCCAAGGCCTAGAGATCCCTTAGGAACTTAATGAAGATGCTATTTTAGCAAGACACTTAGGATGAGAAACGTGAGATGGAACCCACTTCATGCCTATTTTGATGAGCAGCCCAACTGAAAGTCAGTGCTCTACACAGTATTCAAGTGCTTACTCATATTTATCTGGAGACCAATAGGGCCTTCACAGCAGCTTCCTTCCTGTGTTCTGCCTTGTTAGCATGAAATAATGGCTGTCTAGGTTAAATCCAGCGCCTTCTCGGGTCTCCTTCTTCTCTGAATCTAAGTCGAGTTTTTCCTGTCCCTTAGTGAAGACACTTCTCTAGTCCCTGTTTCTATCTCACCCTCTTCATCACTCTGACCAGTGGGCTACCAAGAAGCCTTGACAGGGGAGCTTTGGCCCTAAGACCTGGCCACTAGAGGGGGCCAGAGAGCAATGAGGGCTGAACATTTCCCCAGAGAAAAGGCCTCTGTGACATCCAGTCCCTCCTCCATCCAGTCCAGACATTACAAAGCCCCCTCCCATCTGCCAATCCGCCGAGACAACATCCCACCTTCACTGAGCAGTTCCTTGGTAAACTCAAACTACCCTTACCAAGTGTAGATAGAAAACCAAACAATTAATTTCAAAAGCAGCACACAAGAATCTAAACATTATTTATGTCTCTAATTATCTCATTCTAGTGGGTATTTTAGTCTCTGTCTGGTCAGGACATTAATTATCTTCATAACTACCGCAAAAGTTAAATAATAAGCACCCAAGGCTACCGCACTACTGTAATATGCAAGCTTAAATGAACTTATAAATTTCATTAATGGATGCTTTATACAACTCCATATATTATAAATCAAACAAAAAACCTATTTCTATCTTTTAAGGGTACAGTAAAAAAGCTTTAACATTATTGAGGATAATTTTTATTAAGTTTAAAACTCTTTTTTCCCCAAGTAATGAGACTGTTATGAGAATAATTTAATCTAGTTTGTCATGAGGCACCCTGGCTTGTTAAATAAGTTAATAAATGACTGTGCATTAATCAAAGTGACAAAGCTAGGAAGAGCTGGGGATGGGAGACAATTCTGGTGATAATATTAATTAGTATTTAATTAGAAACTTAGAGTCCATAAATAAAAAAAAATCATGGTAGACACACTTATGCAAATTGCTTAGAGCTTTCAGTAGAGTTAGCTTTGCTTTAAAGAAACATGACTTTTTCCCCAGCATTTTGTACACAGTAGCAATGCCACATCATCACGTGGCTTCAACGAGCTCTTCTTTTGTTTCCAATTTGTTCCAATTACAGGCCTGTAAATTCACATCATTCTTTTGACTGTCTTAATTGAAATGTAGAGGTTTCTGCAATTTCTGCTGAGAGTTCTTTTTTCCTTTTTTTTTTTTTTAAAAAAGAAGACGGTTTTAAAAACGTAAAGAGTTTCAGATTCTTCTCTGCTCTTTTGATTAAGATATGTACCACCATTTTTCGAAGAACAATTGTGAATTCTACTTGGTCCATGCACAATGCCTCCTTTTTCCATTCCTGGTGAGCTGTAACTGGGTTTCATTATGTGATACTATACTGGAGATGGCATAGATTCGACTGTCTTCATTTTTATGATAATCACAGTCCATCTACCTTTTCTCTCAATAACATATTTTGATAAATGGACAATTTCGGATGGCCCAAAAGGATAATAACCACTTGGTTCTGAATGTCACCACTCTTCTAAGGTACATGTCCACCCCACCCCCTTTTCAGACTTTCTTATTTGTTGCATTTATTCAAGAAAGGTTATCCACAGTAAAACTGCTTTTTCTATTCAACAGTCTATCTCTGTCATGCTTCATTTATGTGTGAGCATGACGGACTGAAACCCGCATTATCCACAGCTGACAAGTGTCAGGGCGACAGTTCAATCAGCCCTTCCTTGAGATGATGCCCAGGGCCCTGTGTTTGAAGTAGGACAATAAAGCAGGCGACACAATCAGGGGCAAACCCATCTCGTCTTTGTATGTAAAGGGTTCTCTGCCTAATAACACTGCACTATTTTTTTTCTCTCTCTCCCTCCCTCTCTTCTTTTTTCCTCTCTCTTCCTTTCTCTCTCTCTGTCTCTGTGTCTCTCTGTCTCTGTCTCTCTGTCTCTTTGTCTCTCTCTGTCTCTGTCTCTCTGTCTCTTTCTCTTTCTTTCTCTGTCTCTACAAACAGTGACTTGTCTCTGTCCTTAAACAGTGACTTGGCCTTAAAGAAAATCTGTGACTGATGTGAAAAGGCTGTGGTTTAATGTGGTTGGTTTATCCATAACCTCATGGGGCTGCTTCTTTGTGCAGACTAGTTTCGTCAACGTCAGGAAAAAAAATAATATATTCAGTGTCTGGTCTTTTTTTTCAGGAGTTATATGAATGGGATTTTTAAGTCCAACGTCCTGATGTTGACATGGGGATCATTTTCCTGTCCTTGTGTTTTACAATTGTGGAACAGATCATCTGCGTCCGCTAATAAAATTAAATCTCCAAACCGTATACCAAAGCTACTTCCTTTCACCAACACTTCTCTAGTCCATCCATAGCTGAGCAAGAAGAGTTTCTGTTTCTTTATGTGATGTTTCTCAAGAATACAAACTTCAACTCAAACACGTTGGCAACAATTTGTGTTTTTTCAGCTTGGGTTACACACTAAGATGTGGACATGTATTAAAGCATTTCACTATGAATCCTGACAATCAACAGCAAAGCCAAAAGTCAATAAAATGCTAATAACTTGCAGGCTCCTTGGAGGGCCCAGAATACTGTCGTCCTTGCTCTTTTCCAGCCTTCAAACCACTGCAGGTGAGCACAGGCCAGAGAAGGTTGCTTGTGTCCTTAGCAAGGAGCCAGAAAATTACATACCTCTAGGAGGGAAGGAGCCCAAGACCCCCTTAAAAAATCATAAAATATGCAGGCAGAAGGCACCACAGAAAATACCAAATCCAACCTCCATACTTTATGGAGGAGGCTCAGGCACATCTTGTGACTTCCAAGGTCAAAGGGCAGGCCAGTGGCCATACAAAGACAAAGATAGCAATAACAGCAAACTCCTCTGTGTTTACCTTTCTATATCTGGCTTCAGTAGGCAGGGACAACTTAGTGTATAAGGATCTGATGCAAAGCAGAATCCAGATCAGATTGTAAGGAACTATCAGAGACACCTTATTCCACTTCCCTTTCCAGCAATTCTGGGAGTTGTAAGCAGTGTGTTCTTCTGTTTGCTGCTTGTTCTTCATCCACACTGCTCTGTCCCTGTCCGTCTATGGACCTATATTCTATGCCCTGGCAGCCACATCACCCAAGTTCCCTTTGCAAGTTGGGTTCAAGAGCAGAAGGCACTAATGGCCAACAGAGTGGCAGGAGAGAGCCAGTGTGTGACCTTCCTTGCCCTTGACTCGAATCCCCACCTCTGAAGAGTGCATTCCTCGAATACTCTGCTTCTGCTGAGCAGCTCCCTCCTCCACCTGTCACCAGCCCCAGTAACCCAGTTTCTTCCCCTTAGTTCTACACTCCTAAGAGTTAATAGCTCCCCATGGTTACCAACCTGGGGGAGGTGGGGGAAGTTCTGCATCTCTTACTAGTTCAGCTAATCTTGCCTAGATAAAGTCTTAAAGGATTACTTTTGTTGTTGTTTGTTTATTTGTGCCAGTCCTGGGGCTTGAACTCAGGGCCTAGGCACTGTCTCTGAGCTTTTTGCCATAGCTCCACTTCTGGTTTTTTTGCTAGTTAGTTGAAGATAAGAGTCTCACAGACTTTTCTGCCCAGACTGGCTTTGAACTGCAATCCTCAGGATTCAGCCTCTTTTTTTAGGGGAGGGGGTCCGGTCATGGAGCCTGAACTCTGGGCCTGGGCGCTGTCCCTCAGCTCTTCAGCTCAAGGCTAGTGCTCTACCACTTTAGCCACAGCACCACTTCCAGCTTTTTTTCTTTTTGCTTATGTGGTGCTGAGGAATCGAACCCAGGGCCTCATGCATGCAAGGCAAGTGCTCTACCACTGAGCCACCTTCCCAGCCCCGAAGGATTCAGCCTCTTGAATAGCTAAGATTACAGGCATGAGCCACCAGGGCCCAGCTAAAGGATTGCTTTTACAGACCGTAATGCCTTCTTTAAAATCTCATCAAAACCTCAGATGAGCTCCATTTCCTTCTGAGGCCCTGACTGAACATTGAGTTACTTGGATTCCTAACTTGTCTCCTTATACTGAGTCCAACAGATCTTAATGTATATTGGAATTCCATAGAAAATCAGATGAAAGCTATGAGCTTTCTACCCAGAAAGCAAAATAAACACAAACAAGCACATCAGCACAAAATGGTTCCCACAGTTGTAAAGAACTCATAGACTCCTCAAGGCTATGTGCAAAGCCTTTAGGACAGTCTGAAATCTCCAATTGCTCTACTAAATGAATCTTCATAAAACACCCTTTACGAAGGCATTCCCTCTGATAATACCGTGCTCCTCCTTCACAGCCTCGAGGACAGCCATTCCAGCTACCAAGTACCATAAAGCACAAAGGCAGACTCCTAGCACAGCAGTTCAGGCTGCATCTGACAGGGTCCTCACTACAACAGAGTTGGTTCAGAGGTCTTGAAAGGGCAAAGGGGAGGGTAAAGCAATCCAAACAAAAGTTAGCACCACTAGGAAACCACTGCCTTATGGCTGAAAGGACAAAGGAAAGAAGAGTGGTTACCACATCCTAGGGGCTAGAGCTGCCTGGTGAGCCAAAATCAAGATGTGCCCCAGTGGGAGAAACTGCTCCAACCAATCTCCTACTGACAAGCAGAGAAACCACCTGGTATAGAAGCCTGCAAGGGTTCAGCACCTTGAGGTCCAGGGCAGGGGGGAGGTAGAAAATGAATCTGCATCAAGCCAGCAAATGAATTCCACAAAGCCTCCATGACCTGGCTTCTGCTGCTCATGGAGTCTCAACAAAACCTCTGTGCCCCCGCAAGGCACATTCTCATCATATCTAGTAAGCACAGACTGTGCCAGGCACTGGTTCCAGGAGGAAGGAAAGCTGGGGAATTCTGCCCAAGAGTTGCAAATAAATATTCAAGATTAAAGCCGGTGAGTTGTTCAGGCAGAAAAGCAGTAAGGATAATTAATTAGAGCAGGGGACCACAGAGGCTTTATCAAGATGGCAGGGCAGCAGGAACAGAGGCAGGACAGGATCAGGAACTGCAGACAGAGACGCAGGGAGAAACTGTGATGGCTTAATCAAAGACTTCAGAGATTATGTCCACAGAGTTGAAAGAAACCAAGGACTCCTCTTTCCAAGCCTTCTGCTCCTGTCATAGCCACGTCAGAAGTATCGAGAGCAGTGGCTGCATACTGGAATCTCTCAGGGAGCTTTAAAAACAGGGACCCTGGGGCTGGGAAGGTGGCTTTGTGGTAGAGTGCTTACCTTGCATGCATGAGGCCCTGGGTTTGATTCCGCAGCACCACATAAGCAGAAGAAGCCAGAAGTGGCGCTGTGGCTCAAGTGGTAGGGCACTAACCTTGAGCTGAAGAGCTGAGGGACAGCGCCTAGGCCGAGTACAGAGTACAGGCCCAGGCTCACAACTGACAAGGAAAAAAAAAAAGTTGCAGGGTCTCACCCAGTTGTATGCTGGGGCTGGATTTTAAGGGCTAACAAAAGATATTATTTTTGAAGACTTTTCGTAGTCATTATTAAACACAGAAATTATTAAAAATTAGGCTATATAAGTTTATAATGGAAAGTTTTATTCAAATAAAAGGACTAAGTATTCAAAATTTATCTCTTCATAATATCACTACTTCTATACTTTTAAGGTTGTGTGTTGCATTGCACAGTGCAAACACCATCCAATGATGGGCATCTCTTTCCAACTGCACTTACAGGGCCAGCCCACTGATAAACTTGTGGAATATTAACACCATAGAAATTACTAAACACTGTACATCAAAGGTCAGCACAACACAGCACATAAATCAATTCTAGCCAGCAATCTAGGTTTGTGTGACCCATAGGATTTTATACTTTGAAAGGAAAGAATGAAAGAGAGAGAGAAGAAAGGAAATTAGGAAGAAAGAAAGAAAGGGGGGATAAAAGGGAGGGAGGGAGGGAGGGGAAACATAAAGAATTTACCATCTAGCCATTTACTGAAATACTTTGCCAACCTCTGATCTAGACTTAAGAAAGTAAGGAAGAGAGCTGGGAAGGTGGCTCAGTGGTAGAGTGCTTGCCTTGCATGCATGAGGCCCTGGGTTTGATTCCTCAGTGCCACAAGAGCAGAAAAGCCAGAAATGGCCCTGTGACTCAAGTGGTAGAGCACTAGCCTTGAGCTAAAGAGCTGAGGGACAGCACCCAGTCCCAGAGTTCAAGCCCTACGACCAACAACAACAAAAAGAAAAGGAAGAAAATGTTAATAATGCAAATCAAATTTGTTTAATATCTAGAACCAATATATTGCAACTAGTTTGGAAATCAGAGAAATATTCTTCTAGTATTGATAATCATTACCTAATTGGCAAAGCAGGCTCTCATATCACTGATGAACAAGTGAGCTTGAAACATACAGCTGTTGTTTTATTCTCATTTAGTCATGTCAATGGAAAAAATCAACAAAATTCCATGTTGGGACAACACTCATGGGTCTGTGACTGCGTTAGGTAGCAACAACCAAGCATACATTTTCAGCTGGACTTTGTCAAATCATGGTTGAATTGCAGTCTTCGTAAGTTATGTGCTATGCATCCTTAGTGTCCGTATGCTAGTAATAAAAACTCATGTACATATATCCATGAGTACTTTTTCTTTCTCAGAAAGCCAGCTATTAAATTTGTTTCAACACACCACTGAACTCAACCACAGTCTGGTTTTATTGGTCTGAGATAACACTGCAGTATCAGAATTTTAAGAAACTTCCCCAACTTATTCTAGTACATAGCCAATGTTTAGAATTCTTCACTTAAGGAAGATTAACGAACACAGAGTATATCCCCTTAAGATTCAAACCATCTTTAATTGGAAAGTCCACCTGAAGCCGCTCTTCGTGGTCATTGGAGTGAGCAGGAAGTGTGTGTATCTTTTGTGGGGTGCACATCACTACCTGAGATGTCCTTTCTCCACTTCTCTGAACTGAACTTCTCTAGAGCAGCATTCTCACAGTGTCCCACATACAACTGTTGTTACTTCTCTCTCAAAGTCACACTCTGTAAATTTCTCTTCTGTTTCCTACCTAGGTTTTATTCATCCTTCATGTTCCAGATCAGATAGCCTCTCTTCTATCACCCCACCTATAGGTCCTGCTAAATGCTATTTCAAGGCTCCCTTGCAGCTGGCTGTGGCTGAGAGTCCTAAACTGAAGTCTGCTGAGGACTGAGAGCAGAGCTGTGGTCCCTTGATAGACATGTTAGATGTGGCTTCTACACACCCTCCCTGCTCTCTGCAGCCATCCTTTCCAGAGGAGGAGGCACCCAGCCAATACACAAAGGATGGAGGAGGAGAAAACCCAAAGGAGCTGGGCTTTGAAGCCACCACATGCTCACTGCCCCCACCCCTGACCTCCTGCTTTTGGAAGTCTTACTCTAGGTAAAAAATGACTGGTGGTTGCAACCACAGGCAACACCACAATGACTGCACCACTCCCCCCGATCTGCACCTGGCTACCCCTCCAGATGTTTTCTGCACTACCTAGAACAGGAGTGTGAATGGGTCATGCTCCCATATAATTATTAATCAGATGTTTGAAATCTGGATGTACGCATTCCAGAAAGCTCAGAACAAAGGTCTGCAGTGGTATAAAACCGAGATGATTATAAACAGGATTTAGGCAGACTTGGGTTCATGAAACTTCATAAAGATGTTAGGTCCCTAATAATTATTTGTAAATAGAGAATGCGTAGCAAGCAATGATTCGCAAGGATAGGCTTTTTTTCTCACCTCATTTCTGTACCAGCATGCACTCTGGAAGCATGCACTTGCATCAAAATGGAAAGGGCATTGAGCATGCCAAGGCCACATCGGAGAAGTATATGAGAAAGGAGTTGGTGACAGCTGTGCACCGAGCTCACAGACCACATTAGCAATAACTATTACATACACGGTTGCATTCTATTTTTGTATCACATTAACGGATATATTATTGGTAATTGTGCTTAATAGAATACCAGAAATGAGAGATGGGAATGCTATACGGTATGATGGAATGCTGTTCCTTTACCATTGATCATTATAATAAGCCTGCTAAGTCATTACTTACAAACCATACTACAACTTTGCCAATGAGGCAGACCAAAATGAGGAGATAAACAAAATTGGCTTCCCTGCTAAATGCGAAGCCTAAGTTTTAAGATATTTTGCTGAAGTTTAAACCGATTGTCAATTAGTCAATGAGCTATGGCAGACAGTGTATTTCTGGGTAATTAGTGTGTGTCTTAGGGGGGTTATTTGGCATGAGGCGGAGGGCAAAGTAATTTGTATCTCCCAGGAAGTGCAATAATTGCCTCAAGCTGAACTGCCTCGAAAGTGTATTAATTCTATTAGGAAACATTTATGTTATTTTATGTGGCATCCTGTATATTCATGAAGTATACTCATAATCCATGAATTATTCATTTCAGGAGTTCACCATATGAGTATGGCATTGATGATAACCATGCAAAAGGAGAGGGGCTGTTTTTGCAGTTGAACTCATGTGCTGTCACACAGGTGCATGTTGGGTTATAAAAATCCATCTAATTAGGACATGTCTGCATCCCAGCAGGGTGGAGTGATGGTCTTGAGAAAAGTAAGGTCAAAGGTAAGGCCATAGGTTCAAAACTGCTTTTCAGATGCAGTCCACATCCCCTCTATCCAGGCTGGCTCTGTGGTCTGTGCACGCTATGCAATATATAGATCTTGGTTTGGGGGCATCTGCTTCCCCAGTGTCAAGAGGTTCAGGGCACAACAAAATCAAGCATTCACTCATGCGTTCAACCAATGTTTACAACTAAATATGTAGATAGAATGCCAGTTATCCACTGTTGTGTAACAAACAAATTATCCCCAAGTTAAGAGGCCATAATACATGCTCATTGTCTCACTGCTTCTGTGGGCCAGAACTCGTGTACAGATTTGCTGGGTCTGTTCCTCACCACTTCTTCCAAGACCACAATTAGGGGGTCAGTCCAGGTTCTTCTGAAGGCTCACCTGGGCAAAGAATCTGCTTCTAATGTCAATTCAAAGCCCCAGATTCTTGAACTGGGGGACTAAATTATTTGATGGATGGGACCAGAGGCTTTCCCCAGTTTGATGCTATGTGGATCTCCTGTACAAAAACTTGCTTCATCAAAGTGGGCAAAAATATAATATAAAGAATGTAATAGAAAGCCAGTGAATGCAGCAAAGAATTGTATTGAAGAAGTGATATCCCATCACCTTTGTCATAATGGATTGATTCAGATGACACTGAAGGAGTTAAGATCACACACACACACACACACACACACACACACACACACACAAGTGGTTTCTCTTAGGTCCCTTGTGAAGCCTGCCTACCACAACCAGCCTCCGACATCATGGCTTTCTTGACTACCAGGGGCTCTGGAATCTGAGAGAGAGTAGAAGGAAAGACCTAACTCAGGCTAGATGACTAGAGGAGGCCTCTCTGAGACAGTGGCATCAAATTTGAAGACTAGTTACTGAAGAAAAGATATAGAGTCAGGAAAGTGTGTCATATCGCAAGACCTGAGCAGTAGGGGCAGAGCACACAGGGAGAAAAGAGGACAAGGTGAGATTGGAAAGGTGGGCAGGGACTGGATCTTGCTGGTCTGGAGGTCAGGGTGAGAAGTTCAATTTTATTCCAAGTGCAAGTGAGAAGGCACCAGAGGTCTTCAGCAGAGTGACACAATCCAATTTACATTTGTAAAAGATCACCCCAGCTGCTGCACCGAGAATGACCCCGACCAGAGAGAGCAGCTAGAAGCCTTGGCTGGCAAGAGGTGTGATCACTGGTGCAGGGAGCGGGGTGGGAAGAGAGAAATGGAGAGTCCTAGTCTATATTTCAGTTTAAGTTCTGCATCCTCATGAGTATATATGTACAACAAGCTATCAGGTTATTCTGGCTCCTCTTTGTTTTTAAGAGAAATAAAGCAAAAGGTGAAGAAAGGACTCTGTAGCCCCAGTAGAGAGGAAGATGGACAGGATAAGGTAGTCAAGCACGTGAGGGCAGGATGGAGAGCAAGTTTTGGAGGAAGCAGATCCGTCTCTCACTCTTCATCTGTATCATGTAGGACACATTGCTTTATTCCCATTCTTCCACTTCCTCTTCTCTTAAAAAAAAACCAAATCTACCTCTTGAAGATGATTGAAAAGACTAAATTAAATAATAACTTCCTGGAAATCCTAGTCTCCAAGGCTTATTTGTTCACTGCTCAGAGCTCTACTCAATGGTCATCAGCTCTTTGCCTGCCCTTGACTAACCTAGCACAACCCAAGCTTTACTTGCCACTGCCATCTGCCTCATAATCCTTACCATCACTGGCACAGGCTGGTGCACCCTTTGTTCTCAGGGCCTGGAAGAGACCCTGGATGAAGCAGGTACTCAATATTTGCTGAGTGTCATGGAATGTAGTTGGCCAGCAAGGGCAAACATGTTTGGGATGTCATAGTCACTCATGTAGCTGATACGTAGGACGTGAAATACATAGAAGTCTTCTCCTGGCCCCATGTATTATGCCTACTAGCTGCTGGTCTTAGAAATCAATGAGTAAACCACCCTGAAGGCTAGAGACTATGCTGTAAAACAAACAGACCTTCTGAAGCACTCTGGTTTCTTGCTACCAGTGGTCCATGAAGCAGAGCTTCTGAGTCATCACCCCCAAGCTTGTCAGAAGGCAGGATCCCAGGCTTCCCCCAGCATCCACTGCGCTTTTGTACAATCTCCTTCTGATTCGCCCGCCTATAGCATTTCAGGAACTTTTCTAGATTCTGTACTAGGTTCCGTTCTGTTCGACATTAACACTGAAAAGTAATTCAAATACCTTTCTCCCATCTCTCCTCTATATTACCATTGGGCTACTGTATAACATTTTTAAGATTATGTGTACAGATGTGTTATACTGACAATGAATTTCACCTCAAGAAAGTAACGGGCATTGCAGGATATATTTCGATGAAAGAAGGTGTTACGTCTGATAGGATGCTGCCCCAGGATCGCTGGAATTCAATAGTTGGCTTTGAAAAATTATGTAAATAAGCATAGAACATCAAAGGCAAATTTCTCTGAGCTGGGCAATTTATAAACCTCAATGACTCCAAAGTCTCTAGCCAACCGCTTTCACCCCCAAGCACCCTGAATGAACATGTGCCTTCTAATAAACTCTGGACACGTTACAGAGTAAATGCCTCACCACTCCTACAAAACAATGTCCGAGGTCATGAGGGAATGGGAGGAACTAGAGATGACTTAAGGACTATGGGAAAGGAAGATAACTAAAGATCAACTGAGCCATCTGCAACTGCCAGGTCACTCACAATTTCCCTGATCTCACTCTCTAAGACTTCTCTACTCTCCGCAGCTCTATGCCAGTCCAGCATCAGTTAGCCTTGTTTCTTTCTTAAAGTAAAATCACGTTGTAATTCCAATAATCATCTCCCTATACCTTTGCTGGCCTTTACTGCTCTCTCCTCCTGGAGCTATAGAAGGCTGCCTTATCTCTCCTCAAAAGCCTCTTTGCCATGTGGGTCAGACACACTTAATGGTCTACCACTATCATTGTTAACCTTCTACTCAGGCTACTGGCCTTACCTTCTCCTTCCCAGTTGAACTTCTTCAAGAGCAGAGTGTGTCTTCAGTCTCTCCCACCTCCTCTACTCCTACTCATTCTTTAACTACTACAGCCAGCTTCTGACCACATCACTCCCAGAGCCTCTCCCACCTGCAACATCTCCAACCTGTGGTGACTCAAGTCATCGTACTCTTCTCCATCTCCACCTCACCTGAACTTTCACTAGCATGTGCTATGGCAGATCAGTCCCTAAAATGGCCTCTGCCCTGGGCTGACATGGACCCACATCCAATCCATCTTTCCTATATTCCTGACCACTCCCTTCCTCAGCCTCTCTGTGGGTTCCTCATCTCTGAAATGCTGGAATTACTTGGAGTTCAACCTAAGCATCTCCTCTCTCTCAATCGACACTTTGCCCAGATTCAGCCATGCCCATCGTTTGAAGACTTCTCAATCGCTTGCTCTGGTGATCTAGTTCTCTATTCAGCAGACTTTGAGATAAGTCCATGCAGGCGGTCCCATGGGTCCTCTCAATCTCCCAGCCAGTCACTCTCAAATCTACTTTTTATCCTATAGCCAGACCACCTCATATAGCATGTGTTCACGTCTCATATAGCATGTGTTCACGTCCCAGGTACATCCAGGTCCTCTTACTGCTCTCACACTAAGGTTCAACGCAGTGAACCTCCTTTCGTGCTTCTCGTCCTTCTCACTCATCCTCCAGCTTGGATCAGCTTGATCGTGCTGAAACAGAAATCTGGTCAGCTTACTCTTATCTCGTGCTTTCAGAAGCTCTGGTGGATAACTCATTGCCAACAGGATGAAACCTGACTTAAAAAGAAGTGACCGTATTCACATATTTTGTTGTTATAGACTGAAGGTCCAGGTCAGACAGAATTTTTGCACCCCAGCCCCACCATGCACACATTCCCTTAGTTCCCTTTCCCCCCAAAATATTACAGATCTTTTCTGACACTGGTTCTAGAAGAGAGAAAAGATTGCTTCTGTTCTTGGGGTCAGGCAAAATTGTCTAGAAATGTGCCCTTTTAGCCCTTTTCTAGACAAAGGGAGACCTTTGTTTCAACACATTTGCATATTTGTTCTCTCTCTCATTCTCTCTCGCTCTCTTTCTCTCTCTCTCTCTCTCTCTCTCTCTCTCTCACACACACACACACACACACACACACACACACACCTATCTTAAAATTAAATCAACAACTTCATGATCCAGTTCTCTGGGGGAAAAGTTTGCTTGAACAATTTAAGCAAAGGGGAATTATTATTTTAGGTCCGTTAGACCATGCTGTTCTTTAAATCTAACAGTGAATTTAGCATTAAAATGGAGCAAAAAAGAATTTCAAATACAACCTTTAGCCTTGAAATTTCACTGGGAAAAGGAGAGACCATAATATATAAGAAGTCAAGTGACAATACTGCAATAGGAGGAGATGAAGGCCAAGCTGGACAAATCTTGTGCTCTTTAAATACTAGTGTTTCTAAGAATTCTTGCGGTATGGAATCATTTAAAAATGCCGACTACTAGGCTCTGCTAGAAGATCAGATTCACCAGAGATCTGGAAAATCTCAAGCTAAGGCTTTCCTCAGCATTTTGGATAAGTGTTTATACAGTTCTATTACAAATGTCCACACACCACCTTTGATAAACACTGGTCCAACCAGCAGTTCTCTGATATGTGAAGGAGAAGGAAAGCTTATGGGGCACCCAAGGGAGAGAGCTATTTTTTGTGTTTAGACGTTTAAAAAGCTGAAAAGAATTCTTCTCATTTCTCCTCTGCATGGTGGAGTGTCTTGAAGGAGAGCCAATACCCTGCCATTATACAGAGGATGTGCAATTGGTGTTAGGAATAAGAAAAAAGACCAGTCCAACTGAGTCTAGAGCTGACGAAACCCATTTATCTGAATTGGATTCCAGGGCCTTTGGATGCTAAAAGGTGGTGTTATGACTCCCTGAAGCTTTCAAATCTATTGTTCTTTTCCTGAGGGGCTTTACCAAAGGCCTTATAGATATCATTATTTTCAGATTACTGTTATTACATTCTTCTCGACTAAAATACTACTTTGTTTTTATCTCCATTGAGAAAGAGCAAGTTTCAGTTGTTTTCTTATCTTTTTATGTAAAGCAATCCCAACAGTAAGGTATCAGATGGGAAGAAAAATTAGCTGAGGCTGTGGGCAGAGAGATTCAGACTGAAGACCAACTTCCCCAACTGCTTTCCATGACCAGTCGGACAGGATGGTACCAGTTCCCTGGGCACATGCCAGAAACTGGATTTAAGCTTCATCATGAGCAAACCGAGTTTGATTTAAAGAAAAGGAGTTTGTGCAATTTAGCAGGAAAGAGTGATTGACGAGTAACTCTATCCAGAAGCTGACAGATTGTCAAACCTGCCTGCTACCCCTGGGTCATTTCTGGCCCCAATGAGAGCAAAGTCATTGCTTTCTCCCTCAGTGATTTTCTCCATAGAGAGTTCAGAGCAGGAGACAGAAATATCTGTAAGCTGTTTGAAAGCCATGGGCAAATGATGGGATTTTGTGCCTTGTGTCTATGTCAGACTCCATCTCTTTCCCCAGCAGCTCTATTTGTGTGCAGCTATCTGTTTATTCGGTGAACGGCACATTAAGAAGTGAATCACACACTAAATTTCATGCGATTGTTTGATGGCAAATATCCTGTGAACTGGGGCTCTGGATTTAACACCAGACCTATAGCTGTGGCAGCATACGTGAGACAACTGCTTATTTGCTTTGGCCTGGGACCTGGGATTGTATCAAATTGGTTCTATATGGGCTGTTGTAACAGAGGCCAGGTAGTTACAGATAGCTTACAAGATGTCTCTTAGTCTAAGTGTACCCTGTACAGTGTGTGTGTGGGGGGGTGTTAATAGTTTTCCTGAAATCTGAGTTTAACTGAATATCTTGTAGCTTTATTTACTAAATTTGGGAACTCTGTTCCATTACAGTCTATAACTGCCATCGTGGTTTGGACATGATTATCTCCCAGAAGTCTCATATATTGACTGATGGCTTGGTCCCCAGCTGGTAATACTATAGAGAGGTGATCGGATCATGAGAGCTCTGGTTTCATCCATGGGCTGTTAGGGCAGTAGAGCCTGGTTGGAGGCAGTAGTAGGTCTTTGGAGGCTGTATCTTGTCCTGGCCCCTTCTTGTTTGTCTCTCTCTGCTTCCTAGGCCCCTTGATGTGAGCAGCTCTGTTCTGCCTCACCCTCTTTCATGATACTGCCTCACCACAGACCTAGAAACCTGGAGTAACTGAAACTGAGCTAAAATCAGGATTTCTTCTCTTGAGTTTTTTTTCAGGCATTTGCTCACAGCAACACAAAGATAACTAATACAAGTATTATGATCCCTCCATTCTTATTCACTTCAGACCCACAGCGGGTTTTTCAGAATGGGCTGTCTATGAATGTGGGATACCTTAGTGAAAGGAGAGGACACTGCAAGGTGGAGACCTCCAAGCCAGTTGTCCTGGTTTCTACCATACTGAGACAAAAAGGTAGACAGATGCAACGTGATCCTCCTCTCAACTGTGAGATACAGTCCAACACCCCCAGTGGATGCCACAAATTGGGTAGCACTGAACCCTATACATGCTACATATTTTTCCTGTACATATATACTGGTGAGAAAGTTTATTTTGTAAATGAAGTTCAGTTAATGATTAATGACTAACAATAAAATACAACACTTATAGTAACATTCTGCAATAAAAGTTATAGGAATGTGTTCTTTCTCTTGGTCAAAAATTATTGTTCCTTTACCTTTTCATTCCTAAGAAGCACCTTTTAACACCTCTCAAATTTCCAGTGTTGCTAACTCTGAGGCTTGGGCCATTTATTAATAAAATAAATATAAGCACCACCATAACGTGACAATCTGGTAATTTAGAAGGCTTTATAAAGTGAATAATGGGCAGATGTGGTGTGTCCAGCACAGATGTCCTGGAAAAAGGGATAATTCATATCCTAGGAAGGAATGGAACAGGACAAGTGAGATTTTTGCCATGCTACTAGAACAGTATGCAATCTACAACTTGTGAATTGTCTGTTTGGGAATGTTTCCATTTAGTGTTTTCTGACTGCAGTTGACTACAAATAACTAAAATCCTGGGAAACAAACTGTAGTTGGGAGGACTACTATATATTTCTAAAAATCCTCCACAGGACAAGGCTGACCTGAGACCAGAGTTGTTGTACAAGTCAGTACAAAGACCACCCTCCATTTCTCCATTTCGGGGCCAAGGGTTCCCTGGGTTAGCCTAACTGTACTCTCTATGTCCATTTTAAAGACTGAGTATTCCAGTTTTTCTGAGGAACCAATCTTCCCCAAACATATTTTTGAGTTGCCTGAGCTATGGCTATAATCTTTAAGAGACCATAGCCATCCAAAGAATACCTTCAGGCCATGCCTTCAACCTCAATTCTGTATTTCTCTTCTTATTTGGTCCCTATCACCCCAGATGCTCTAGAATATTGACCTGTTTACCCTCCTTCTTTGGCTTATACAACTCTGGAAACCTGATCCCAGACATGGGATGCTTGCCCTGGTCACCAGTTGGCTACGTTCTTGGGTATTATTGCTGGGATTCACTCTGGACTGAAACATTCCACCCCAGCCAGACCAAATCCCATATTTACCCTATCATGTTGCCATGAGAGAAGATGAGACATATAGATTATTCAGTATCTGTCCATCCATACCAATTCCTGGGACCATGAATTTTATACTCTGTATTCACCATGTGAATACTTCCTCCTTAGAAAGAAAAGTCCCTTTGTGAAGTTTAATCCAGTAGACCACGAATCCAGAATCTTGTGACCATCCTCTGCTTACATGGCCTACCCTTGGCCTTGGCCTTGACCAGCCCATACATGTCTCTCACACTCCTCTTCTACAGTCCCTCCGTGTGGGAGAAATCTCACCCAGTGATTTGTTAGGTGGGCATGGTCTCTGGACCTCTTTCATCCCATTCTCTAAGGCACATCACTTACAGCTATATTAGGAATTCCTTAGCAGCTGCACTATGATTTGATACAGGGATGACTGAGATCACTGCCCACCTATTTAATCCCAAATTTACTCTTTAGGGGACAGGAAGCTTCTACAAAGCTGAGAGCATCTCTCCCCTGACCCAGTTCTCCCACAAAATCATGGGAACCAGACTTCCCCAGAAGCTATGGACAGCCAGGCTAATGATTTTCAGTGTTATTTCTTAGGGCTAAAGCCACTGTTTTTCCTGACTTGGCCTTGCTTATTATTTAATTGTTTGTCCCGGAAAGAAATGCTTAAATAGTGGCTTGCTGTTGGTGGATAGAGAAAGAAAAATGCAGCTCGCCATGCCTCAGCTTCCCTCCTGCCAGACTCCTCCCAATTATTCCGCAGCCTTCTTTGCCCTGAGGGCAGTTTGCAGCTCCAGGGGACTGAAATTGGCCTAAAAAAAAATTCTCTCCTCTCTGTGCCCCATGTGAAGGGGCATTGTGTGCTCTCTAAATAATAAGCCAGGCTTTGTGTGACCTAACTGGACAGGGCCCTTGGAGAAATTTTCCAGTTGAGGGGGGAAGTCAGCTGCACCCTAGGAAACCAAGAAATTTCCAGACCAAGGAAAGAGGTCAGGGCCAGTAAGACTTTTTCTCCCCTATATCTTGTGAACTGATTTCTCTCTCCTACTGGCATTTAGTATAATTAGGTAAACATGCAACAGAAGAATCCAAATTTATATTTTGGATCTAATAGATAATAGCATTTAATCAGATGTTCCCCACCCCATTCATTACCACCAAAATAACAATCAACAAACCATTTAGAACAGTTGTGATGTGTCACTGTCATCGATCGAGATAATTACTTATACCCTTACAGATTTCCTACTCAGGACCCAGCAACAACTAGAAGCTCAAATGTTAGAAAGAAAGAGAAGTCATAGTCCTTGGCCTCTGGCTTACAACCAAATTAAAGCATATCCACTATGCCAAGCACAGTGCTTGAATTTTACATATATAATTTACCTCTTACAGACAGAATAATGTCTATTTCCTGCCAAAGCCTCCCCCCCCAACACCTAATATACTTTATTCAAATGGCAAAAGAGGCATTACAGAAGTGATTGAGAACATGGAGGTGGGAAGATTATCTTGGGTTGTCTAGGTGGGTCCAGGAGAATCAATCTCAGGAGTATGTAGTATAATCGGTAGGTAGGAAGATCAGTCAGAGTGGGAGAGATTGGAAGGGGAATAAAGATTGCAGTGATAGGGAACCCACAGAGTTAAGAAACAGATTTTAATCCCAGCACTTGGGAGTATGAGGCCATCCTCAAACAAATACCTACAAGCCAGAAACAGACATAGCTTAGAGACTCCTGAAGACCCCCAGCTCTCTGATCTATTTTGGATTTAGGGCCTGCCAGAGCTGCAGATAACATGTTTGTATTATTTTGAGCCACGGAGTTTGTGGTGATTTGTTGCAGCAGTAATGGAAAACTAATCCGGTATGCTATTCACACCTGCCCCAACAACATTCCACCGTGGATTCAAACTGGCCAGGGAAGCTTACTCCAAAGTGGTTCAGACAGGCTGAGCTGTCACATTGTCTCATTGGTTCCTGCAGCTCTGTAAGGAAGAATCAAGTGAATGTGTTCTTAAAGTGCATATTTTGTTTTGGTTGTTAATCTGATGATTTTTACCCTAAAAATAATTTGTGACATGTTCAATTAATGTGTACTGGTATCTGCCACATTGTTAAAGAAGACCTCATGGCACAAATACACCTTAACCTGAGCCCTGATGCCAAAGGTGGGCTGGAGACAGCACTAGAGACAAACAGACCTCACAAGTAGAGGAGAAGCCTGGTATAAGAAATGTCCCAGGATCAGATAAGATGAACCACCTTCCAACTCCATTCTTCTTCCAACCTCACTCTGCCTCTCAAGGCCATTAAATAGTCCAGCCAAAGGCTTGGACAAAGTCATGTGATCTCCCTAACTTTATACATCGCAAGTCTTGACCTAAAGAGGTGTGTGTATACCTTGTCTGTTTGCCCACATTTACCCAGCAGACCAAGTCTCTCTGTTTGTTGCTCTCCAGTAATCAAAAGCAAAGCGTTTCCAGTTCTTGAAAGTGCAAAACATACTCTGTACACGTAGGTGTCTAATTTAATTCAATTATATCCAATGTCAGAAAAGCTGGGTTCAAATTCCAGACTTCTTTCATAGCAGGGCAATAAAAGTAAGATAGGAACACAGTAAATTTAAACCCATCTTTATCATTAAAGACGGTAGGAAAGGCAGCATATGATAATATTGTCACCTGCAATGTGACACTAAACAAATGCTTTTGTATCTTCTGTGAGATGAGAACAACATCCCTACATACTCTTACTGGGGAAACTCTTGGTACATAGAACATATATAATGACTTCTACTTCTTCAAAGGTCCTTTCTAGTTCAAAAACACCTTAAGTTACAGATGTGGCTCAAGTGGAGAATGCTTGTCAAGCAAACCCAAGGCTCTGGATTCAATTCCAGAATCACTGAGGGAAGAAAAAAAGGACAAAAATATCCATCATTTTAAAAGCATTTGTTTGCTTAATGCAGTTTAAATTCAGACTGCCAATCTCCTTGTTTTTCTAGAGCCCAGCCCTGGGATTTAGCAATGAGTAAGAGTCATGGTGCTTTCAGCAATACCCAGAATAGGGTCCTGCTCACCCCTTAACCAGTGCTCCAGCCCATTATCTACTGATTTCCAACAGTGGCCCCAGAAGAGCCCTCATATTTTGAGTTTCATAGATAAGAGACCAAAAAATACTATTAATTTAATCATGTGTAGTTGGGAAGTTGGACACTTATATGTTCTAAGTTCACATAATCTTTTAAAAAATCTCGTGATATTATATAACAAGAAGTTAGGAGATAGTTGGAGTAGTATATTTTCTTAAAAGAAAATGCAACTTGACTACTGGAATTACTGACCTTACATTGACCATTGGCAGATTGTGTCTGTTTAAACTCATTTCCAGAGTACTTGAATGAGGAATGACATTTCTCCCTAGTGTAGACCTGGTCCCTAGAGTCATTTCCTATAGCCACAATGACTATTCTAAGGAAAGAGAGAAAATAGAGA
The DNA here is from genome assembly GCF_000151885.1 of Dipodomys ordii. NCBI lineage: Eukaryota > Metazoa > Chordata > Mammalia > Rodentia > Heteromyidae > Dipodomys > Dipodomys ordii. The sequence goes on from NW_012267299.1 coordinate 6,028,583, forward strand.
CAGATGGATGTTTGATGGGAAATTTTACACTTCTCATTAGACTTTTTTGAAGGGCTCAATGTGTTTGCTCATATCCATTTACTTCTGTCTTTCTTCTCTGCCTGCATTACTAACTATTCAATTCAGCCAAGGCATAGAACAATGTCACTAAAATGATTGTTTTTCTCCCAGTAGGATATTTAGATTTTGACTAAGTAATGAAACTCGGTATAAAATTTTACCAAGGTATTTATTATATCAAATAATGGGAACCAGAAGTATGTTTTCTTATATAATATCTTGAAACTGGCTATAAGAATTAGAAAAAAAACAACTACCTTAAATTTAAAAGTCACACTGCCCATCTTCCTTAGCATGTGTGGTGATACATTTAAATCCTTTGTCTTATAACAGTTCTACAAGATGATTATGAGAAGTATCAAAAGCATTAGGTATATCTGAGTGAGATAAGGAAGCATTTTTAAAAGTTCTAACCTTTCTAACAGCCAAATGGGTGGAGAGGACATCTGTTCTTCTTACGAGGTTTGAATTTGTCACACAAAAGTGGGCATACTTCCCTTCCCCTCCCCAAATTAGAAAATATATATACAAAGTGCAGGGCACCAGAATCAAATACAGTGAAAACAGGGGATATACCATGGAGGAAGAACATACAAGTGAAACAAAAAAACTCACATAGTAAATTACACGTACATTAAAAACAACAGCAACAAAGATAAAAACCTTTTGTTTTCCTATCTTGGGGTCCATTTCACTTAGCATCATCTTATATGGTCATATGGACATAGCTTTTGAGCTTTTCTGCTTGTCCTAGACATATACTAGATATTGCAAATAAGGGAAATCATGGTACCTATGTTTCTTTGGACCTGGCTTACTTCACTTAATATAATTTTTTCCAAGTCTTTCCATTTCCTAACAAATGAGGTAATGTCATTCTTTCTGATGGAGGTAGAGAATTCCATTATATATATATATATATATATATATATCACATTTTCTTGATACATTCATCTACTGAGGGGCATCTTAGCTATGGTGAATAATGCTGAGATAAACATAGTTGTGCTGGTAGCTTTAGTATGGCCTTATTTATGATCGTTTGGGTAAATGCCCAAAAGTGGGATTGCTGCTGAAATAAGGATACAGGTTGACCCATTGTAACAATGAGATGTACAATACACTATGTTGAAAGCGAACTTTACAACTTCAGGGTGGGGAAAGGAGGAGTTGGGGAGGTGGGGAGGGAAGGGATGGTAGGGGAAAAACAAAGGAGGGGGTAACAATGCTCCAGAGGAAATGTACTTATTACCTTATTCATGTAACTAACTCCTCTGCACAGTATCCTTACAATAAAAATATATATTAAAAAAATTGGACGTACTGATGTGGATTCCATAAACCTACAGTCATGATGGACGTCTCTCTTTCCTCACATCAGGCTGCTAAGCAGACACACTCAGCTATCACACTGACTCACATGAAGGGTTCATTTCCATTTCCTTTTCTTGGTGAAACGACTAGTAATCAGAGAAATGGCTAACATAAGCAGAAACAAGAGAAAAGAACAAGGAGAAAAAAATGTGAAGGTTCAGAATCTGCTACAAGCCAAATAATACTTGGAAAAAATAGCAGATCTGACAGTAACCAAAGAGAAAAAAATAGGCTAGATTCTCCACTTCCTCCTGAACTCCCATGTCAGGTCCATAAGTGTATCCTTTCTTACAGGCATCTCATTGAAACAGAAAAAGAATGACAATTCGGTGGAGTTGCATATTTGATGTCCATAAAATCACACGAAGTATTAGCATTTTTTAACATCTTCTGCTTTCTTACAGAGGCTCCATCTTGGATGGAAATAGTCTAACGTCCTTTGCTTCTCCTTTCCTCAAGCTGTGCTCAGACTTTAAATGCATTAGTCACAGTTCCAGTGGTGGACAGGTCAAATCACTTCTATAATCAAAACCCAAACCTAAATAGATTGGCTCCGTGATCCTAAGAAAAATGCAAGGTCTTGTAGGTCTCCAATGTGATGAGGTTCTGCTTGAATGTGAAGAGGTATTGGGGTGGAATTCAGACATAGGAACCAGGCCTCCACATCATAGGCTCACTGCTCAATTTCCATTCCAGACCAATTGGCTACGTCATCTTCTAGCTAAGAGTTTGTTCCAGTGTTTGTTTTTTGTACTAAAAAGACAAATGCCTGAGAAAACTGCAGGCTGACTGACCTCCAAGGATGGTCCTTACACTACCCAGCACACCAGTTCACCTGAGGACTTATTTAAAAATGCAGATTCCTCGACCCCGTTGCTGGAAGAGTGTCAGCCCTGGAATCTACCCCTTACATAGACCCACGGGACAAATTTTATGCTCACTTTTAGACTCTCATTATTCAAGTGGTCCTGAGATGCGCAGCAATGGCAGGTGGGCGCTTGTCAGAAACAGAGAATCTCAGGCTCTGACTCCTACACAATGAGAGCCCACACTTGGACAAAATCCCCAGGCAATTTTCTAAAGTTTGAGAAATAGTTTGCTAGGAGAATCTTACTTTGTTTTCTAGTTCTCACTAGCTGAGAAGCAAGATGCCATTAGGAAGAACAAGAAAGATGGGCTTCTTCTCAGGTCTAATCTCCACACTAAAATTGCTAAGGAAGCCGGGTGCCGGTGGCTCACGCCTGTAATCCCAGATACTCAGGAGGCTGAGATCTGAGGATCACGGTTCAAAGCCAGCCTGGGCAGGAAAGTCTGTGAGACTCTTATCTCCAATAACCACTAGAAAACCAGAAGTGGCGCTGTGGCTCAAGTGGTAGAGTGCTCACCTTGAGCTGAAGAGCTGAGGGACAGCGCCCAAGCCCAGAATTCAAGCCCCATGGCCGACAGAAAGAAAAAAAAAATTGCTAAGGAACGTTTTAGCAATACTGACATATAGGTCCTACTGCAGCCCAATCTAATCCTTACTTTTGGAAATGGGGCCTGGCCATCTCTATATCAAAGGGCTCCACAACTAATTCTATTATATGGCCAGAATTGGGAATCACTGTTCTATTGTGGCAAAATTCAGAATCAAAGCATAAAGTCCTAGATACTAAGCATCTAGCCAAGTCCCACTCCCCTAAAAAGCAGTCAAGCATTTGCCTAGTAACAAGGGATTCCTAAAATATTTGCCCTTTTCTAAGAAGAGGCAGCCTCAGCCTTTTGAATGGCTACTCATTGTCCATGCCACATTAAAAAATATGCTGGGCCTCTACTTCCCTGGAGCTGAAGAGCAGAGTTCCCAGTTCCTTTGTTAATGGAGGCCTAGGTCTGGGCTTCCCCAGAATGGGAAATGTTTCCTTTGCTTTCTCTGCCCCTGGGATTTGTGATTTTGGACCAGGCATATGCCCTCTCACCATGTCGTTTTCCTGATTTGCAGAGGGAAAACACAGTGTCCATTGATTCCTTTGGTTAAGCTGACTGGTGCCCCTGGCTCATGTCCAGAGACTGTTTCTCTGCAGCAATCCTTAGCTGGGGGTGAGCCAGGAAGGGATGTGGCTGCTCACTTAGAGCACAAGACCCCAGTGCTCTCTGTCCTGCGAGCTCTTCAACTGCCAGCTTGTTCTGCTGATTCACTTTAACACAAGCAAGACCAGCAGAAAGGCTTGGAACCATTATGAGAACAAAAATACTCCTGGGTTCCCTTAAAATGGGTGTGTTTAATGTATGCCAAGACTCCAAAGACCAGACTTTTTAGTAATACAAGCAATTCTTTTCAAGAAACTCTCTAAATTGGCCAGATAATAGAGTTCAAAATGGAACTATAGCACATATACTATCTTTGTGTCTATAATTATTGACAAAGTCTGTGTTTTATTTTATTATTGATTTACTTAGCAGTACTAGGGGTTGAATTACAAATGCTCTACCAGACCTCCAATTCTCTTTTGGTTTTAGTTTGTTCTTCAGATATGGTCTCACTTTAACTTTGCCCTAGCTAGCCTCCAACAGAGATCTTTGCCTCCAGTTTTCAAGTTGCTGGTATTATAGGTGTTGTAATTTTTCTTTATCTTCATTGCCTTTGTTGTTGTTGTTTAATTATTTTTAAGTAGTTGTACAAAGGAGTTGCCATTTAACAAAGCAATTGATGAAAGCAGTGTATCTTGATCAATGTATTTCTTTTTTACATCTCTACATCACACCCAAGTGAAATTATCCTCCCGCCTTCCCTCCACCCACGACTACTACTAACACTGAGTAGCTATCTGCTCAAAGCAATGCACCTACATATCACCATTTGGAGAGGTAATTACTATCATTACACCCATTGCACAGATGCAAAGCCAAGATTAAAACAAATCATTTGCCCCAGGTACTACAGGATGAAAGTGGCAGAGACTAGATTTTATCAAGATCTATAAGATTACAATGTTTTCGGGCCATGTTTCTTCTCTGTTTAGGAAGTTGCTCAATCCCATGTCACAATCAAGTCAAGGTGTTTCTTGAAAGTAAGATCTCCCAAACCAGACTTTCCTTCCCTTTCCTCTGGCTTTGCTTGGTTGGAAATTGACTACAGTATAAGGCAGAATCGAAAGAATTCGGCATAAGCAATGAAGGTAGGGAAATACAGTTAGATTTCTATTTCACACTTTATACTAAAATAGACTGTGTATGAAACAAATTTTTAAATAAAGCAATGGAAGTAGAATAGCATATGATAGAATAATATAGAGACAACTAGTTAGAAAATCCTGAAGTAGGAAAGAACTTTATAGGATGATACCAAAAACTGAAACTATACGTTAAAATATTAAGATATTTAACCTCAGAGAATATTTTAAATGTAAATTTCAATATAAAAACGATGGGTAAGTTGGGGAAAATTGCAACACACAAATTGTTTTCACGAATCCTAAGGAAAGGATGAATACGCCAATTTAAAAATAAGCAAAATGGGGTAAGAAGAAGGCTAATATTGATGACTGACAACTCTTGCAACAGACTTCTATTCTCTGCAGGTGGGAGAGAAAATTGACATAACCTTTCCAAAGGTCAATTTGACAAAATGTAGTGAAACTTTTTTAAAATGCAGAACAGTTGACCCAGCCATTTTGAGAAATGGATCTTAAGGAAATAATTAAGGGGCTGCATGGGGACACAGCAGGAGGATGACCCTGGGACAGGGTAGACAGAGATTTGTTTTTAAAAAATGTGGCAACACCCTAAAAGCCCAGAAAAGGAACAGCTGAAAATCTAGTAGTGTGTAATCATTAAAAAGATAGTATTCTTTACTGAATTGTATACAGTGAAAGGATGCTCATATGAAAAGATATTCAAAATACATTGTTTCAAAAAAGAAAAGGCCAGTTACCCCACAGAATAACTGTATTTGTACTCAGAATACACAAGAAAGTCTTGTCTCTAGGTAATGAGAGTGTGATTGGTTTTTACTTTCCTCCTTTTGTATGTTTGCATTTTTTCATTAATTCTATGATAAACCCATACTGCTTTTGGAATAAGAAAAAAAGACACAATAAAAGTTGTTAAAGAGGAGAAACATCACAGAGCCCCAGCCTTCCTCCCGGGGTGGCCTATAGAAGGGTGGAGATTTAGTCTCTGCCAGAGAAACTGGTCCTTCCCGAGGTATTCACTGACCCCTTGGAGGCCTGCTCCTCACAGAGGTCAACCCAACCCTAGCCCAACTATGCCATTCTTCTTACCCCTGGGTCTGTACTATAAACCAGGATGTGAAGATACACATTCTGCAGAGAGTACCAAGAAAAGTGGACGTGCAAAAGAGGCAAATTGTGCTGAAGAAGCTCTGTGGGGTAGGCAAGGCCCCTCTCCTAGTTGTGGCCATGGGGTGGGATCTGTATTCAGCGTTTGGATTCTCCCTCTCGCAAGAGTCTCCCTTTCTCTCGCTACTGAAAAGCACTCTTGACTCTTCTGCCCTTGCTGAAGGTCACTTGGGACTACAGGGAGATGTGTTTCTACAAATGGCCACTCACTAGTCAAGCCCACTGCTCTGTCTCCCTCATCCCAGACCAATCCTGACCACACTAAATATTGCCCCTATTTTAGAGGTAGATATGCCCACCGCCAGAGTGGACTACAGAGGCTGGGTGCCCCTCCAAGGATCACCAGCAAGGGTACGGTCTTGAGGATTTCTGGGAACACATTTGCATCCAGCGATTTCTGGGGAGGGCTTCTGGGAACATTGGCAGAGTCGGAGTGGTGAGCGTTGAACCTTTTCTGCAGCTCCTAGGGACCCAGCAAAGACTGTCCTTACAGAGACCAGTTCTCACCTCTGCTATCCCCCCTCGCCATCCCCGCCCTGTCCCCATCCACAGTGCTGTCCTCAAATGACAGGGTCCCCCAACTTCTCTACTTAGGAAAGCCCCAGAGCCTCCTCTGTGGCAGGTATTGGAGAGGAGAGATGAGGACCTTGGGGGTTCCACCTGTACCTTGGAATACCCTGACGCTTCTTGTTTCCCCTGGCCCAACCTAAGACTTTAAGTGACCATGGCTTCTTGGATCCTGCCACCTCCTCCTTCGTACCTGCTGCGTCCCAGTGTTTAGGGCGGCAGACGGGGAGAACGGGGAAGCAAGATCAGGTCAGGGGCAAGGGAGCTTGGGGTCATTGTGTCCTGTGGCCTAGGCTGCAAGTGGTGAGGTCTCGGGAGTCTAGTGTCATCCCAACCTGCAAATGCAAGTGGGATGGACAGGGAGAAGAGATGAAGGTTGGTACCCAGCATTTCATGCCCTAAGAGATTGAGCCAGGACTGGAGAAAAGGAGGTGAAGGCCTTGCCAGCAGACCTCCTCCCTGCAAGCTATCCAGCTCAGGGCAAGCTAGAACTCATTTACTAAAAGAGGAAATTTAAGAAGAAATTTGAGAGAGTAATAGAAGCAACATGTCAGAGAAAGGCAGGAGAAAAAGAAAGGATGAAAGAAAGAAAAAACCGTCCGGGAATCAAGCTTTGGCACAGGGATTCAGATTTTGCAATAAGCACTTAATTAAAAAGAAAATATATGGACGCGGTAGGCAAGTCGCGTTTCGGGGAAGGTAAAAATACGGTGGACTTCCCCACAGATGTTCCACCTGTCTGCTGTAATTACAGGGCTTCAGAGAGAAGGGGGGGAAAAAACACAACAGAGAGAAATCTGCTTGCATATTTTCCTTCTATTGTGTTAGGCTCATTTGAATTATAATGTGTTGCAGGCCGAGTAGAAATTTTGTGCCTTGAATAATGAATCCCCCCTGGAGCCCACGGTACCTGTACTTCTTTTTAGTGTCCACCGAGAATAACGTGTTCGACATTCAAGTGACAACACAGAAAAGGATTTCAAAGTCCCAGAGCCCCCGAACACTGCACACCCCAACAGCTCTTCTCCTGCCCTCTCTTTGCCTTCCAAATGCACCAAGCTCTTTCTTGACTTAAAACGTGTTCATCTTTTAACTCCAGTCCTGACGGTAACACAGAAATACAGCCTAGCCCAGCTAGGCAGGTGCTTGCTTCTGCCCAGCCCAGCACAAGAGCTTCAATGCTGCCAAGATCCCAGGATCTGAGCTGGTATGTTTAAAATGGAGATACTGGGACCCACAGGCTCCAAATCTTCTCCCAAGCCCCAACAGGTTTTTCTGGTATCAAAATCACCAAAAAAAAAAAACTTTGGCTGGCTTGCCACAAACAGAATAGTAAGTATTTAGCATAGTTAATGAATAATATTTAATGAAACAGACACAATGTAAGTCACAAGCAGAATTTGGATACTGGACAGAAGTTTTAAGGGCAAATGCTGAGGGGGAAAATATTCTGTAAATTGAGAGAATGGAAAGTGTGCCTAATAACAATAACAATTGGCTTCATGTGTGAACTTCAGACAAGTTTTTGTTTGTTTAGACTTTGGGTTTTTTCAGTGAACATTCTTTCCCGTTGGATAAAGAGTCCTTAGTCTTTTTGTAAAAGTCACTTTTAGATAACAATATTAAAATGTAGGCATACATTTATCCATATTATATAGATATTCATAGATATCTTTATCTATCCTTATATAGATATCTATATCTAGCCACATATATGCACATATATATAGATATAGATATAAATATGCACATATATTCATACATATGCATACATATATATGCATACAACTTTTTATGAGAAAGAACTCTTCACTGATATGGAAGATTTTCAAGATGGATTAGTGACTAATATTATTGGTACCTATTTCTATTAGATGGGAAAAGAAACATATAGTTGGTATACCTATTTTGTTTATATAGCCATTTACGTACTTGTTTGTATAACCAAAGACTAACTTTAGATACACATTGACTTTTGGGAGTGTATAGTTGCATAGTGGGTTGAAAAAGGAGAAATTGCTCCACTTTTGCCTTTTTGTCTTTAATGTAAAGAATGTAAATCAGGAGAGCTTCTCATTTCTTGCATGGGGAAGAAATGTTTCTCCTCCATTTTCCCTTCTTTGTTATACTAAAATCACTTATTGCTAAATTTTTCAAAAAGAGGAATTTAGATAAATTGCTTATTTAAAAATAATGAAATGAAAAACATCAAAGTCACTCCAACTGTCATCCAAACAGACTTCTAAAGAAGGGGGTACCATGGTGATGGGCAATGCTGTTTGTGCAGATAATGTGGCCATTGCTTTGTCTTTTCAGCATGCCAGTAAACTTTCTGCCTGCCCCACTACTGATAACATAGTCACCAACAGTCATGGAAATAACTCTAAAATGAGATTCAGGGAGAAATTGGAAAGAGAAGCAAAGAAACAGAGGGCCACTGGCTATACTCATTTCATTTCTGGGCTAGAATGTTTTCCTTGTATTCTGAAAACTATTTCAGGACTTCTATAAATCCCTTCTTATTAACATTCTAAGAAGGTTGAGCTCAAATGCAGTGAACCCCAAAGCCTGTCCTTCTGAGTCTAGCTGAACCATCTCGAGCAAGTTCTTTGGAGTCTGCTGTGCCACTTTCAACAGCCACAAAGACAGTGAGACTAAGGTTCATCAACATGGTCTAAGATGTTCCCCTAAATTGTTTCTAACCCTGCTTTTGTAAACGCTTAATCCTATACTATACTACCGCTGTTACCTAGGATGCCCAGAATGTGACCCCAACGTGCCAAACAAGGAACTAACAAAGACAAACAGAAACTCTCCTTTGGAAAAATTTCTTTCTGTCCAAACAAAACACACCACACACACACACACACACACACACACACACACACACACAAGTCTCAAGGATGGAGGTGTGGTTCAGAATCCCAGTCTTAGACCAAAATAATAAAAGAAAAGAAAGAAGGAAATGAAAATTCCCCTCTCCTTCACCAGCAGGTGATTGCCTTCAACAGAGTCAAGACTTCTCCACTGAGAACTGGGTTTCTGCAACCTTGGCACTATTTTGTGTGTGATTGGGAGCAATACTATGCCTTGTAAGGCATTCAGCAGCCATCTTGGCCCAACCTCTGTGTACTGTATGCCTGTAGTATTTTTCTTGAGTCCTGACAACCTATAATGATCCAGATTTTGCCAACTCTTCTCTGGGGAGGGTGCTCAATTAATTCCCAGTTAAGAGCCAATTAATTCAAGATGAATCTATGCCATCTTTTTCCATGTACTATAAAAAGTTTAAAAACTAAATATTATTTTTAAAAATATTACTGGACAAATAAAAAGAGATGTTAGACCTATCAAGGGGGGAATGGATTGCACGAAACACAACCAGGCAGGTCATTTAGATAATTACATCATCAGAGGGATGGTAGGATTGAAGTGACATTAAGATATTGTGCTGTTTATGTTGCTTTTACCCAGTTTACATACCCAAACACAATCTCCATTCTTCTCCACCTGGCTTTGAGCCTCAAGAAATCAATTCCAGAGGCAGGATCAACAGATGTCATCAACATACTTTCAGGTGCTCATAGTCTCATGCTCTCTCTGTTTCTCTCTCATTTTAATTGGACTTTTGAGGAAAATAGGGGTATATGAAGAGAATGAAGTTGATGATTGTTACTCCTCTCTACCCCCTGCCAGATCATGGCTGATTGGCTGAGTCTCTCTGGTGGGTGGGCTGTCTGGCATGTAGTGGCAGCTTTGTGCTTCCTGTACTTTGCTCTTCAGGCTCCAATGAGTAAGCCTCTCTGCTGCTGCTGCTCCAGAATACCGTCTGTCCTGTCCCTCCCTGGTGTCCCTAGACCCTAGTCATACTTTCATAAATCATCCCCATATGAAACCTCTGACAATTACTGAGTTTGAGGGAGCCATATGGTTCCTGCTGGACTCTGACACAGATGTTATAAGAAGTCACTAGGGGAAGGGTTGTCAGTGCAGGATAGGCTGTAGAAATTCTTAGACCCTTTGGCCATACACAGGCCAAAGGTCTTCAAGCAGAGCAGGTCTACCATGGCCCTGCTCTCCCAGGAACCAAATGCAAACCTCCACTTCCCCCGGCTACTAGCAAGAGGGGAAAAACTACTCCAGCTCCCACTGACTACTTGCAAGAGGAGAGTAGATGTTGACCTAGCCACATCAGGCCTTCTCTAAACACTCATGGTCAGAGACTAAAATACAATCTAGAGAGAAAAGGAAGCAGACAGTCCCCCTAAGAGATCAAGTCGTATGCTCTTAATCACTTGAGCCACAGAACAGAGGAGGAAAACAACATCTTAGCATCTTCAAAAGTATACTACTTACAAAACAAGAATGGATGTCTTCCATGTTAGCACCAAAGCCCTTTTTCAGGCATAGAGTATCTCTGCCTTAATTCTAACATATCCAGGAGGAAAAAGTAAAATACATCTACCCTATGTCAAGCATGGAGGAGAAGAAGAGCCCCCTCACTGGGCTGTCTGAGCTGGACTAGGGAAAATCCACTCTTAGACCTTGGATCTGGGAATCTGAAAGGAGTAGGGCTCCTGTAGGTAATCAGTGATAAGGATAGTAGGTGTGACTGGAATGAGCCCAGGGTGCCAGCTAGGCATCTGGCAGCAGTGCCTCCAGGGCAGGTCAGACAACAACCTCAATTGTCCTTCCCCACAGTAGCTCTGCTGAACTAAGAGGAAAGAAATCCATGAGGCTAGTTGAACCAAGCCTCTTTGGGAAGAATGCTGCTTTTTCTCTACAGCTCTGCATCCCAGAATCATGGAATCAACTGCTCTGAGCTGGCAGTTCCTTCAGACACCTGGGCAACTTCCCCCATGGTCATATGGCCCAAGACACTCTGTTCTTTGTGATAGTCACTTGGCTGGGTGGGCTTAGAAACTTTACCAAGGTGTTTCAGGTACCCTGGCCCCCAGAAACTGATGAAGGACTAGCTCTTATCTATGCTCCCAGTATGTCCAAGTCATTTGGTCCTTGGCCCCTGCCCCCTCCACACACACACGCGCGCGCACACCCACACCCTCCCCCCCACACACACACCCAAGCTTGACTATTATTCACAGTGGAAACAGAGACCTTGTGAGAATCAGAGCACACAGGACAGCAAAAACACCTTCAGGGGTTTGCCTCACGCAGCTAACGTCAGAGATGTTTTATAAAAACAAGACTGGAGGTCACATTGTTTCTTGGATAAAAGGAATTTTGTTCCGAAGAAATTTGCTTGGTAAATAAAACTAGGAAAATTGCCAAAGTATCACTAGGCAGAGCTAGCCATTGAATTACCCTGTGTTTCTAGAAGGGCCTGGCACACCACTCAGTGTATCAGGGATCTAGAGACCTGGATGTTGAGCCTCTGGGACCTGCATTTGGCCCCTCTAGAAGGACACAAAGACTGGGGGCTACGTGAGCTCAAGCTCTTTCCAGCTCTGCCCTCCATTCCTATTTAGAACATCCCGTCTCTTGGCACCTACAAAGGAGATGTAAGCCAAAAGAGAGAGAGAGAGAGAGAGAGAGAGAGAGAGAGAGAAAGGAAAAAACCCTAACTCTGAAAGCCATACCCAGCCCAGGTTTGAGTCCCAACTCCACTGCTTACCCTCTGTGTGACATCAGGCAAATTATCTCACCTACATCCCATTGCTCTCTTCTGAAAAGTGGGTGTCACTTAGGTCACTGTTGCATAGGGTTGTCATGATGATTAACTAAAACTGCAGAGGGAAAGCCTTTGGAACACATCCAGCTAGGAGTCCGCATGTTGTTAGGGTGTTAGTGCTTGCTTTCCACCTTTAAGGAAGGTCTTTCTCCTATCACTCATTTGGCCTCGCAAAACCGACGTTGGGTAAACAGGTTCTTACAATACAGGAAGTAGTATGGTTTTGGTTTTTTCGGGGGGCGGGTTGTTGCTTTTTTCCAGAGGAGCTGAAAATAATGCCAACCTCAATTCCCGTCTCAGCTAGCCTTCACTGCTGCTGGGAAGGAGGGTTGGAAAGAGGTCTTGCATTCTTTAGAGAATTAGGCAAGACATCATCCCTCTCAGACTGGGAAGAGGCATAAAGCAGAACCTTTATGCAAATCACGACCAAGGCTTCTGTCCAGATCCTGAACTTAGGCGAGGCTCCACCACTACCCACCACATCCTCCAGCTTCTATTTAAAGCACCCTGTCACAGAGTCATAAGTCTATGCTCAAGGTAGCACTTCCAGTGGTCACCTAAGACTATTTCCTAGTATAGCCAGAGCCACCCAAGTGGTGGGCAGCAAATGAAGCTTGGAGGAAGTTGAGTAATCACCATTGTGGGCCCAGGAAAACAACCACAGAGGGTAGGGCAGGGCAGGCCTGGAGCTCACCTGGCTCAGTCTAAGCAGCACTGGATGAAAGGGGACCACGGTCTTGGCATGCCAACCATGCAACTTAAGAGTTCCTACCAACCAGGCAATGGCTAGCCAACCCATTAGCAAATTCCTCATGGGCTAGTCATCATCACTGCCCGCTTTCCCTCTCTCTGTCCTTTCATCCTCCCCTATCTGGCTCTACCCATCTACCTACAATTTCCCATGCTCTCTAGCTTCCTATTGGATGTGGCCAATAGGAGGCAGTAGCAGGAGAATGAAGAGCAATAGTGGGTGAAATTAGGAAATCAGAAGACATATTCCCCCAGTCCTCACCCACACTGTGCCCCTTTTTGGAATGCCTTTTCCCCAACCTCAGTTCCCTCTTCTTTTGTCCCAGGGCAAGTGAGTGAGCTTCTCCCTGGACTGACACTATTATTTTCCTCTCTCATTGACTTTGTCACTGTCAGCCGCCCTTAATTTTCTAGCTCTCTGACTCAACTATCTGCCCTGTAAGATTTTGATATAGGCCAAGTGTTGGCTAAGGGCTCATTCACTGTTCCTGCTATTTTTTTTATTTTTGTGCTATAAAAGCATACAAATAACATATATGTAAGCTCTGAAGCCATCATGCATGTTAAAAATTATAGAATAGCACAATACCTCTGCAACATTTTGTATGTTCAGTGCCCTATCACCAAAGATATCCACATACAGGTGCATGCACAAATACACATAGTCACAATTCACCAAAGCCAAAGGCTGGAGGAAACAATGACCTTCTTTTCCCTTTCCTCAGCCAGGATTTACATCCCAGCTGGACCAAGAGACTACGGCCTGGGACTGCCATGGAGCCTAGTCATACCATCAGAGCCGTGGTGGGTTTAACTCCCACTGGGGAGAGGAAATACTGAAATCATTCTGATCATTGCTTCTGCTTCCTCATGGGAAGTGAAGACAGAATGCTGCACACCCAAGACTTGGGGGTAGCTTTCCTTCCTTCCTGCTGCGATAATCATTATTGTATGCAGCCTGGCAATTTAGTGCCTCAGCAACAGACTCCTGGTAGGTGCCTGGGCTTGACCATTATAGGGGATATTATGATCATGATTACAGGATGACTGAGCCGTCCAGCAAAGTGACCGGTAATTTGCAATCTAATGGCCATTCAGTAGTGGGTAATATTATGGATCTTACCCTGCAATTGTGAAACAACCAGCCTGCTCTAATGTAGCAGTTTTCCCATCAAAAGCCCTGCCTTCGCTTTTGATTTCTGCTAATCAGTAGCTGTGCCAGCTTTGGCTTTAGATTTAGAAAAGCTAAACAAGAGAGCATGAAATGATACACTCCTCTTTAGAGCCCCTGAATGGGAAGTTTAGGCAGTTCTGTCAAGTGTGTGTGGAGGCCGGGGCGGGGAGGGGGGGGTGGCGGGCAGGGTGTGAAAGAAGCATCTGGAAGACAATTTCATTTCTTAAAAGAGCAACATAAGCTAGACTCAAGGCTTTGCAGAATAGCAAATGCACCCTGTGAATCTGGAAGTTCAACAATGTCAGCATGACATACACAAATAGACTAGGTGATTCCCACAACCCTTGTGCACCTGTACACACACGTGTGCACACACACATATGCATGCATGCGCACATGCACATACAGAACACAATTTCGTCTAGCCACAGGATTGCTTATTTACAGACTCCCAGAATAGATGTGGAGGGTCTTTGCTGCAAGTTGTTCACAATGCTGCCTGAGAACACTTTCCAGTGCCCATCAGTCCTGAGGGTCAGGGGGTATTATCTCAAGGAAAGATAGTCCAATTAGAAACTCAGGTCACACTTGCATTACAACATACTAAAACACCTCCTTGTAACTATATGACACTACCTACCGGGTATTCATAAATCCAAATCTATCTCTAATAGCCAGTTTGACCTTGAGTGGAAAGTTTAGCCACGCTGACACAGAAGAGGGCAAGGAAAACAATCAGTGATAAACTTGCTACACAGTTAATGGCTTAATTTTTTCTGAACCTCAGTTTCCTCAGCTCCCAGACAGGACTGTTGATATCTTCCTGATCTACCTTACAACAGATGTCTGGAAACCAAATAGTTTGTTATCTAAGTGTTTTTTGATAAAGAAAACAAGCTTTCCTGAGACTATGCAGACTATACTCCCCTGCTAAAAGAATGAATTGTACATTCTTTTTTTTTTTTTTTTGTCGGTCATGGGCCTGAACTCTGGGCCTGAGTGCTGTCCCTCAGCTCTTCAGCTCAAGGCTAGCGCCCTACCACTTGAGCCAAAACGCTACTTCCAGCTTTTTCTGCTTATGTGGTGCTGAGGAATAGAACCCAGGGCCTCATGCATGCAAGGCAAGCACTCGACCACTGAGCCACCTTCCCAGCCCTGTACATTCTATCTTAGCTCCAGCCTCAGCCCAAACTCATTGTCCTACATTGTCTCTTATAGAATGCATGGTGGTGTGGTAGCGATCACCAGCATTCTATTGTGAGGTGTGACTGTGGACCTGGCCCTCAAGTATACAGTGCCCCTACTATGCAGCACCACACCACCACTGCCACAGGAACCCCAAAATGCAAGGATCCAACAAGGGAATGTAAGTTAGAAAATAATAGGACTCACTTTGGTCATTCTGTGATCATGATAATAGAGTCAGAATGTAGTAGCTTCTCCCGAAAGTGAGGGGCACTTTTCTTCCCTGAAGAGAAGGGACAGCCTGTCATACTCCCCACAATTGCAAGCCATGGTGGGATTCTCAACAGAGTGGCACGTCATGTGTGCAAAATCTGTTCCTTTCCTCTGTACCTCGACACCTCTCGCCCCCCCCCCCAGCACAAGCAGTTGCCCAGTGGTAAGGATCTCCACTGGAACAGTTGGAAAAGAAAGTGCCTTCCACATGGCCAGAAAGTAAAGACAAGAAGAGGACTTCACCCAACCCTGAGGTTCAGTTCCAGTGAACTCTTGCCCCTCTTTATCTGACTTGCTATTAAAGGCCATGAAGCCATTGAAAGTTTACTCCAGTAGAATAGGAATCCAGAAGACAGATGGGTCATGCAAGATGAGATTCTTCTTTTAATTGTATTCTTTTCTTTGAGACAGGGTCTTACTGCATAGTCCTAAGATCTTTCTCAGCCTCCAGTGCTGGGACTGCAGGAATGCATCAGCATGCCTGACCAAGATATAGTTATTGTCATTACAATCTAGAGGATGCCTACCTTCAGTAAATTCAAAGGGGGCTTACCATGTAGCTGAAAAGTAAAAGGGGACATAATGCAAGTAGATGAAGAAAAGGACAATTACCATGCAAGGTATCAGATAGATCACACCATATACCAAGAAAACAGGCAACACTAGAAGTCATAGTAAGTGTTGGTTGACTTTTCCACCAGAGATGAATCAAATAATCCTGGTGGACATTTGGCTGATAACCACCTTGTTATCAGACAGATGGTGAAGCTACTATCAAAAGGGCAGAGGGGAGAAGCACAAAGAATATGGGTCCTTGATGACACCATTAATCTAAGAAACACACAGGACTAGCATCTATCCATCTTGGATCATCAAGTTACACAAGAGAAAAATGTACCTTTTATTTAAGCCAGCCTCTGTGTGGTTTTCTATTCATTGCAGCTTGGAGTATCTTGGTATGAAAACCCAAGCCAGAGGAAACTAGAATATTTGGGCCCAAGTGGGCCAGTCAGACTCTGCCAATCCATGGAGGACTGTTCTCAATCCTCCCTTGTGAATCCAGGAGCAGTCTGGGAGCAGGCCGCAGCCAGCTGAGTGTACAGGTGTGGAGGGCCCAGCTTTGGCTGTCAGTCAGAGCTGAGGGGCACTGAGCCAGTCAGTCTATGATAAGAACCCATTCAAAACCTTTTGGAACACAAATGTCCAGGCCAGTTGGGCACTTCCCTTTTCCCCTTGGGGGTCTCCCCTTATCCTCATCAGACCCTGCAGCTGCCAGGCATAGAGCCTACTCCAAATGGGGAACAGTATTCCATAGAGTCCCTGACATATCACAGTAGATCCTTTGAACAGCTGGGGATTTGGGGCACTTGTCCCCCTATGAAAATTCCTCATTCCAGGGCATTGGATATGAACATTAACAGACATCATCTCTCATACTCCCTGCTTGGTTGGCCTGCTTCTGGTGAATGTCAGCATCTTTTCTGACTCTGTTGAAAGGCTTCCCAGGTTCCTATGCTATTTGTCACTAATGGTCTAAGGGCTGGCCCAGGAACATCAGCGTCTACTGCACCTCTCAGAGAGGCAGAAGACACCCCCTGAGAAAGCCTACAGAGCACGACTCAGAGTTTTACAGGTGGGAAAATGGAGCTCTGGAAAGATAAAGAGAAGATCTGGTGCCATATAACCAGATGCTGAGGTAGGACCAGTGTTCCAATCCTCACATTCATGACCATTTGGTTTCTTTCCTTGGCTGGGTCACAAATTCAAAGTGAGGGTACCCAGAACAGGGCATCAAATGACTGGCAATGAACTAGCACTGCTGCAGAGAGGCCTCAATGGGAAGGTCCTTTCTCAGGTAACAGGACTGAGGCTTGAGTTCAGAGCCTGAGGCTGTCCCTTAGCCTTTGCTCAATCGTGGCACTCTACCACTTGAGCCACACCTCTATGTCTGGTTTTTTGGTTATTAATTTGAGATAAATACACTCCTGCCCAGGCTGGCTTCAAACCACAATCTTCATTAGTGAACATGCTTAGATGCCATGTAATAATAAGTACCTTCTCTCTCTTTTTTTTTAATACACCTACCACAATGATTTTCAGTATGTTTGGTTGCATGCTTGTTATCTAACTCTGGCTAGTCTTCATGATGTAGTTAGGGACAGGATAATGTCTGTTTTGTATCCTTAGCACCCAAAACAGCATTTAAGCCTATTACAGGCGTTCAACAAAAAAAAAAACAAAGAAATTTATTGAAAAAATGAAGAAATGACTAATCGGATAATAAGGCATGGACGCTCATTTATTATTAGAAAAATATTAAGCATTAGATAGGAAAATGCCATCAGGAATACATTTTGCAAGACAAAGGAAATGAGGAGTGATAAGCCAAGGTCACTAATGAATCAGATTAAAAGAAAAGAGAAAGAGGGGCAGAGAGGGGGAAGGGAGAGAGAGCGAAAGTGAGTGAGCAAGAGAGGGAGGAAGGGAGAGAAAGAGAGAGAGAAAGAGAGAGAAAGGACCTAGAAAGAGTGCTATAAGACACCACTGACTGACACATTCAGACCATCATGACACCACTGAGCAGTGAATAAAATCCTGCTTACCTAGGCCACGTTAGCGAGTTTATGCACTGTTTGTGTTTTGCTTAGATGAGAACACCATGGCTGCCCCGTCAGCCTCCATGTGCAACTGTCCTGATCAACTGCCTGCTGTAATTAGGGAGTGCTGGGAAGAGGACGTTGGAGAGAAATCAGCTTGCATGTTTTTTTTCCTCCATTGTGGCTGGCTCATTTGAATGATAATGGATTGCAGTCTGGGGTGTAACACTGACTGCCTTGAATAATGAGGCAGTCCTGGACTCCCAGTACCTGAGCAGTCAGCTGGTTATTGGCCAGTGACAAAACAGGAGCAACATCTTCAGTCAATAAAAGGATGATCTCAATGTGGCAGGAGACAGATGGGGGAAATACCCCAATGCAGGCACCATCAGGAGCTTCCATCAGAAATGAGAGCTTCGTTTGTTTTATTCATAGTCATTTTTCCAGCTGAGAGACCTTAAAGATGCCTGGGCAGTGGCATCCTGAAGTGATAAAACATTGGGCTAGGCATGCAAAAGAAGTGCAGAATCCCTGTACCCTGGGGATGCATAACACCCACAGACTCTTTTTCCATTTTCAAGGGGGCAAACTTGGCTCAACTCAGGGAACAGAAAATGATGACAGCTGGAGGGCCCTTCCAGTTTGGAGATTCTCTTAGTTTGTTAATATCAGTAATCCTTGGGGGGACACCCGAGTGGGTAGACACTAAAGCAAGTGCCGGACATAGTGTGGTGAGTAGGAAGGAGGGCAGCCTTGGATCCAGACTGCTTGCCCTCTAAGCCTGCCACTTTCTACCTATGGGACAGTAATGTGCTTCCATTTCTCCGTTGGGAAAATGGAAAGGGGACAATAATAATATTTACCTCATAAACAAGATTACTCTATGGTTTGATTATGGAAGTCAGTGCATAGCATGCACATATTCAAAGCTCAATGCATACTTATTCTTGTCAATATTGCTTTGTGCAAGTGCCAGTGGATGCCCTAACCCCAAATGGCAAAGCAAGACTTATCGAAACCAGTCAGGCTCTAGAATTAGGCTAATCAAGGCTTTGTTTGGTTTGCCACAAATTAACTGGGTGACTTCACTTCCTAAGCCTCAGTTTGCTCATATGTTAAATGGGAATATCTAACAGAAACTACACTATGGGTGTATTGTAAAGAATTAACCAAATAACATAGGCACATAAAATGATATCCAGTACGCATTCTATATTCAATAAGTGTTTGATAATTATGTTTGTGTTACATTGCTGCTATTAATATTACAAATCGGTTCAGTCGTTATACAATAGGCCATGGAGATTCATGGAATGTTCTTTTGAGAAGAACATGTTTGGTGCTTAAAGTCTCATCCTGGAAGCAAGGTAGACTGGAAAAGAGGCATCTTAGAAAATAGGCAGATAGGAGCTTTGGTAAAGATCTGAATGATGAGGGCAAAGGATGATAATTACAAAGGTATCCTTAAAACAACTTTAATTAACCAGCATGGCTCATGCTGATAATGCTAACTACCCAGGGGGCTAAGATCTATTATCTTAATTCAAAGTCACCTGAACAGAGAAGTCCTTGAGACTCTATCTCTCAAATTAACCAGCTTAAACAAAAGCTGAATGAAGTCATGGTTCAAGAAGTAGAACACCAACCATGAGTGTGAGAGTTGAAGTCAGAGCACAAGGCTCTGGTTCTCATCTTTATACTAACATTAAATGATAGATGGATGGATAGATAGGTAGATAGATAGATAGATAGATAGATAGATAGATAGATAGATAGATAGATAGATAGATAGATAACCAGGACCTAAACACCTGCAGGAATTCATTTCTGTTTTTATCTCTGTTCTGTCATCCGTTTCCCTTGGGAACTTGGGAAAAGTGACAAAGGAATCACTCCAGTACGTATTGTTTAATTTATGTCAACCTAAATATGCAGCTCAACTCTACTAATAATATATCACACCAAGACTTCTCAAAACCTTTCTGGAACAAGACATGATATTTACACACAGATAAATCCTGTCAGTGATGTGGGGTTGGGCGTAGGGAGGGAGTGGCAAGGTAAAGATGTTTCGAGTCTCTGCCAGACAGGCACCCTGATAAAGGAACCTTGAGTACCAATCCCATCCCAGAAACATCCCCACTCACAAGTGGCAGGCAGCAGCTGCCTCCTGGCCCCACCCCGAGGCTGCCCCTCCCCCCTCATTCCCTCCACCATCCCTTCTAAATGCTCTTTCTTGAGAAAGAGGTTTAGGCCCAACCCACTGGTTCCCCACCTCCCCACTGTGTGCCAGAGCCCCCATATGGCAGTGACAGGACACACCTTCTGCATATCCATCCTCGGGCTTGTCAGGAGGCAGGAGCATGAGTGGCAAAGCCTGCAGAACGGGAGCCCAGACAGTACTCATCATCCTGTCACCAGGACAAAGGGAAGAAATCCCATTATGTCACCTTCCACAAGCGAGAGACAGCGACAATTTCCCCATAAACACTGCACTGACACTGTTATGATGTATCTCAAGCACTTCTAATCAGTATGAAAGTGAAGAGACTGCGAACGCTCTTCAGCCTGAAAGATGCCATTCAACTGGAACTGGAGTCTCCTGTTGTTATTGAAATGACCTGGCTGGGAGCAACCAAGCTCTGCACCCACCAAGTACAAACCTACAGGGCCAGCAAGTGGCCTCTTCTCTGTCTGTTCAAAGTCTGTGCAAATGGGCACCAGAGGTCAGGAGCATTCTGTTTGTACACTGTATTTCCCCTGTGCATTCTCTGCAATTTTCCTCTCCAAACTCTATTTAAAAAAAAAAAAAAAGCTTGGTGGGGAGAGCTTTTAATTTCTAGTTTTGAAAGAGGTTTATTTCTTTATCTTGCTAACAAGCAGGGGCTGAAATTTGTAAAGTATGGTCAACACTACCTGACGATAAATATATTTTGGCTTCAAACCTGTTTGATCTATCTCTGCAAATTATTAAGTAATCACAAAGAGATGCTGAGTGCCTTACAAGGCACAAATCGGGTAGATACCACTTATGACAAGTGATCAAACTGTCACCAGGAATGGGACTGATCAACATCGTGCACACTAACAAGATGTCCTGAGAAGGATGGAGTCTTCTAAGCACAGGAGAGAACTTTGCCAGTGCCATGGCACCCTTGCTTTGGCAAGTGGGCAAAAGTGAGGCTTGTGTACTCACGGCCTGTAGCCATGTCCTTGGGCAGAACCAAGGAAAGGCCACCATAGGTGACTATGCAGGGGATGCTTTAACCTAGTTCCTTGTCTTGTTCTGGTTGATTTTGTTTTCCCCTGTAGCAATGGCACTAGAGATCAGAGGCACCAGAAAGAGTCAGAAGAAGCTCCAGCCCTTCAAGCCAGGCCTTTGACAGCTTGTGCCACTTGTCACAGGGTTTTCCTGACCTTCTTCACATCACTAAAATGCATCAGTGATGGGTCCCCTCCCCTCAGGCTGCTGGGTCTGATTTTCTAATCTGCTCAAGTGTGATCGGTTAGTGCCACGGGGTTGGTGTTTATTCCTCTCAGAAAGCTTTCTAGTTTGGAGGCTTCTGAAGACTGAGTTTTGAGGAGAGAGAGAGAGAGAGAGAGAGAGGAGGGGGAAGGAGAAGGAGAGGGAAAGAGAGCTCAAGCGAGCAGAGGATGGTGAACACCAGGGTAGGCCCTGGGAGGAGCTGTTCCTGATCAGGTTCTTCCTCGGGTTCCTCGCTGTCCCTCAAAGCATGGCTTCCAGAGAAAAAAGATTGGACAAAACTGCAAGCTTTCTAACCACGCTGAGCCAAGCCTCTCCACTGACGCACACTCTCCACTGAGGCCGAGGCTGGAACTTGGTTTTCAGTGGGGCTGCTTTCCCTCATGTGTCCTTGGAACACTGCTCAGAGGTCCTCTTGGCACTCCCCTCCTCTGTCAAAGGAAAGACGTGACAGTGCCCATGTCACACGATTTCCTTGAGAATTAGATGAACAGAGGCTGGGAAGGTGGCTCAGTGGTAGAGCGCTTGCCTTGCATGCCTGAGGCCCTGGGTTCAATTCCTCAGCACCACATAAGCAAAAAGAAAAAAGCCGGGGAAGTGGCGCTGTGGCTCAAGTGGTAGAGCGCTAGCCTTGAGCTGAAGAGCTGAGGGACAGTGCCCAGGCCCAGAGTTCAGGCCCCACGACTGGACTCCCCCCAAAAAAAAGAAAGAAAAGAAGAAAAAAGATAATTAGATGAACAAAATACGTGCTTATCATAGGATCTGGACAGTAATAATGTTTACGGGTTGCATTTATTATCATGCTTAAACATGAAGCTCTCAACTTTTATGCACATGGCTAAGATGTCCTTGTGGGATTCCCTCTTCACTTTTCTATCCAGGATTCCCTCTTTCTTGCTGCTTCTTCCCACCTCTCCTCACAACCACAGACAGTCCTCTTATCCAAGGTCAAGTTCATGAAACATCAAGACCAACATAGACTCCTGGGTTGGAGGACCTGGATTCAAATTCCAACTTTGGCACTGACCAGCTAGTCACCCTGGTACTTCACCTCCTTGTTCCTTAATTTACCCATCTGTAAAAAGAGGGTAATAGTAAACAATAATCCACTGATGATCAGTTGAGAAAGTATCTAGGAAGTATTTAGAATAGTGCCCAGCATGTATTAGTAGCTCAGCAAACCATATGGTATTATATTTTAGGAAGACCTGTCATTTAAAATGGGCATTGGAGATTTACTTAGATTACTAATTGAAGGGTTTTTTTTATTGTGAAAATACCGTACAGAGGGGTTACAATTACATGGGCAAGGTAATGAGTGCATTTCTTATCAAGCATTGTTGCCTCCTCCTTTGTTTCCCCTTACCAGCCCTTCCCATGTCCCCCCCACCTCCCTCTCCACGCCAAAGTTGTAAAGTTAATTTTTGACATAATGTCTTGTACATCTCATTGTTGCAATGGGTCCACCTGTATCCCTATTTAAACAATTTGCTGTTTCCCTTCCCCTCCACAAATTATACCAACATCAAATACAGTGAAAACAGGGGTGAAAAGGGGTTATTTTTAATTTCACTTCACCTAAATGGAAAAACACTAGTGATAAGATTCCTTTTAGAGACCTTGTATCCCTCATTTGGGGAAAATCTGAGTTATTTATTTAGGATCTTGCTAGGATTCAGCATTTAGGATCTGCACAGGATCTTGCTATGCAGCCCTGGAGTGGCTTCCTGGCACTCACTGTGTGACCAAGGTTGGTGTCAGACTTTCAAGCTTCCTGCCTCAACCTCCCTAATGCTTAGGATTACAGGTGTGAACCACTAGGCCTAGCCTGATGTATTTCTTAAAGATTTTTGTCACCATTTTCTCTAGTGACCAGTTCTTCCTCTCTCCATAAATGGAATGTACTAAATTTGATACATGAAACTAACACTATGCCTGACTATTTGAACTTCCAGGATCCTCTGAGAAACAGACCAGTTAGGAATCAATCTACCTATCAGTTCATCTATCTATGGAGTGATTAATGATAAGAAATTGTCTCCTGTGGCTGCAGAAACTGGCAGATCCTACAGAGTAGTCCCCAGGCTAGAGATCCAGAGAAGAGATGATACCCCAGTTCATGGCAGAAGGCCATCCTTTGAGTAGAATGCCTTCTTTTGAGGGAATATTAATTTGTGTGTGTGTTTGTGTGTGCATGCACACACCAGTCACTGGCCTGGAAAAACACCCAATTTTTAAGGCCTTCAGAATGATTGGCTCTATCCCACCCACGTCATAGAGGTAATCTGACCTATTAGAAGTCTATTGTTTTTGTTTTTGCTTTAAATCTTAACAGAATAATCTGGAATAGTATTTGGACAAATATGTGGGTACTGTAGCCTTGACAAGTTAACATGTAAGATTAACCACCACAATATCCAATTGAATGGTTCAATATAATCTATATTCTAGTTATCTTTGTTTCCACCTACAATTCATAATTCTTCTGCCCTGTGTTTTAAATATCTAGACTCATGCTAGACACCAGTGGCTCATGTTTGTGATCCTAGCTACTCAAGAGATTGAGATCTGAGGATCATGGTTCCAAGCGAGGGCAGAAAAGTCCATGAGACTCTTATCAGCAACAAACTACTAAAAAAATAAAATAAAATCAGAAGTAGAACTGTGGCTCAAGGGGTAGGTCAATAGTTTTTGTGCACCCATGCCCCGAATTTAAGCCTCAGGAACAATACACACACACACACACACACACACACACACACACAATATCCATGCCAGGTACTGGGGGCTCATACCTGTAATCCTAGCTACTCAGGAGGCTGAGATCTGAGGATGATGGTTCAAAGCCATACTGAGCAGAAAAGTCCATGAGAATCTTATCTCCAATAAACTTCTCAGAAAAAAGCCAAAAATGGTAGAGTACCAGCCTTTAGCACAAAGAGGCTCAGAGGCAGTGTCCAGGCCCTGAGTTCAAGCCCCAGGACCTGCAAAAAAAAATCCAGACTGGTCATCAGAGCGGTCATCATCTGAGTGAGATAAGCCAAGCCCAAAACCAACGATTCCACATACATTTGTGTTCATTTGTAAAATAGAGACCTAAGATGATGATGATGATGATGATGATGATGATGATGATGATAAAGCACAAGTGAAAAGGTGATAAAATTGTCTAGAGGATCAGTGAGCTGGGGATGAGGAAAGGATACTGAGGAATGTAGAGGACTGATAAGAAAGATGTATGGCTAGATAGACAGAATAATGAAACACACTAGACACTGAAAAGGAGGGGAGAACAAAGGGGATACACTGGAAAACAATGGAGGGGTACATTTGTTTAAAATATACTGTGCCTATATTATAATTGTCATAATGAAGTCCTCTTATATTACTAATTTATATCAATTCAGAATTAAAATTTAAAGCATTAAATGTATACACTCAAGAGAAGATACAGACTCTGGCTCTGTACTTCCTGCACCCTTTGTCCCAGGTGCTGATATCGCTGCTGGTCCTACATCCATTAGACCTGAGTCTAAGAACTGAACAAGCACAGATTCATTTGGTCTTGCTCTGCTTTTGGTTAGGTTGCAAGTTCCACCAACATTAACTTTCAGATCTTCTTACACTTCAGTGGATCAGCAATCTGAAGATGAATACTCAGTAGGACCATTTTTCAGGTGATGGGTCTTTAAGATATAGCCCTCATTCCTATTGCCTGCAGTACCACCAAGTACCTATGTTCCTGCCCAGGACTCTAAAGAAGGTGGGCAAGAGCCATTGGACATGCAGGTCTGGTGAGGTCAGAAAAACTTCCCTGGGATGGGAAGGATTATGCTAAGTGCAAAAGATAAGCCAAAAGCATGCTGGTAAATAATAGTTGAGAGAAGGCAGGGGAGAACAGGGTAGGTATAAATGTCCTTGGAGAGGGAGTATGGACAGTTCCATGGAGGGGGTATGAAGAAGGCACCTGCAGATCAATCCAGGACACCTAGTGGTTTCCTGGGTCCTTCTTCTTGAAGATGCTTCCTGAGTATTGCAACACAACATATAAGGAGGAGTTGGTGGAACTAGGGTGGCCAAAGCAATAGAGAGAAATGGAAGACTTTGAATTTGCGGTGTACCTCAAAGATAAAGCTACACCACTGAGTGAAGAAGGAAAGGGTCCCATAAAGGGAAAATGGACAGAACCTCGTAATACCTGTGGAGAGAAGAGATGGGAAGGTGTGAGGAAAAGGCTGGTGATTCTGAACAGAGGGTCACATGAATTCATCTCACGTATTTCCCTCTGCCTCTCAAGGAATCAAACCTAGGAGTCTCTAGCTTTCTCTATTCATCTATAAACATTCTAACTGCCACCTCTAATCAACCTGGCAGCACAGTTATTCCCATGAGAGAGTAACAGACAAAAGTAAAGGGGGGGGGCTCACTACCATAGAGCCCAACAGGGCCCTAGCCACAGGTCCAACCAAAAGCCATGGGCTGAAGCAGTTCTGGGAGACTCCAGGAAACCTTCAGAGCCAATTCTAAGGAGGACAGGGTCTACAGGGCTGGGCTCTTGGCCAGAATTTTCTTCTTCTTTTATTGCCTTCCCACAGAGGATTATAGATAGCTGAAGTTTGTGAGTTGGATTACTTCCATCTATAAAATAAAGACCATAAAATCTTCTCACCCTAATCAGGAAAAAGCATCCTTTTGTCCCACTATATCCATCAATATGTCATATTTAACAGTTACAATTATTGACAGGTATATAAAACATTTGGTGACAGAGAAAATGGCTTCCTATAAAAGGTTTATTCTTTTTTATTGATAGTAAGTTGGCTCTTCTAGCCCTATCAAGAGAATATGGACCACTAACAAGAGATCAAATCCATTTATATGACTTCCTACAATCACTCCTGCTACTCTGGGGCCTGGTCGAGGCTCTGTCTTTTAAATTTCACCATCAGTGGGAGTATGGAGCCCCCAAACAGGGTCATATTATATCTGTAATGAGGAAAGTATAATTCTAATAGCATCAACCTTTCATTTTTCTTCTTCAAGACTGACTGTGCTACTGTGGTGTGCCTATGACTTGAATCTTTAAAATAGAAAATTTCAACTGCAGAGGAATATTAATCAAAAGATCTGTCTGCATGAGGTACCAGGTAGGTACTGTGCATAATAACAATAATGATGTATTAATAATAACCATGAGTATAATTGCTACTTTTATTTAAGGCCTACTGTGGACCAGCCATTGTACCAAGGCTACAATGTGCAGTTTTGCCCTGTACAAAGGTGTCTGGCTAGGGGTACAGTGGGGACTGAAATTCCCTTGCCAAACCCTTTGTCCCTGTTCAGGCTGTGCTGCCCCAAAGCAAAGGGGCACCTTTTTGTAATGTGTTCTGAAGTGCACTAGTGGATGCCTTGTTTGTTGATATATTATTCTTGTCCCCAGGGTGTCAATGTTTTTCATCAATAAGAAAACCCAAGTTTTCCTGGCTTGAAAATTCATATGCCTCTCTCAGGCAACATCTCCCTTCTATAGACAAAGAACCCACAAACAGAATTTCTTTTTTTTTTAATTCTAAGGAAACATCAACCTGTAGAATTGATTCTAGTAGAAGTGATTGACTCAGTTCACAAACACTTGTTTGATCTATCTCCTGGCTTATCTCTCTATTGATCTAAGATCACTGATCAGTCATTTCACAAACATGTGCTCATCTGCTTTAGCAGTGTCTGTGGAGGCCACAGAATTGAAACCCACTGTGGTCTCTGGGGCTTTCATTCTCAAAAGACTGATTGTCTGAGTGATGAATTATTCCCCTAAAAAGCACTGGAGTTCAACAGAGAGACATATCAGCTCTGAGAAGCATAAATGATATGGGAATGAAGCCTTGAAGGATGGGGAAAACCAGTACACAGAGATAGTGGTGGGAGAATTCCAGACAAAGACAGGAAAACATCCTGAGATGGCATAGCCCCTCCATCATCCCTGACCTGGCCTTGGCCACCTGCCTTCATCTCAATTGGAATCACCAGGTCTTTTTTACCTCCATTAAAACTCATGGTCTGCACATGGCATTGTCCAGCACACCCACCCAGTATCGCTGTGAGCATCGATGAGACCTCATCCATTCCCGGTATCCTTACCTACCAGGAAAGGAAAGTGGCACAGTACTGAGGGTATCCTGCTCCAGTACCCACCCTGCCCCAGACCCTCAGAGGTACTCCCGCCCTGGTGGCTCTCTTTCCAGTCCTCACAACTGCCAAGTCAATACCACAGCCTCCTGAAGGGAACAGAGGCTTTGACCTCTACTTTCCAACTCACACTTGGGACCAGACACAGTCTCCCCAGCTCTGTCTCCCTACCACACCCACTGCTTCCCAAGTGGCTTGAGTCCTGCTGTCCAAGGGCATGCTGGGTGACTCCTCCATCTACCACTCACCTCCCCCTCTGGCTCACTCTGAGGTATTACTGGAGGTAATGATCTCTTCTCACTTCTATTCTCAACTGCATCATTTATTTTGCTTTAGTCAACCAATTATTTACCACTGACAATAACATTGGTTATCACCTCATACATGCCAGCGGCTAAGGATACAGACAAAACAAGCAAAGCAAATGGAAATGTTTGCTTGTGTGGCACTGAGGGCCCAGCTTCCCTTCCCTTTGTGTGACAGCACTGAACAAGCTCCAGACTCCCCACTTGTATTTTTCAGTCTCCAAAGCCTCCAACCTGCTTTGCTTGCACCAGCCTCCTAGCTTTTGTCTTGGTGCTGCCGAAACCTGGATGTCTTTCCTTCCATCCTTTGTTGCTATAGAAGCCATCTGAGTGCTCTGACCTATCTGTTCCACAACCACCAGGCCTACCTGCTTATGTGACTTGCCTAGCTCCTGGACTCCCCCGTTAGATTGTATAACCCCTGCAGCCAATCACAGAGCCAATAACAATGAGCCAATCATAGTTCCTTTCTCTTCTGTCATTAGCAGTTGACTAAGCTCCTCCCTGGCAGCCTGAATCACATATGCAAATATGACCATATGAACATGTCCACAGTAACCATGTGCCATGCACTGTCCTAAGCACAGCTCTGGACATGTTGTCTCAGTTCTTCTCTACAACAGTTACTCAAGGTAAACGCTATGGTCACCTCCACTTGAGGAAGAAACAGGTTGAGCAAAACCAAGCACCTCACACCATTCTCACGGTGAGAAAAATGTCTCCATGAGAACCACCTCACACCAGGACCTCTCTATACATTCACTTAACACAAGGAATATTTTATGGATGAGTGACTAGTGAAGGCAAGGGGCTAATATTTGGCTCACGTTGACTAGTTTTTTAAGTGCATCTTCTTAGTTAATTCTTATATTTTTTCTACTTAATATGACTACATAGCAACTTGACTAAGTTACCGACAGTCTCAGAGCAGTTAAAAAATTCACTCCAGGTCGCACAGCAAGTAAACGGTGATCCAACTTAGCTCAAGTCTCTCTCCTAACAACCCCTCCTCCCTTCCCAGCACAGGACTCAGTGCTCACTGGTGGTCAGTAGGACCTTGAAACCTTGCTGGGGGGGGGGGGGTGTAGGCTAACTCAGCACTTTGGTAGAGGGAAATATTTTCTCTGGACATTGAGAGAATTCTCTCAATTTCTGCTACTTTTCAAAGTTTCTTTTTTATTTTTTAATATGTATTTTATTGTAAAGATACTATACAAAGGGGTTACAGTTACATGAGTAAGGTCATGAGTATACTTCCTATTGTTTACCTTCTTTTTCCCCTACCATCCTTCCCTCCCCCCCCCATTAGTTTTCAATATAGTGTCTTGTACAGCTCATTGCTACAATGGGTCATCCTGTATCCTTATTTCAGAATTTTGTTATTTCCCTTCCCCTCCCCAAATTAGAAAAATGCATATACAAGATTCAGGGCACAGGAATCAAATACAGTGAAAATAAGGGATATACCGTGGGGGAAGAACATACAAAAGAAACAAAAAGACTCACACAATACATTATAAGTACATTAAAAACAACAGCAACAATGATAAAACCTCTTGTGTCCCTATCTTGGGGTTCATTTCGCTTAGCATCAGCTTATATGGTCATATATACATAGCTTTTGACCTTTTCTGCTTGTCCTAGACATATACTAGCTATTGCAAATAAGGGCAAACATGGGACCTATGTTTCTTTGGGACTGGCTCACTTAATATAATTTTTTCCAAATCTTTCCATTTCCTAACAAATGAGGCAATGTCATTCTTTCTGACGGAGACATAGAATTCCGCTGTGTATATATACCACATTTTCTTGATCCATTCATCTACTGAGGCGCATCTGGGTTGGTTCCAGATCTTAGCTATGATGAATAATATTGTGATAAACATAGTTTTGCTGGTAGCTTTAGTGTGGTCTTGTTTGTGATCATTTGGGTAAATGCCCCAAAGTGGGATTGCTGGGTCATAGGGGAGCTCTAGGTGGAGTCTTTTGAGGAACCTCCATACTGTTTTCCAAAGTGGTTGAACAAGTTTACACTCCCACCAACAATGCAGTAGGGTTCCCTTTTGGCCACATCCCCTCCAGCATCTGTTATTATTAGGATTCTTGATTATAGGCACTCTATCTAGCGTGAGGTGGAATCTCAATGTTGTTTTGATTTGCATTTCTTTTATGGCTAGAGAACTTGAGCATTTCTTCATGTGTCTATTGGCCATTCTCCTTTCCTCTTCAGAGAAGCTTCTCTTTAAGTTTTTAGCCCACTTATTAATCGGGCGGCTATTTCTTTGAGGATTTGTTGTTGAGGGATCTGATTTTTTTTGAGTTCTAAGTAAATTGTAGATATAAAGTTTCTTATACAGGGCTGGAAAGGATGAGAAATCTGTCCTATTTCCTCGCCTTTTTCCTTTTACCTTGCTTTGCTTTCTTTGCTTGTGGCTCTCTTATTCCTCTAAATAGTTAAATTTGTACTAGATCTTATTAAAGGTATTTTGTTTTTTTGAGACGGAGTCTGGCTAGAGTCCTAGGCTTGCCTCCAGCTAGACATCCTCTTTCTTCAGCTTCTTTAGTGCTGGGATTATAGGCATGTTCCACAATGGCTGGCTCTCACTGTTTTCACCACAGACTTCTGGTGTTTTAGAAGCCTGCCTCTGTGTGATGGCATGTTGCCTGCAACATGCCCAAGTCACCATCCTCAGAACCCGGGATGACAAAGGAGCATAGCTTACCCCATACCAGACAACATCTTAGAAAGGAGAAGCCACAAGGGCATGAACTTGGAAGACATCAAATATGTACAAGACAGAGAAATGGCTTAAAATGGGCAAGACCAAGAAACCATTGCCTGACAAAATGTCCTTTATCAATGCTGTCCAGGGAGTGGGAAGGGTGTGAGAGACTTTTTGGGTTCAAGGAGACATCAGAGTGATTAGAGAAAGTAAAGAAGCTGTGTGGGTTGGGGAATGAGCTAAGCATTCCCCAAGCCTCACCTTGGTTCACCGTTAACAACAGCAGGATGAACTGGGCCATGATGTGGGAATGTGACTTCCCTCAGCCCCAAGTACACTTATTCAGGCTCTCCTATCCACTCAACCCCACTCCCAGGCTGGCTCAGCCTTCTGGCTCATGAGCCCCAACTCTGCCTGGGCCTGGATGGATTCCCCTGCCCAGGACGAAAACTCTTGCCTCCATTTCTACAAAATGAAAATGTTACAAGAAGGGCAGAGTTGTGCTTGTTTGGGCAAGTCCTGCAATGGCCAGGCCAGGAACCCAGCCTGGATAGACCCAAACATGTCAGCTGGGGAGGGAATAGCATCACTGGGCTGTGCACTTCTAACAGGCAGGCAGATGCAGGCATCCCGAAGCAGGGGACTGTGCTGGTTCTCAGCCATAGTTAGCAAGTGAGAGACAGACTTAGAGGGCTGGTTAGATCCAGATGCCTGCACCCATCCCCAGTGGCTCTGATTCAGCAGTTCCGGGGCAGAGGCCCAGGAATTTGCCTTTCTAGTGAGTTCCAAGAGCTGCTGCTGCATCTGTTGCTGCTGCTGTTAGTGCATCCTCCACACTTTCAGGACTGTTGCCTTACTGCTGTGCACTGTCCTTCAGCTTAGAACCAAAGGAATCAGTAAGGGATTAAAACACTAGAATGGTCTGTGTTGTATGGTTGCACTGTTTATGCACTGCACAACAAGATTCTGCCCAGCCAAGTTGTGTGCTCTGCTGAGAAGCTGGGTTGAATTGGAATGCAGGCTCATGTGTCACAGAGGGTTCTTTTCGAATTCTATCCACCTACTTTCTTTCCTTTTTTAAGACTTTTAATTAGCATATATTAGTTGTACAAGGAGAATTTCATTGTGACATTTTCACACATGTATGCAACATACCTCAATAAACCTCATCTCTTCTATCCCTCCCTCATCCAGCTCCCTCTTCTTAAAGCATTAGGTTTAACTGTTCTGTTTTGATAGGCACATATAAATGCTTTAACAGTATTCTTTCATTCACCCTCTCCCTTCAGCCTCACCTGTTCTGCTGATATCCGCCTTCCTGAGACACTTTTTTTTTTTTGGTTCAGTTATGGCACTTGAACTCTGTCCGTAAGTTCTTCACTCAGCACTAGCACTCTATAACTTTCAGCCACAGCACAACTTCTGGGTTTTTTTTTAATATGTATTTTTTATTATAAAGACCGTACAGAGGGGTTACAGTTACATGAGTAAGGTAATGAGTACATTTCCTCTCAAACATTGTTACCCCCTCCTTTGTCCCTCCCCACCTCCCCATCTCCTCCATCCACCACCACCACCCCAGCCCCTGAAGTTGTAAAGTTCATTTTCAACATAGTATCTTGTACATCTCTGATTTTTGAGTGGTTAATTGGAGCAAAGAGTCTCACGAAGACATTTTCTTCCCTGGCTGGCTTGAAACCCTAAGCCTCCCATCTCAAGCTCCCGAGTAGCTAGGATTATAGGAAGGAGCCATTGGCGCCTGTCTCTGAGGCCCTTTGAATTTTCCTGACATTAGTTTTTTAGTATATTTATTTATTTATGGGGTATTTATTTTGTAAAGTGTCTAATTGCACAAAGGATTTTCACTTTGCGTTTCACATTTGCATGTTATAATTAGTCATTTTAACCTCCTCCATTACTCTCTTTGTCCTCATTTCTCTATCTCCTTATTATTCCACAGCTTATAATGTATATGTGTATATATATGTATATGAGTATGCAGATTATATACATATATGCACTCACACACATATACATACATACATGTATATGTTTTAGTCCTACAGACCACAAATGAGTGAAGATATGTGACTTCTGAACTTTGAACTTTGACTATCTCACTCAACTCACTATGATCTCCAGCTCTACTTATTCCTGAAAATGCTATTGTCTCACTTTTCTTTATTTATAGCTGAATAATTTTCCATTATATATATATATATATATATATATATTTATATGGGATACAGCTCCACTTAATTCATACTGAATTAAGTACTGACAAACCACATATTCTTTATTCACCAGTTGTTGGACATCTCAGCTGATTCTACAGCTTGGCTACTTTGAACAGAGCTTCAATGAACCTGAGTATGTATCTCTCTTGTATATTAATTTTACACTATGTCAGATATGTGTTCAAGAGTGGTATGGCAGAGTCCTTAGAAGTTCAATTTTGACTTATAATTTTTAGGAAACTCTATACTAATATTCATAGCAATCTCACTAATTCATACTCCGACCAATGGCATGAGTGGTCCCCCTTGCTCCCCCCTCTCACATTAGAAAAGGGGTGGGGAAGAAGTACACTTTTCTAATTGGCACAAAAGCACACATAGATCAGCAGTGGTCTGAAATAAATATCCTTGTCCACCAGTACATACAACAGGACACCAAACACATTAATCTGAGAGTCCTAGACAGACAGTTTCCAAGATCCTGGGATACTCCAGGGTTCAGGGAGATCTTGTCTTCAGAGCAGCTCTCAGTCACATGCAGAAGATGGCATTTCCACAGCCTGAAAGATAACCAAAGCATGTGGCTCTGTCACTCTTTGAACAACCTCAGGGCACTGGGCAGGGATCTGTGGTCTCAAAAACAATGTTGGACACCCAATCCCTGAGCAACCACCAGAAGCATCTCTTAGTAACACTTATGCATCCAAGGACTACAGAGAAGTGTGCTTTTGCAGTCTTTCTGGTGGCCAGGCTGGCCACTGCTCCATCCTCTCTAAAACCTTCCGCCTGCTGCCCACAGCTGAGACTCTTGGCTGGCTGACAGATGGCGCCTCTAAGATGCCCACCCTGTCTTCTGCCAGCTGAGCAGTGTGCCAACCAAGAGTCAGCTACATGTGCCTCCAGACCTTTACCATGCCGTCTGTACATGCCATGATGATCAAGTTATTTAATTAACTATCCTGCAACCAGTCAAACTCACAACCAAAGAGAACTTTTTGCTTCTTGGAAAAGTGTTGATTATATCAGAAAAGAAATACTGTCAAATCAGGTAGGAAAGGAGGAAACATAGATGAAGGACTGAAAGAGCACACCAAGCATGTAAGTTCATTCTCTAAAAAAGTTGGAGTCAGAGATGGTGGGAAGTGGTAGAGAAGGCATCATGGGAGAGATCTGTCTACACAGGAAGGATGTGGGGACTGAAAGGCAGCAGAGCCCACATCTGAAAAACAAGGTTTGGCTCTAAATCAAAGGGTGGTTGATGGAGATAGGGGTGGGGAGGGAGAGAGGGAAAAGAAAAGTAAAAGAGAGAGGGCATGGGGAGGAGAAGGGGAAAAGGAGAGGGCGAGGGACCAGGATGCCCAGGATGCCTGGTTACTCTGCTCCTTTCCAGCTGAGCCACCTTGGACAAATAACCATTCCAAGCCTCAGGCGCCTCACCTGGAAGACAAAGGTTGGAGTGGGGAAACAGCAGTGGAAACCAGGAGGTTGTCTGCTGTTTGTTCACCGTCATTCCTCTATCTTCTCTAGTGGCTCCATTTCTTAGTGAGGGACCACCCCTCCTTCATGCCAGCCTAGGTCTTCAGGAGCAGAACACCTGGCCCAGGGTAGACATTGGCACACCCCATCTGCTCGCTTCTCCTCTACTTCAAGGATAGCATGGAGCTCAAGTAGGACCAGATGGGGCCCACAGGACCCAATTCCTTCCCACAACCGTCTCAAAGAATGGGACTTTTTCCTCCACTGTCCTGGCTGTTGTGAGGACGCACATCTGATGCTGCCTGTCTGCAGGCCAGTTCAGAAAAGTGGAGGGGACAACCCAAAAGGAGAAGGCAAAATAGAGTGGAGTGGTGGACATGGTGGTTCATCCTTTGAACACTGAACCAAGCCAAAATCTGAAACCAGATTTGCTGTTCCTTCAGATGTCAAGACAAGGCAAAAAACAAAAACAAAACTCACCTGCAAGGAGATGACCTGAGGGAGAATCCCAAGGATGGGGCTGAGCAATGGCTGTAGCAGGACATTGTCTAGCAAGTGTCCCTGTGGGGGCTAAGCACAGTTCTGTGGAGGATCATTGGAAAGCATGCAAAGGACACCTTCACCTCAGGGTCACCCCGTCTAAGGCACGAGAAGGGAGTGTCAACCACCAGGTCCCATCCATCACTTGTGGCTAGCTGTGCCAGGGTAAGGATGAGGATATGAATTTCTTACACTTCTGGGCTGACCAGAAGCAGAAAACACTTCTGCTTCCAGGAAAGACCCTCAAAGAAGTATAGGAGTTGGCAGCTAGAAAGTTGAACTAGTATACCCAAAGAAGATAGTATCAAGAAGGCATGGCAAGAACCAGATTAGGCAGCTCTAGCTTGGCCCTGTCACTTGCAAGAGAAAAGACATAAAGTGCCAAGCACCTAGGATGTCAGAAGCTCCCAGAACTGCAACATTCATCATCATCATCATTTTTATTACTGATAATGACTAATGATTTACCTCCATAAAGACCCTCTGTGTTAGGTAAGTGTCATCTTTTTAACCTAAGACTTAACGATGAAGCAGGGAGATCTTTAAATTCCAGTCTCTCAGGCACTCAAGTCAACCAGAGCTCCAGACTCAGGAAACCCCACCCACAGGCTCCACCGTCCCTGCGGTAGAGATCTGGAGACCCAATCCAATCAGAGCTAGTGATCCCATTGAGATCACTTGTTGGAGGCTCCCTAAACAAGTCCAGAAAATAATATGGCAAAGTGGGTGGAGAGGAGTCTGTTGTAAAGATTGAGAAAATGATCACCAGAGATCTTTTTGCCTTCCCTCCCCCACCCAATCTTGGTAACAGTTCCTGCCTTGCCTCTTAAAGACTAGGTGAAGAAATAGATACAATGGTAAAGACTGTGACTCATTCATTATTAATTGGTTGAACTAAACATGCTTAATATTTCAAGAGTTTGGCCTGAGAAGTTTCACTACATTCATCTAAACCTATGTCAAGAAGAAGGATTTGACCCTCCTGAGATCACAGGCAGTTGATCTATCTGGGTCTGGAGATGGGGCTGGAGCTGGAGCTGGAGGCCTTTCAGGGGTTTGGCTTAGGCTACCTGCTGCCAGGCTTCCTGGAGAAGCCACCCTCTGTCTGCATTTCCCTCACTCCTGAGTCCCTTTACTACCTTGGGAAGTAGGAATTATCATCTCCACATAACAGATTAAGAAATTGAGGTACCAACAGAGCTCAAGCTAGGGAATGATCAAGCCAGCACCCTGGCCTCCAAGGATCTAGGCTGTGTTTTCAGAACACCACCATGCTTTGACCATATGGTTTGTACAAGTCAAGGTCAGAACCAAGAAGCCAGGGATTGACCTTGTCTCTGTCTGGTCCCTCTTTGCTTACTGCCTCTCTCTGCTCAAATGAAGACAATGGATTCCCTTGACTGACTGTGTCCTCTCGGCTGTGTAGGGTTGAGATGTTCTTCAAGAGCCTCTCTTCTCAAAACTGTCATCTACAAGACTTGTCTGAACCTGAGTAAGGCACATTCTATTCCAGTAGATCCAGGAATTGGGTATGCTACACAAAAGCTATGGCTTCTTGTCTGACAAGTCAAAGCAAAACTTTCTAAAGAAGTCAGGGAGGAGAAAGAGCAGTCACAGGGTCTCCAAATGTAATGTTGGAGTGCTGAGTTCATATTGAAAAGACCACGCTCCAAATCAATGGCAGCTTTAACCCAGGCATTGTAGTTCATGCCTGTGCCCTTAGCACCACGGAGACTGAGACAGGAGGATGGAGTGTTCAGGGCTAGCCTGGGCTAGTAGATAAACAGCCTTAAAAACTAAGTACATAAATGAACTCGTGCAAACTATGGTATCTCGGCTATTCAATGACCGTGGGGAAAGGACTCATTCTTTTGAAACTTCGGTTTGAGTCACTTGTAAATTGCAAACAATAGTGTCTGTTTGACAAGGTTACAGCATGATATTAAACAGCCTAATAATGTTGGTACCAAGTGCCAGGCTCGGCATACAGTAGGCTTCTAACACATGCCCTCTTCTTTCTCTCTTGGTAGAAGGTAAAAAGGAAGCATGCGGAAGGCTTAGAGAGCCTCCACTTCCAGGAATAACGGAACTGGTTTTGCTGAGGTCATGGCAGAAAAGCCTCAGTGGGGAAGAATCAGCACTGCCTGGGCTCAGGCTTCCTTGCAGGTCACAGCTGTGAAGCCATGGGAGCTTGCTGATTCCGCCAGGCGGAGGGAGAAGCAGGGTGTCTGCTCAGGTCCTTACGCTTCCAGCCCACGCACTCACCTCCTGGGACTCCAGCTCTGGACTGCACTTGAACCCTGCAGTTGTGTGAGTTTGTTTGCTTTGGGCAAATAATGACTTCCTGTTTCTTAGAAGACACGGAGAGCTTCCCAAACGCTTCTGCCAGGCAGCAGTTCTTACCAAACAGCTGGAATGTGTGTGGTAAACAGAGCAGAATGGGTGAGGCCAGCCCAACTGTGCAGCCCCAAAGAGCAGAGCTGGATTTTCAGAAGCACCCAGGGCCTTTCTGGTTTCCTCAACCTCCGGAGTGTTAGGAGATCTCTAGAGCAGCTTTGAGGACTTTGAGAACTCATGCATGAACGCGAGTCTCAGGGAACCTCTGAGACTTGACCAGCAAAGTCTCTGCCACTCATGCCACTTGGCTCTTTCTTACCTTTCCAGGAAGTCCCAAGTTCTTCTCTGTCCAATGTCCCAGGGTCATCCCATCTCCAACTTCATACCTTATCCGATTTGTCTCCCCATCCTTCTTCTGTGTCCAAAACTTGCCTTGCTTTCTGCAGGAAATTCTCCAGAGTTGTTCCTCTGAGCTGCCTGGCCCAGCCCTTAGCCCTCAGTCCTGTTTGCTAAAGTTAGTTCCATTCCCACTAGTCCCAAACTGTAAACTGTCCCACAGCAGAAGTTTAGAGAATAGCCAGAGTTCACAGTATTGACATAGGCACGTTCACCATCCCTGTTTTGCAAATACAGAAATGAAAGTGCAGGAAACATAAATAACAGACTTGAGATCAGAGTCAGATGATGGCCGATTCTCGCAGTGACCCAGCTTTGATGATAGCTCCTATTTTGGTGAGCACTGTGCCATGTGGCTGCCTGGGTAAATGTTTGTTAACCAATTGCTTGACTGGAATTGTGGTTCCCAACAGGTGGCTTCAACCAGCAGCCGCAGCATCTGGGCACTTGCTAGAAATACAAATCCTTAGGGCCTCTCCCAGATTTCCTGAACCAGAAACCCCAGAAGCAGGTTTAAAAAAACGCAGCACACTGGGTTTTTAAAACCCTGCAGTTTTCTAGTGTTTATTCATGTTTGAGACAACCTGTCTAAAACATGGATGGACAGACATTTTCTTTCAAGGAATATATCCCACGAGTTCCTATGCTGGAAGCTTGGTTTCTGAGGCGGAGCTATAGTTAAGAGTTAGGACCCAGTATAATCATTAAATCAGGGTATCACCCTCAGGAGGGACTGAGAATGGACTCATAGAGCAAGTTAGTTCCCAAGAGATCAGGTTATTATGAAGGAAGGCCACCCCCTCCTCCCCCACTGTGCTTGGCTCCTGCTTGTGGCTATTTCTCATCTTGCTCCTCTCCATGTGCCATTCTGCCTTTCAAACACACTACTGCCATGGTGCCATCTGTCGAGTGACACAGCTTAGTGGGCCCTCCCCAGAGCCCAAACAGATGAGCGTGATCATCTTGGACTTGCAAAACTGGGAACTAAACAATCCTCTTTTTCTCTAAGACTACCTAGCATCAGATATACAGGTATAAAAGCACTGGATAGGACTAAAGAGTAAAAAGTTTCAGATGTTACAGATCAAGAGGTAAAATTGACCTGTGTGGTAGCTTCGTACCTATAAAGAGAAGTCTGGAAGATCTCAAGTCCATCCCAGGGGGGAATAAAAAGGCTAGGGAAACCGCATTTCAACAAAGAAGCTGGACATACTTATCATCAAGGACTGGAGGCATGGTTGAAGTGGCAGAGCACCTGCCTAACAAGAGCAAAACTCTGAGTTCAAGCTTACGATCAGCAGTGAAATGTGCGGAGGGGTGAACTGAAGTTAAGTTATTTGCATTACAAAAATGAAAAGAAATTTCCAGATTTTTATTCATGAAATTCAAACTATGTCTCTGGTGGAGTATGTTTTTTTACATAACACAAACATAATAATGACAAGAATACAATTCACGTAAGAAGGATATCATTTGGCTAAATCAGAGTTCAGCATTATTGTTGCCTTGTATCAAGTCAACTGAAGATACTTATTTGTTAAAACCTGTTTCAGCTCCCGCCCCGTGCAAAGCTGGGGAAGTAGGGTTACCCTGTGGTACACACAGAACCAGAACCAAGGTTACTGACTCAGTAACCTTGGATGCACTAGAGACAACTCTCTTCTGAACTGAGCAGTCACTTCAATCAGTTCATTGGTTCCACACCTCCAACACCCCAACCCCCACTCCACCTCACCCCTCCAGAACAGTTGCTCAACCAAATTGACAGATTTGACCAGGCATTTTGGCATCTTGTGACTCTGGAGAAGCTGTGGTAAGTCAGGCAGTCCTTGCTTTACATAGCTCCCTGATGGCGAGAACAGCTGTCCAGCCAGGTGGCCAAGCAGCTGCAGGAAGCCTTCAGCCTGCTCCTGCAGCCACCTGTGGCTTCTGTTCTTCCTCATCTGGCCCTTTCTGGACTTCCCTCCTGCCAGCACCGCAGCTATTCTTTCCCTGATTGCTGGGAGGAAGGTCGGTATCTGAAAAGGACAGAAATTCACTTCCCTGCTCCCCATTTTTGTATCTTTGGCCCAGCTTTTTCAACACCTGTCTGAACTTGCAACCGACTGGGAGACCTAGAAATAGCTGGAAGCTTCAAGTCTTTCCTTAAGCACCCTTAAAAATATGGCTGGAAATAGGAAATGGTTGATGCATTGGGTTTAATTGTGATCCCTAAGACAAAGTGCGCGACTCCTAAATTTCCAACCTGTGACTGTGGCATTACTTTAAAACAGGGTGTTGAAGCTGGGTGCTGATGGCTCACACCTATAATCCTAGTTACTCAGGAGGCTGAGATCTGAGGATCGTAGTTCAAAGCCAGCCCAGGCAGAAAAATCCACATGAGACTCTTACCTCAATAAAGTATTCAAAAACCAGAAGTGGCACTGTGGCTCAAGTGGTGGAGCTCTAGCCTGGAATACCAAGAGGCTCAGGGACAGTTCCCAGGCCCTGAATTCAAGCCCACAACTGAAAAGCAAAACAAAACAAAAACAAACAGGGTTTTGCAAATGCAATCAAGATAAGACTTGCTGAATCCAGATGGTCTTAGTCCAATGACTCATACTGCCTAAGAAGGCTCTTTGGACAAAGAAACATGGGAACACAGAGAAAATATGGAGACAGATAGATATTAAATGCACCAAAGAACATCAAAGATTACCTCTCCTTCCAAGCTTCTGCAGGAAACTCCACGTTTACACCTTGATTTTACACTTCTAACCTCAAGAACCATGAGAGAATACAAGTTGTGGACTTATTGTTAAGTCACTGGAGGAAACCAATACAACTAGTAATAATAGAATGATTTCATATGTATAAATATATATATATATAGAGAGAGAGAGAGAGATCAGAATGATGACAAAGCAAAATCATGGTGCTTTCAAGAATCCTTAGTGAAAAGAAGTCAATATCAAATTCATTTTGTGATGTTAAAACTTATCATTATATACACATTGATGTACCAAAGGTTGGATGAAATCTATCATACTATTTATCTTTGGGTAGAGTCAAACATGTGTTTTCCAAACCAATTAAATAAAAGTGATTATTGTTAACCTCAAATACACATGCACATTCACACCCTCATGCATGCACGCATACACACAGGTACAAAACACAAGCCTATGAAAATAAAAAGGAATTGTCTAGAAATAGAGCATTGTGAAATGGGTTTCAGATAAGACTAAAGAACAGATTGCCAAAAAAAAATGTACGTGGGAAGCTATTTGTGAGGAGCAATTAAAATAATATCCCATCCCAAGACCACTTCTCAGCCCTAGCTGTACAGTGTAATGATTTGGGGCATTGGGTGTGTTATTAAAAAAAACAAAAAACAAAAAGCTTCACCTCATGCCAACTGAATTCACTGGTAAGAAAGCACCTCAGATGGTGTGAAATTAAAACTTCATTTTCACCAATCTTTGCTTTCGAAAACTCTATGAGAAACTCTATGAGAAAAACTATATAAGATAAATCTGAATGTTGGCTTCATTAGAAAGAAAACTGAGAATGTTAACAGTAAGGATATTCATTATCTGGCTGGCAGTACTTCAAATTATTCACATAACGATCTCCCTTTAACATCATTATTATAGTCTCTGCAATCATGCCCATTTTAGAGGTGAGAAAACTAAGACAGAATGAGGTTCAGTACTGTGAATAGAGTCTAAGGCCATACCACCCTGAACATGCCCAATCTCGTCTGATCTCAGAAGTACTGTGAATAGGGTCACACATAGTGTTAGTTCTGAAATCCAAGTTGAAAAAGGCCACTTCTTCATCATCACACCACACTCCCCCTTTGGAGTTTGGGACATGATCATGCAAGCTGGGCATTGGATAAGGAAGGTTGTAGCTCTCAAATCCAGACTGCCAGCTCAGCCCTGCCAGTTTCAACACAGGCAGAATCCTCCTGAATGAGCTC
Organism: Dipodomys ordii; assembly: GCF_000151885.1. Classification (NCBI taxonomy): domain Eukaryota; kingdom Metazoa; phylum Chordata; class Mammalia; order Rodentia; family Heteromyidae; genus Dipodomys; species Dipodomys ordii. The sequence continues at coordinate 6,070,243 of NW_012267299.1, forward strand.
TATCTGTACAACTGATTTAAAAACTCAAAGTTAATCAGGCACAAAGGGAAGCTTTCCATTTTCAGAACAGAAGATGGCAGGCCTCTGTCCTTAAAGATATTTGGTCAATGACACAGAGTATACTGTTGATGGTGAGTAAATCACCAAAGAAACTTCTTTAGGGTCTCAGAACCTACGATTGTGGGGCTTTTCCTGAGACACTTAGGATCATCCACGATGTGGACATGAAACTTGATGACTTTCCCAACTGCTGACTCCTCTTTCTCTTTCCTGCCTACATCTCCCCTCTGTCTTAATTTCTTCATCCATTTATCACTGCGCTATTTTGCCTTTTTGTGCCATATCTATTTTTAACATAATCATTCAAGTCAGTGGCCTTAAAACTTGGCTGCACTTCAGAGTCACTTGAAGAGCTTTGAAACTCTCCCCATGCCCAAGCCACACCCGAGGCCCGTGACATCAGGGCTTGGGAGTGAACTAGAACCAAGCATCGATTATTTAAAATTCCTCAGCAGGTGGTAAGCAGCTAAGACTCTCCCAGAATTCTTCCTGGAAAAATACCAAGTAATAAATAAGTAAGAATATAGCCCTGCACCACACATAACAAGCTTCCAGCAGTTCACTCGCCATTATTACAAGCATGGGTCATATTTTTAAATTGTTCTTCATGCCCTTTGACCCAGAAGCCCTTGTGCTAACAGGGGCAGCTGCAGAATTCTGCTTCTCCCACCTGCTTCTTCTCGTTGCGTCCCCTCCTCTGCCCTTCTTCTAGCCACGCCACCTGCCTGTTCTCATTCAGAAGCTTCTTCCCATCCCCCTAATTTAGGGATCCCCCTCCCTACCATTTTGTAACATCTGTGTCACCACCCGGGACTTGAAGAACAAATCCAAAACCACAGCAAACCACTCTTCTGTAATTTGCTGGGCTGCCAGCCTAAAAAAGAGACTAAATATTCCTTTCTTTGTTGTTGTTTAAATGATCTGTGAAACAATCCAAAGTTGTGGTTTGGTTTTCCAGAAATAGTTTAGTAAACTAGTTTAATTCGGAAGCAAAGACAATATCTTCACATAACTGCATCATTTGAAAAGAAAAAAGAGTCTTCAAAGGAACCTAAGATTATATTCACTTTAAGCGAACCTGACACATCCATACGCAAATGGTGCAGGAGTTGACAAGCCAAGCGGTGAAAGGGATGATCTCTGAGAAGTGCAGAAGAGGCCCTGAAGACAGATGCCCAGATGCCATCTGCAGAGTCAGGCAACAAGAGAGCACCTAACTTTTTCTGTAACTATTAAACTGCTGTTTACTATATTCAGAAAACTTACCATCCTGTCTGGCTTTGGCTTTCCTTCCTGTTCAATTCTCCTCAAAAAGGAAAGCTTAGTTCTGCCTAACTCATGATGGGGCAGTCACCGCCCTCTGTTTTCTAGTTATCTATTCCATTTTCACCTCTGCTCTGGATGTCATGACAAATATGCCTCATGCCAACTGCACACGTCACTAGTGCCAGCTGGCTCCCGGATCAGCCAGGAGTTGGAGATACAGAAATGAGGAGATGTGTAGACAGGGTTCTCATCCTCCAGGGACCCACAGTCTCCTAGGAAGCAAACACAGCACAGCTAAGAGAGTTGCAAGCTACCTTATGCCCTTCAGTAAAATGTGCTGCCTTCCACATGCTAAGCCCGCTCCATTTCTAGCATAGACAGCCCATGTCCTCAGGAAGCCTCTGAACTGGTAAAGCCAGGGTGGTACATGGTGAAGGCAAGAATAAGGTGCCTGGGAGGTTGGGGTGGCAGCTCTAAGTCTGTCTCTCAGCCTGGTTCTTTCTTTGCTTGCTTGCGTAATCTACCCATTCTCTCCAGCCTCTGTTGCCCTCCTTCCATTCCTCAAAGTAGCCAGGTTCTTTCTAGACACACAATTTCTGCTCTGCCATTTGTTCTCCTAATCTTTATAGATCTAGCTTTCTCCATCTGTCAAGCCTCAGCTCAAATGTGTTCATTACATCATCCCTAGCTTCCCACTCAACACAAGGCACTCCAGCTGTTTTCTATGCCAGTTGCTAGCTGATTCCCTTCTTCCTATTGCTACAGATTTCACTCCCTCTATGTATTTATCACTTCACTTGGATGTGTCTGTCTCCTACTCTGACCTGCTGTCATGTCAGACGGAGCTGTGGATTCTGACACAACTCTGGCCATCTCTGAGTCGTCATTTCTTGTTCGGTGTGATGAAGTAACGTCAGAGGCCCTAGTGGCTCTGATATCTAAAGTGACACCCTCTCAGGACCAGTCAGGTTCAAGATCCTCCTGGAGGCCAACTTCAACAAAACCACTCAGGATCTGAGGAGTACAGGAGGCCCCTGTGGTGCCTCTGGATTCTAGAATAGAGGACCTTCCAGTTTCTATGATGAGACCTATTTGTCTTGAGTAGGGCCATGAGAAATAATTGCAATAAAAATAACATTAACAAAACTGATGACAGTCAGGTAAGGGTCTAGCTCATTGAGAGGATTCTGCCATCTCTGAACAAACATGAAGTCATGAGGCATAGGATACAGGGTATGAACGCGTGTGTGTGTGCGTGTATGTGTGTGTGTGTGTGTGTGTGTGTGTGTGTGTGTGTGTTGTATAACCAGATTTAGAGTCAGCAAATCTATACTTCAACTCAATGGCATTTGCTCACTAATCACTCAAAACAAGTTAATTTTATGTAAAACATGTCAAACAAGGTTCACAATATCTACTATGGCAAGTTAAAAATAGTCCCAAATTTCTTCTTCTAGAAATTGTCCTCCCCTAAGGTCGGAACCAGCATCTGTGATCTGATTCATATAAAGGATCAAATAAAGGAAGTGACCACCACTATCTGCTAGGTTTAAATTATATAGAGTCTTAAACTTCCATTGTAGTCTCTTGGAAAACTCACACTGAGTTACTCCCTCTCAGGATCTAGCCAGCATATTACCAGAAGCCCAGACCATAAAGAGAACTCACGTGCCAAAGTTGGGGCAACCCCTCCACTGAGCATCCAGCCATGGAATATACCGCCTTGGATGGACAAGCATTGAGCTTGAGCAAGTTTGCTACATATTGATAGATCACCAGATGACCTAACTTTTACAGCAAAGGAAGGGCTACCATGTAAGATTACTTGTCAAGAAAATAGAAAAGCACCTAATAAACTATGAAGCATTCCACCACAGCAAATGGTGCTTGAAATGATCATGAGTTCCTCCACTGTCCTTACCATTCCATATCAAAAAGCAGCTTTGGGTCCTTGTTTTAAGCCCATGGCAATGTTCAGCTTTGTCTCTGTGCCTGAGCTCTTGGATTTCCCCTATGAGCTCTGAAAGGAGGTCATGATGAAAGAGTGGCCCCAGGAACTTCTGGGGTTGCCTACTTGAGGTTCTTCACCCATGTTCCCACACTCTCAACCCTACATCTATCTACAGCTGAACATTTCACATCTCAGCTTTCCCAATACCCAAATACATCTAGGAAGAGGGGATCAGAAGGGTCTCTCAGAACTGGTTGCTATAAATGGCCTCTAAAGCTAATGTTTTCCAGCCAGCTTCTGGCATATAGGACAACTAGTTGCTATCATAGTAAGCCACAGAGGTCTGCATTGAGATGGAGTCACAATGACAGTAGAGTGACAATATGACCACAATCAGCATGATTTCTTCATGGTGAGTTTATTTTTATTTTTTTGGGGGGGGAGTCCAGTTGTGGGGCCTGAACTCTGGGCCTGGGCGCTGTCCCTCAGCTCTCCAGCTCAAGGCTAGTGCTCTACCACTTGAGCCACAGCACCACTTCCGGCTTTTTTCTTTTTGCTTATGTGGTACTGAGGAATCGAACCCA
>NW_012267299.1:6074153-6095545 GCF_000151885.1 Dipodomys ordii
CAGCTCAAGGCTAGCGTTCTACCTCTTAAGCCACAGCGCCACTTCTGGCTTTTTTCTTTTTGCTTATGTGGTACTGAGGAATCGAACCCAGGGCCTCATGCATGCAAGGCAAGCACTCTACCACTGAGCTACCTTCCCAGCCCCTTCATGGTGATTTTAAATAAACCCACTGTTACAAAATTGTGAGAATAATTATTTTTTTCTTTTTCTTTTCTTTTATTTGTGCCAGTCTCAGGCCTTGAATTCGGGACCTGGGTGCTGTCCCTGGGACTCTGTGTGTGTGTGTGCGTGTGTGTGTGTGTGTGTGCGTGCGCGCGCGTGTGTGTGCTCAAGGCTAGCCCTCTATCAATGGAGCCAAATCACCACTTTCAACCTTTTCTGAGTAGTTTATTGGAAACCAGAGTCTAACAGACTTTCGTGACAAGGTTAGCTTTGAACCTCCATCCTCAGACCTCAATCTCCTGAGTTGCTAAGATTTCAGGCATAAGCCACTGGCTCCTGATGAATTCTTTAAATGGAATTTGTTCAACTTACACACTTCCTTTGGCCTAGACTATTTATTTCCAGCAGAAATCTTTTTCAATATTCTCAACAGAGCATCAAACAGGAGAATTGACAACAGACTTAAAATGAAAAATCCATTCAATTGTTGAAATCTCCCAATCATCTAAAGCAGACATAAATGAAGGAAACTTCTATCTAGAATCTAGTTCTTTGGGTATACAATTAACAATGGTTTCCGGATGAGAAATGGCTAGAAATTGAATTTCTCTTGTCACCTGTCCTTCCATTTTCTTAATCAGTGCAGACAGAGGACAATGTATCACCCCGACTACCTCACTTGTCTGAGGCATCAACCCCGATCTTTTCACAGGGTGCAAGGGGTGTCATTTGTCCCATGTCCTTCTGGCTGTCTGTGCTCCCCTCTAGAGGACAGTACCCACAGGGGGATGGAAGCCTGCACATTACTTTTCCCACATCAGTTCCCCCACCCGCTGGTTGACAATTTTGTTTTGCCAATGGAAGGCACTGGGAAATGAAACTGGAAGGAGGAAAGAATGGAGAGGGTATCTTTTGGTTTGTTCTTTATCCAGCAGCAGTACCAGTCACAGGCAAGGGGGAAGACCTGGGTCTCAGGGCAGTAGTGACACCAGCATTGGCAGCTCTGTGCTCATGCAGCACTGGTTCCTACCGCAGAAACAGCGGGGTGAGAGTCTTCAGGATCCCAGGCTGCCGCAGTGTCCAAGCAGCACAGGCATCATGTGATATAAGCTGGCAGTGGTAGCAGCAGCAGGTATACCAGAAGCCCAGGAGTTCAGCATTTTGGAGTCTGAGGTAATACCATATTCCCTTCTTCAACTACTGTTGAAGAGTAAATGTTCTTATAGTCCTATAGACTTCCTATAATTCTTATAATTCCTAACACCTGGGTAATTGCGTCTCCATTTTTTGTTGTTGTTGTTGTTTCCTGCCGTGCTTTGGGCACTATAGTCCAGAAAATAAATCACTGCATCAATTTCCTTCTGTCTGACATACCTCAAGTGTTTTTAATTTCTTTATTAATCTCTATGAGAACTCATTATTCCAGCACCTACAGAAGGTACTTTTCACTGCCCGCACAATACCTCTCTTCTCTTTCTTATAAACAGGACTTGATTTTGGTCAGATCCACAAGGCTTCCTGGTAATTACAATAAGCCAACTTTATGACCAGATTTCTTCTATGCAGTTTTGACCAACTACAGTAAAGACACAAATAAATAAAAATAGGAGGAACTTTCAAAGTTTAAAAACAACAACAAAATAAGATTCATGCACATGCATTGCATAGGTCAGTTGATGTGGAAAAGCTCTCGGTCCTGCATTATTGTCAGCGGTGTATAAATCACCGCGTGGTCTGCTCAGTGTTTCCACACCCTTTTGTAAAACTATGCCTCCCCCCCAAAAAAACATAAATTGTACACCCCAAAACAAAGCAAAAGTTAACGTTCTTAGTTAAAGTGCATGTCTTTGGCAGAATTTTGGTGGTGTTATGTGGAAAATAAATCTGACATCTACCATACCATACTAAACTCTATCCATTTGTGAATTTTTTTCCCTCAACAGTGGTATCCTGAAACTACCTGCCCACAATCAGGCTTCTTTACATATGTTTCCAGTTCCTTTTGCAATAGTGACCATGTGACCGTGTGGACTAATTATCCACAGAGTTTTCTGGGATTTCAAGGAAAAGAAAATTGCTTCCCTCATAAGATGAAACAGACAGCACTAGTGCTAACTCTTCCACCCTCTCCTCTGTTATAAGTGGGGACATGATGTTTGGAGCCGCAGCAGCTGCAGCATTCATGAGTCAACAAACTTGAGAAAAAAAGTAGTATACTAGAGATGGTGTAGTAGTAAGATAGCTGACATTATTGAGCATAGGCCCTTTCTTGCTCTTCAGCCCAGGGCTCATTTTTTGAGACAAGCTTGAGTTCCAGAACTTTCCTTACAAGTTTCAGTTCTTCTCAGTAACTTTTGTCTTAATTTGACTCCATTGGAATGTTGGAAAGTAGTCTCCAGCTCCTGCCTAGCAGTTTGCCTAGACTCTCAGGCTTTTTCAGAGAAGGGAGAGAGGCAGACTCAGGAAATGAATTCTAAAGAAATATTCCCACAAACAGGGAAGCCAGCAAGAGGTGCATCTTGGCAGAAATCTGACAGGAACAGTCAGCCCAGTATTTGACCTCCCTGTTCTCATTTTGAATTGCCCTTTATCAAAGCTCACCACCGAATTCTCATTAGAGCCTCCGAGATAAGATGGTGTAGGTCAGAGGCAGATTATTTGGGGCAGAGCCAATAATACAGTATCGCAAATCCTTTCCTCTCAACCTATGCTTTTCCTTTTTTTTTTTTAATACCAAAATTGTCTGTGGAGCCCCACCCTCCTTGGAAGGCCCACCCTCCTTGGAAGGCCAGCTGGTGCTCCCCGCTGACCACTGTTTCTCCTGGCACGGGGTCTGGTGTGATCAGTACCAGCTTGGCTTGAGTCTCTCTCCCAGGGACACACTCACCCACCGACCACCATGCTTTAATTAAGTGGACATCTCATCCTAGCTAAGGCTGTACAACTGCCGGGCTTTACTAGTATCTTGAAGCCAAATTAGAATGTTTTAAATCCTTAGCATTTATTTGCTGTGATCCCTGATCTCTTGTGGGAATCCTTCCTCCTTCACAATGGCCCCTTCTTTCTCCTCCAGCCATTGTTCTTTGGGAAGGTGGGGGGAGCTGTCGGGGTAAGGGGAGGTGGGCTGGGCATGGATCACTTGCACACAACCTGTAAATGAAGGCCCTATTTGTGACTAAAGGGAGGGAATGAGGAGAAATTGCATCTCTTTTCCTTCGATTTGTTTTTTTAATCAAATCAAATTCTTAATTACATTTGGCTGGAATGAAATTATGCCTCTGAAGAGCTTCCAGATGGAGCTAGGAAAGTGGCTTTAACTGAACTCTGCAGCCATTTTGGTCAGTATTCAGTGTTTGTTCTTGAAGTTGCTGCCAACTTGGTACATTTGCTCCGAGGGACAAAGAAGCTTCTTCGTCATTCCTCCCTTCAAATGTTGCTGACGGACTTCATTCCCAGACACGCACAAGTTCAGGGGGTTCTAAATAAAGGCATGAGAGAGAAATTCTGAAGGCAGTCCCATAAAGGGTTTGTTTAGCATCCAACAGGCCAGGGTTCAAAGCTGACCCAGCCCTTACCAGCTGCGCTATACAAGGCCAAACACAAACTCTCCAGATCTCATTTTCTTCTGTAGATTTTTCTTACATTGTGGAATTATTGTGCAGATTAAATCATTTGCTTTATGCAGAGCATTGGTTCACTTTTTATTTTTTTGTCGGTCGTGGGGCTTGAACTCTGGGCCTGGGCGTTGTCCCATTGGTTCACTTTTTAAAAATTTATTGTTGGGGCTGGGAAGGTGGCTCAGTGGTAGAGCGCTTACTTTGCATGCATGAGGCCCTGGGTTCGATTCCTCAACACCACATAAGCAAAAAGAAAAAAAGCCGTAAGTGGCGCTGTGGCTCAAGTGGTAGAGCGCTAGCCTTGAGCTGAAGAGCTGAGGGACAGTGCCCAGGCCCAGGGTTCAGGCCCCGGGTTCAGGCCCCACGACCAACAAAAAAAAATTAAAAAAAATAAAAATTTATTGTTATGGTAAAGATGATGTACAGAGGGGTTACAGTTACGTAAGTCAGGTAATGAGTATATTTCTTTTTGAACAGTGCCTCCCCTTCCTTCATTGTCTCCCAGTTTTTCCCTCCCAAGCTTTTCTCCCCACAAGTTGTATAATACATTTTCAATCACAGCTTTTTTTTAAAAAAATCTCTTACCTCTTTTCTTCAGAGACAAGCTGCCCATTAATACAATTGGAATAAATTCTAAGATGCTGCTTTACATAGAGCCTTTCTCTCTAGCTACTGTTTCAGAATTTCATGAAATGGACATATAAACAAGAATATCAATTATTCAACAGGCACACCAATAGCTCCTACTTTAATTCCAACTATTCAGGAGGCTGAGATCTGAGGATCACAGTTCAATGCCAGCCTGGGCAGAAAAGTCCATGAAACTCTTGTCTCCAATTAACCTAAACAATGCTGAAAGTGGAGCTGTGGCTCACATTGGTAGAGCACCAGTCTTGAATGAAAAAGATAAGGGACAGAGCTCTGGCCCTGAGTTGAAGCTCCAGTGCTCCAATACTGAAACACACACACACACACACACACACACACACACACACACACACACCACACACACACACACACAATGTCAGTTGTTTAAAGTCATTTAGTCTTTCATCTCTAATCTACTCCATTGCCACCAGTGCTGACTTTCTGCTCTCATCCTTCTGCTGGGGCTGACACTGCCTGAGCATCTCCTTTGTCTATGCCATCTCCTAGAAGTTGTTTCTTAACAAAGCTAAAGGAAGACAACCAAAATGCTTAGCCTGTGGGGACCCAGGAGCGTGCTCAGGAATGCCTCCTCAGTGGAGGAAAGGAAAGGTAGAAGAGTAGATCTGGTCAAATGGGAGAGAGGAAACTAATGTTTTAATCACTGGATTCCTGGGATATGGCAAATAGTTACCAAATCAAGCATGGAAAGCCTGAAATGGTGAGATACCTGTGTCCAAGTACATCTAGCACCCAGTACCACCCATCACGTAAGGAAAATGGCATCCAAATAAAACAATGAAATTTTCTCAAGGAAAAGGTGTTGACCTTTCTCTTAGGGCAGGCTTAACCTGAGGCACAAACTCTCAGGGCAGGGCAGTGGATGTCTCAGCATCCAAACTCTCCATTCTAGTTCTGCAGTTCAAGCTTACCATGAGCGCTTGTGAAATTCCCAGAGAGTACTTGCATCAAAAGAATGATATAGGACAACTGGGCTTAGATTGCATCAGGGGCTTATGCCACAGTGGCTCATTGGTTTTTACCACAGTCTATTACACAGGAAGCTGGAGGAAGAGGCCATTCCATGTTCTCAGGAAAAGAAGAATTTCTGTTCATTCCTTTTTTCACCACCCCTTGGCTCCTTAGCTCTCAGCTGAACAGAAACATCAATAAAACATTACAGTTCTTAAGCAACCATTATGAAAAGTCATGTTGAGCTAGCACTGTGTTCAGAATATAGGTTTTTGGGGGTCAGTCATTAGTGTTTCTCTTTTTGGTGCTTGTCCTGGGACTTGATCTCAGGGCCTGGCTGTTATCACTGGGCTTTTTTCACTCAAGGCTAGCACTCTACCACTTGAGCTACAGCTCCATTTCCAGCTTTTTGGTGGTTAGCTGGAGAGAAGAATCTCACGAACTTTTCTGCCCAGGCTGGCTTTGAACCACAATCCTCAAATCTCAGCTTCCTGAGTAGCTAGAATTACAGGTGTGTGCTACCAGCATCTGGCTTAATTGTTGGTTTTTAATTCACTGACTTATTAAAGATAGCATATGTTATATAACTTCTTGTACTTCCAAAATTTTTAATGATTTTGAGAGTGTTGCAGCAGATCGTACACAATGCCTTAATACCCAGTGCCAACCATATTTTCCTTTACCATTCTCTAACACAGAGTCTGCAAGACTAATACTGTTCTCCAATTTCCTCCTTAGAGCCACCTGCCCATTCTGAGCAAGAATGGGAATGTTCTAGACAAAGAGATGCCATTGGAAGTCACAGGGTAGCTTTCCTTTCAAAATGCAAAGACAAAACCTCTCAAGGAGCAGGTTTTGGCATCCCCTTCTTCCTGTCTGGGAGCAGTCTTGCAAACAGGAAACTTTTATGCATACTAAAAGTGATGGGACAGAAAGATACAAAGGAATTGACAGTATTGCAGAGTAGCTCTACCAAGCCCTAAGCTGTTTATCCAGACTTCTTGTTATTTAAGGAAAATAAAAGTCCATGTTTAAGATTTTTATAGTTGGATTTCCTGTTACTTATATAAAACTGACTCCTAAAATACATGAATATGATCCTAAGGGAGATACTAAGAACTCAGCATATTTCTTTCCGTATGATCCTAAAGAAGAAACCTAAAGAACCACAAAATAAAAGTGGCAAGACTTGTTTTGATGGTGTAGGGATAGGATCAAAAAACAGAGTTCAGAATCATCCATGTTCTCCAGCACGGAGGTTAGAGTTTGTGGTGCTGTGTGGCTTGAATTACAGACTGCCTATTTCTTATGAGTGGGGGATTTTTTTTTCAAATTTTGCTATTTAGAAGGATGCATGAGACTCAAGTCTCCTGACATAAAAACATGAATGGTTTCACTCCTCAAACATTTCAGTCGAATGTTTGCCAAAGTTTTTATCCCAGGGAAACTATTTGCTGATGTTCTAATATTATGTAAAATACCAGAGCAAGACTTCCCCCAGGGGATGATATTACTATTTAGTTTTCTATTTCTTCTGATGCCTCCAATAAATCATGAACTTCTTCAGAGATGTCAGAGGGCAGCCGTGTCTTTGACTGCAAATGACAATCCATGAATAATGCACACAAGTCTCTCTCAGAGGTTCCCAAATGATACAGCCTGTTGCCTTTGGGCTCTGATTTGCTATTGGGCAATCGCTTCGGTGGATTTCCTGGTTTCTCTGTGTCTGATGAGCTCTAGGATTGGCAATTCCTATGAAACCTTGGAGTCAAGCACATCAGCAGGAAATCTTGAGTATCAAAAGGTAGCTGCAATTTCCAAAAGAATGAAACTAGCAAAGTTCCAAGAAGGCAGTCAGTATATTCTAAACTTCTCAACTGGACCAGAAACTACTAGAAAGTAGTCTTGGTTTGATATAGTACCTAAAGTAGTACCCGGACCTTAACGAGTGGCCTGATAAATACTTACTCTATGCAAGGATGGAAATAAGGTGAATGGATGATAGATCAATCCATGATAGCTAGATGATAGATATGAAAGATAGATATATGAGTTTCCATAGAAAAACACCGAAATAGGATAGCCAATGCACAAAATCATAAAGAGTTGAGTCTGAGTTAACAATATTTGACTACCAAATAGTAGGTTAAGAGATAACTCATGAAAATAGCAAACAAAGAAGAGAGGAAATTATCATTACTTTACATAGAATAAAGAACTTTAGACATCACACTTACTGGAAAGGTAAAGTGAGTTCCTTTGTTAATAAATATTTTTATCATCCCTCATGTTTCTTCATCTTTTGTGAATTCCAAAAGGAATAATATCAACACAAATACATTATAGTATGGCATTCCCCTTAGCCAGACTTCTTAATCTGTTTTCAAATATATCATTGATGACTTTGAAGTATAATCTCCAGTATCTTTGTCTGAATCATCTTATTCTCTGACTATGAGATCATTGGAATGTCTGACCACTCCTTAAGTTTCCTCTGTTCTCCTCTATTGACTTCTACAGCCTGCACTCTGTTACTCCTTCAGGAGCTGAAGTGCTGTCCTGACTCTGTCTTCCTATCCTTAGGTCTTCTGTTTCCTCTTGGCCCATTCCTTTTCATCCTCTGTCCTTCTAATACTATCCTCACTCAAGTGATCTCTTGACACTTATAACTTCAAGTAGCTTTATTTGTCAATGATTCCGTATGGTGATTTTTTTACTCCAAAGTCAAGACTGGATACCTCCATCCACTCAAAACACAGAGATGTTGTACACGAAGTCTGTTGCTAAAAATTGGAAACACCAAGAAAAATATGACTCTCTTTAGGGATCCATGTACATACGGACATTTTCACACAGGCCTGCTTCCTTATCCAAAGACCACACTGCTCCTCCAGTCACCTCCATCAAGTGCTACCCTGACAAAGTCCGTTTGTGGCCAGAGGATACGAGCATGAGTCTGGGTGGTCCAGCCACACTGGCGACCTAGATGGCTGTCTATGATCTCCCCCTCTATCCAACCACAGCCCAGACTTCAGCCACTCAACTCCACCACTCCCAGCACAGGTCCTGCCTGCTCCATCAGGGTCTCAGGCTGGTCCCTCACTGCCTAGAACTGCCTCTTCCCCTCCAGATCGGCCCATCCACCAATTCTGATTGAATTCCAACTCTCATGTCAACAGGGTCTCCTTCCCTCAATTCCAATACTGCACATTTCCTATACAGAATCCTACGTTGTAGTTTTCTTAGATTAAATGAATTCATTGCAAATAGATCTCACCTCAGTTCTCCTGGTGCATGCAGCACCTATTTACCTTCTAACATATTGCACATGCATGACAGAAATGTGACTTGCCTCCTCACATTCACTGCTGCTTCTCTCTCTCTCTCTTCTGTGGTGATGTTGAGGTATGCACATGGCCACCTGGCCCAGGTGGTGTTTCCTAGCATCTCCAGTATTAGCTTTGACCCTGGGCCAATGAGAAGTGGACCTAAGGGCACATGCAGCTTCCACTTTTTTCCCCTTAAAAAGAGTAGGTTTCCTCCCTTTTTTTATCCTACTTTCCCCAGGTGGAATGCAGATGTGCTGGCTAGCCTGGTTAGTCCAGGAGAGGTGAGCAAACTCCATGATCTGAGGAAAGAACAAAGTCAGAAAAGGCTGATCCCAGGTCGCAGGGGCTACCTTCCTAGCCAGCTGGGCTGCGCATGCACAAGCAGATGCACAGGGGGAAATACTTTCCACTGTGTCTAAGCCACCATTCCTTCAGTTTTGCCTTAGCACAGCTGCATTTATATTCCACAAATATGAAGTGCTTAATATGTGTTTACTGAATTAACTTTATGGGTGATGGATTCCAGGTTTATACAGGAAATAAGGAAGAGGCGGGAATTTTTTTCTCGTTAAGATTTAAGTGTTTGACAACCTACCTCATGGGACCCATCCCACAAGACCCCTATCAGATAGAACACCCCTTGGAAATGGAAATAACCCTGTTCTTCATGGAGTAAAGCACTTATGCCAGGATCAAATGCACACCCCAGGTGTGTCAGAAGTCAACTTTCCCTGACAGGCCTGACAGAGCCTGGCTCTTCAATTGGCTTGGGAGGTTTTACCAGATATGCCAGATAAAAAGAAGGCTGATTAAAAAAAAATAACCACAACAGTGTGTCCAAGCACAATTGCTTAATCAAGTATTCTCTGAACACTCCTGCAATCCAGAGTATCCTTCTTTGACTTTCTTCTGTTTGATCTTCTCATTTCTCAAGTGATAGTTCCTCAATGAATCTGAGCATCCCACTGACACAGATCATTTTTGTTTGTGGACTCTGCTGCTGTTCACTCACTTCTTCTAAGATGCTCATTCCTGAACAGGTAAACCATACCCCAGGCTACTTCCAGGAGTGGGGTAGGGAGCAGAGGTAGGATGTGCCCTGTCTGTGGCAGAAGGCGTCCACAGCTCCCTGAACTGCCACCTTCCTTAGCCACTAGGCTTGAATTGGGTAGCTTACAAGAACTGGGCACCACATGTCCAGTGAAGTAAGAAATACAGGAAATGAGCTGGATTCCTGGGCTTGAGGGAGGCAGGCTCCTCCTTAACCAGAGGGACCAAAGCAGGAACAGCCACACATGGCATTCTGAACCCTTGGCAAACGATACAAAGGAAGCTGTGTCTGCCCATTCTAGAGACAGTTTAGGGGTTGGATTCTAGAGTGCTAACTCCATTTTTCTTCCCCTAAGCATAAAGCATTGAAAGTTCAAAGTGGTTTCTGCATGTACGTGTGTGTGTGTGTGCATATGTTTTATGCATGACTGTGCATCAAACAGTCTGAAAGCTTTGTAGACAGAGACAAAATGGGCTCACAGAGCAGACAAAGCCAATTCTGGAAAGAAAAATAAAATGTCCAAGCGGGAGGTCTGGGAGGTGCCCTGACTCAGCAACTCAAACCACACTTCCAGCCCCGCCCTCCGAGCCTTGCTGTAGCCTTTTAAAAACTGGTCACCAGGCCTTCCCCGAGGCTGGGCATCAGATCAGAGTTTCCTGGGCAGTGTCATCCTCATGCTCAACCCCCAGCCGCTGAGCTCTGAGTCCAGATCCTCCCACTCTACTCGCAAGAATTTCACTTGACTTTTTGAATGGATGTATTCCTCTCTTTGCTTTTTCATCTTCCTTTTCAACAGAAACCACGTGCACACAGGGGCTCAACTCCTCTGAGGGACTAGAAGCCTCTGGAGACGGAGACTACAGCAACAATTCCTCCGCTGTGTGTGGCATCCTGTATGATCCTAACTCAGCAACTCAAGAAATATTTGATCTACTGGTTGGGTGTTTTGTAGAAGAATTAGTGTGTGTGTGTGTGTGTGTGTGTGTGTGTGTGTGTGTGTGTGTGTGTGTGTGTGTGTTCAGCACTTTCTATGACACGGTACAGTCACCAGCACTCCATGGCTGTGTCTGCTCAGTTGTAAGCACATCTAGCAGAGAAGACCACAGATGGATCTCCTTCCTGAGGCTCAGAGCTAACCACCTTCCCTTCCTTCTCTCTGGAACCACTCTTTGTGTGGGAGATTTAGTAAATAGCTCAGAGAACTGAGCAGGAATTGTTCCTGATTTGGAACAATTAGCAGGGAAAATATATGATGGAAGTTACTTCTTCACTATTGCCAGTGGAACCCAGTTGGCACTGAAGGAACACGGATGACCTTGAAAGAACACAGTTGATATTGAAGGGCAATAACCACAGACTGATTCCCCTGGAAGAGACTGAACCCCAGTGGAACCCCTGGAGGCTGCTTGGCACCCTGAGGCATTGCCCAGAGCTCAACTCCACTTTCCTTGGGCAGAATGGCCTGGGGGGCAAGGAGGAGAAGGAACTCTGTGAGGACAGGGATTTCTTCCTGTCAGAGCCAGAGGATTAGAAGGCTTTAGTCTGCTTACCTCAGAATACCACTGGCTTCTTGATTTTTCCTAGCATGCAGAGAATCCATTTCCCAAACATCTCCCCAAACCATAGCCACAGATGAAGCATATATTTGAGAATGGCCCATCTTATTTCCTGGAAGTGCCCCATCTTATTTCCTGGAAGTGCCCAATCTATTTCCTGGAAGTGGTACAGGTTGGCTCATTTCCCCCTGGCCAGTCTTGCTGGAGTGTCAGGAGACCCAGGCACTGGTTTTGGCAAAGGATGTTACCCTCACTTGTCACTCCACCCAACAACTCCAGACTCTGGGTTCCTCCTACATGGCCAGCCCTGAGCCTTTGCTCCTGTGTCCTCTATGCTGCAACCCATAGTTTGTGTGGCCCCTTGGCTGGATCCACAGTGATCCACCAAGAAAGACATCAAAAAGCTCTTCCAGCAAAGGAAGCATCACTCAGTCTCATCATAAACTGTCTCTCCGTGCTCCTCAGAAACTTCAACCCTGAGATACAGACCTGGAGACCCGCTCAAATGAATCCCTTGGGCAAGTAAGAGATCAGGAAAGTGCGCTCTAATAACATGTGCCGCCACATCAGCTGGAAAAGGCCAGGAGAAATTTCCAGAGAGACTGGGCAGGTAATGCTGCCAGCCCCACATTAGGGCGCCTATGCACGGCTCCTGATACAAACACTTTGAGAGACAGAAATGACAAGATTTACCTTGAACAGACACCATATCATCTGTGAATGTCACTCCAATATCCGGAGGACTTGATAGGATTTATTAGAGGGCTGCTCATTAGCATCAGCATCCAAGTGCTAGTCTTACAGCATCATCAAGACCCCACCTCTGGATATTTTACCATCTGTAGTAAACAGGTGAAAACCCATAACAAACCTACTGGAGCCTCACGCAGGTTTTAATCCACATGCATTTTGTTTTTTGTTTCCCAGAAAGGGTGCTAAGGAATATGGGGGATGCTATTGTTCTTAACAAGCCACGACATGCCCAGTGAGCTCAAATGCATGACCTCAATAAAGCCTGGACCTCCGTTTCTTAAGCAGTGCCTAACAATACTATTTCCTTCTGCATGGATAGTTGTGAGGATGAGCTAACCCTGTATCCTACCCATAGTAGGCATTCAGTAAATGCAAATAGGGTTTAGAAGGAAAACCCTCCAGGCACGGGCAGGATGTGGTAAGAGACCCACACTCTGGGGGCTGCTTTCATTATGCACACTCTGGAGCCAGAGGTAAGAGTTCATACCACCTCTCAGGTGCCAGCACTGTCCATGGGCAGAGAAGCTATCTGTGGCAACTTTTCTCCCAGACTTAAAGTACGGAAATTTGCATTTCATCCCCTTGGGGCCTGACTCAGTGACCGAAGCCTCGGGTTTGAAATACTTCTGCTCTGGGAAAACTGAAGGTTCAAATCCCTGAGGGATTTCTGCCAGGCCTGGCATCCTTCGGAGACACATCATTTGAATAAATGCAATTTAGTGAAGGCAGACCTTGCTGAGGAGGCCTCAGGAAAGGAGAGAGAGAGCCCGAAGAAAGTCGTCAAGGGCCAGGATTGGATCAGGTTTTCTCTACAGCCTTGCCAGGTGTCAGGCAGGTTTATGAAACTTGGGAGACCCCAGAGAAAGCTCAGAGTAGATTTGTGTGCCAAGCTCTTGCGCTCATCTTCGTCGTGAATCCTCTACCCTTTGCTTTCTTCCCACAAAAAATATCTTTCAGCAGAATGCTTTTTTTGGGAAGAGAAATGCTTCTGCCTCAACTCTTTTCCAATCTAGAGAACAGCCGGTAAAGGACAGTTCATCCCCAGTTACAGCAGTGTCCTACAGAATCAGCTAACCTTGTGTAAATCCTGGTCTCTCTGAGGGCTGCTATGTGGTCTGTGCTGTCTTCTACAGTATGCACCACTTGTCACTGAATTTCGGAAAACATCCTCGTGTTAATCAGCATCCGGGCATGGCCACATTACCCTACTGGCTTGAGCTTGGGAAGTTGTTAGATAAAGAAAGCTCTCAATAGCTTCCTATAAATTCCCTCCGCCAGAGCAGTGAGGAGACTATAGAGTGACTCAAAACTTCATAATTCCAAGTTTCACACTCAAAAATCACTTTGTTTTTGTCCCCTAAACTTACTAGAGTTCACCACAGGCTATTAAGAATGTAAATGGCTTACAAATTGAGAGCTGGTGATGGATGCCTATACTCCTAGCTACTCAGGAAGTTGAGATCTAAGAATTTGGTTTCAAAGCCAGTCTAGGCAGACAAATCTGAGTGACTTTTTTTTTTTTTTTGTAAAGGTGATGTGCAGAGGAGTTACAGTTACCTGTCAGGTAATGAGTACCTTTCTTTTTGAACAGTGTCATTCTCCACCCTCCCTCCCTCCCTGCCTCCCGCCAGTTGTATAGTTCTTTTCCAACATAGTGTCTAGCGAATATCATTGCTGAATTGTCCCACCATTTCTGTGATTCCCCTTTCCCTCTCCAAATCAGATAAACTTATATATAAGACAAAGGATGCAGAAATAAAAAAAAAAAACAGTGACAAAAGGGTGGGAAGATTTTAAATTGTACAATCCATGAGAGAGAAAGGAATTGAGAAGGCACCTTGTTGAATCTTACCCAGAACAAAGAATCTCACAGCATCCTGGCTGATGATCTCTGAATGTTTGAATACCCAGGCAGGACGCCCCTTCCCGCACCACAAGGCCTGTTTCCACTATTTGGTCCTTCCTACTGTTAAGTTATTGTAAGCCTCCCACGAAAGCTCATTCTCAACTCAAAATAAATGCCTCAGTCATAGATCAGCCTCCCTCTATTTGAAGACAAATACTTTTTTTCCCCCATGGTAACTGACCATGGGACATTTATCCATTTTCTGGACAAACATGGATTTCATATCTTCCTGCCAAGCCCTTTCAAGTACATGGAATTATTCAGTTTTCATAAAAATATTCATAATGCTAGTATTATTACTCTTGATTTTTCTTACTGGGAAACCAAGGGAAGTTTCATAGGAAGGGGAACATTGAATTGGTCCAGAAATATGAATGGGAATGCTTGTACTAGAGGGAACCGTGTTTGAAGGCAAGAGATGAGACTGTGAAGTTTAGGAACTACGTTGCCCACAGTAAATCATGGCCCAAATCCCATACATGGGAGGCATAGATCCAGAGATAGAGATTGGAGGCTGGCCCTTTCATAAAGCTAGTAAGACCCCATCTCAGCCAAAAAGCTAGCCATGAGGTAGCACACACCTGTCATTCCAGCTATGTGGGAAGCATGGGTAGAAGGATCAGAAGCTAGCCCCAGGTAAAAATGCAAGACCCTCCCTGTCTGAAAAAAATAACGTAAGCAAAATTAAAGGGCTATGAGTGTAGCTCAAGTAGTAGAATACGTGGCTCAGAGTGTGAGGCTTTGGTTTCAAAAACAGTTGATATCAAAAAAGAAAAAGAAAAGAAAGAAAAAGATTTGGAGCTAGCTTTAGATATGAAAGAGTAGTAGTTCTCAGGATGGTTGGGCCTACAGAAATACAGGTGGTTACTAATGGTATCTTGGAGATGGAGGGTGATCCATACAATAAAACATTATTTGGTCAACATGTTCAGTACTGCTGAAGTTCAGAAGTTTCCATCTAGAGCTCAGAGAGAGGACAGGGGTGGTGAACAAGTAAACTGAGACTGGATTCTGAAGGGCTTGCAGGACTTCATAGTCTACATGTAGTAAGAAAATTGAAGAATGGTTGCAGGAGACTATTGGACTGCTCATTTATTGATTCATTTGGTCGTTTCTTGAGCACTGACTGAGCACCTATTAAATGTAACCAGTTTCCATAGGAGGGGCTGGGATGTCATTACTGGGAGGATGAGTTCATACCAGGATGGACAAGCAAGTCACCTGGATGTAAGAGTCAGTAAAAATAGGTCCTGTTCTGTTGCTGGTGATTTTCCAACCTGAATGGACAAGAGAGATTGTATCTGAACAATCCCACAAATAATGCAGGCATACACGGGCAGGTAAAATGAGGCAACAGTAAGAGAATTACCAATGAAAACAATAACAACTTCAGCTGACCAAGGAAGTATCCAAGAAGAGAGGTTTAAGGTTAAGAGCCAGGACAATAGAGGTTTTTCTAAGCTAGAATGATCCAATTCAAGGTAAAATTTGGAGGCAGAATCCACGGGACTTCGTAGTCTTCTTGTCATGGATGAGAAGAGAGAAGTCGGTGACTAACCTGGATTCTGGTTCCCAGTACTGATTGTTGAGACTGGCTATTCCAAGATGTAGAGGAACAGATAAAGAGGAAACTGGAACTCAGAGTGATACCGTGGGCCTGTGAAAGATGCCTGCCCAGAACATGGTGGTTCCACATCTCACAGGTCTCATCGAGTGACTGTCACTTGGAACTACCTTTTCATACCTGCTCGTCTACTATCAGTCAGTTTCTGGAAAAGTCCTTAGAAATAAAGCCTCATTTCACTTTATAGATGAAGCCTTAAGGCTCCAGGGGTTGGTAACCTTCTAAATGTCACCCAGCTGGTTAATAGTTTAGACAACACTGGGCAGAATCTTCTGCCTTGAGCACAACAGAATGAAACCAGAATCCAAGCTTCCACTGAATTCCTCCAACTGGTCTCTGACCAGTTCTCTAGCCAGGATAGCTTGGGCTAAATGGATTTGGAAGTATTTCATCTTTGCTTGCCTTCTCCCTCTCAATGAGGTCTTAACAGCAGAGCAGAAGCTCTCTGGGAGGATGAAGTCATCTAGGAAGCAAGCTCTAGCTTGGTAAGAGGCCCAGGAATTCCATGGGTGAGAGCACAAGCAGGCTCTTCAGACAGTTGGGACACTAAGGCAGCCACTGTGAGCCATAAACCCTCTGCCCTAAGGGATAAAGCAGATCCCTAGGCTTTCACTTGTCTAACCAGCTGTTAGGACTCTACCTTTCTCCACTTGCTGCCTGAGGCCCTAAACTAAGAACAATGGATGGTTCCTGCCTGACCTAGAGACAAGGGTTGGGTCACCCAACACTTAGCCTGAAGGCTATGGAGTTAGAGTTCAGCTCTGAATGCTTGAAGACTCTGATAAAAAGAACTGTTTTGTTTTTCCAAGAAATCTGACTTGTGACATCTGTCTACTAGGAGTGCAGGGACTAGGTGAAGGGGATCGCAAGGAAGATACTTTGAGGGAGCTCAGTGTGTGTGTGCCCTGGAACTAAAGAGGATACAGAGACTTCCTCCTGACTCAAAAATGCAGCATGGTTGAGCCAGGAGACAACTCTGTTGGGGTGCCTGCTTCCAGATGGTTCTAGAACAGAGTCAAGATTGGGGGATGTCCCTAAGGGGACAATAGATGAGAATCCAGGTCTAGATTGTCCAAGAAGAAAATTGCCAGCCTCAGTGCTAAATCCAAAGGCCCACAGTCCACCAGAAGTGCTGGCTGCAAACCCACTCCCTAGCCAGGATGTTTTCCTTTCCCCTTCCCAGAGGAGGCAGCTGTGGAGAGGGCCTGGCTTCCCCCCAGTGCTGATGAGAATTGGTTGGCTGTGAGCCTCCTCAGGATGCATTTCCTTCAGGAGGAAGCTGCTGACTTCACAAATGAATACCTCGCCTTGAGGCAGAAAAGAGCTGCTGCCAGTCTCTCCTCACTGAAGAGCTGTCCCTTCTGGGTGCTGTGAGAACAATTGCTGGGGGGCACTTTGTCCCCACAGCAGGAACTGGCCACCTGAGTGCTCAGGGTTTGGGCTGGGTATGGGTGGCAAATCTCTGAGCTCTGCAGGCTGTGGCTGCCTGCCTGCAGAGGACTTGGACTGGGGCTGTCTAGGATCAGAGAGGAGGGGTTAGGGCTGCGCCTCCGTTGTGTCCAGACTTTCATAGTTCTCCTCCACTGAGAGTTAAAAGTGAGTCACTCGCTCTGACCAGCAGAGTGGCCATGGGAAGGTAGACACACAGTTCTGAATTTCAATTCCATCCTTTATACACTGAGAATAATCATATGAAATCTGCCTTATTGGGATACTTTGGGGATGATTAAATAAGAACCTTGATGAAAAGGGCCAGGAGCTGTAGAAGTACATTAGAAAAAAGAAGTATTCAGTAAATGTGGTTAGCATAAAAGCAAACCCACTGGGCTCATTTCCTTGGTCATTCTACTTTATGACAGCTTGCTTATCAGCATATTCTGCCACCAGCTCTCTTCCAAAGGCCATGTGTGCAAATGAGAAAGAACCCACAGGAAGGCTGCTGGCAGCCCAGTCCCCAGTAGATCCCTAGGTGCAAGGGCTGGACTTTGTTCCCTCAGATTTTCCACCCTTTTCTTATATCCTCAGTGACTGCTCTCCAAAATAGTGGCTTAAAGTTAAGTAGGATCATCTATGGCCCATGACAGTCTAGAGTACCATTGTACTGATATCAATGGGATATTGGTAAGGAGAGGAAGAGGTGATGCTTTTCTGATGGTTGAAGTACTAACCATAGCTTCTCAAGTATTCAGATGTTTCCTAGTTCCAAGACACTCTGTCTTCTGCTCAGGGAGCCACATGGATGTTTCTTCTTCTTCAGGATGCCCATTGAAAAATAGACTTCCTTGTTCCTTCTAAAGTGGGTAATGTCATAAAGTAGGTGTTATAAAGTAGGTGTTCTTAGGACCTGAGATGACCTCACAAACTTATTATGTGTTGATTTAATTAACTTAGCCTCCACAGCCTCTAAGCACTGACCAAATAAGTAGCCAAGCTATACTTATCCTCGTCTCCAGAGGCCAAGGATGGTCCCAGGGTCTGCTTCTTGGAAAGTCTCTGTGAAGGTCAGATGCGGCTCACTTCTAGGGGAAATCGTGGCCTCTGAATCAGACATGGAGAAAGCATCATAATAGTGTCTAAAGAAATGTTCTCTGGCTTCTTCTGTACTATTACAGCACATGTGCCAGAGCTGAGGGAGAACCAAGGGGTTAATTAAGAGCAAGTCTTTGTGAGAGAGGGAGAATTTAAAACGTATAAAGATGAGAGTTTAGGTCAGAGGCTGCACAGAATGAAAAGGGTGAACCCTTGTTGCTAGGTTGTTTGGCTGAACTCAATTGCTGGAAATAGAATGTATATCCTGCTGAATTGCAACAATAGGCAAAACCATGAGGCATTTTCATGCTTCCTTGTGAAATTCTATTCTAGGTCCTTGGTTAGAGACTCCAACTACCAAACTTCCCTCCCACTGGGCTTCTCCTGGTAGAGGAGCAGGCTTTGGAAATGAGCCAGGATGCATCACAGCCCTGGAGTACTTGTAGGTAACACTGACTGAATGGGTAATGATTTTCTTTGAATTCATTCAAAATTCAGAAGTCCCAATGTGATAATATTAGGAGGATGGGCCATGAGGGTTCTGCTCTTGTTAAAGAGATTAGATGTCTTTATAAAAGGGGTTTATTTATTTAATTTAATTTGTCAGTTGTGGGGCCTGAACTCTGGGCCTCGGTGCTGTCCCTCAGCTCTTCAGCTCAAGTCTAGCGCTCTACCACTTGAGCCACAGCGGTACTTCCAGCTTTTTCTGCTTATGTGGTGGTGCTGAAGAATCGAACCCAGGGCCTCATGTATGCAAGGCAAGCACTTTATTACGGAATGACCTTCCCAGGCCTAACAGGGGCTTATAAAGGGAGACTTTTCCTCCCACTTTTTGCCATGTAAAGACACAACATTCACCCCCTTTGGAAGTCACAGAACTCAAGCTGCCATCTTGGAAGTACAGAGCAGTGGCCCTCACCAGACAACAAGCCTGGTGGTACCTTAAGACTGGGCATCCCAGTCTGAGGAACTATAAGAAATAAATGTCTGTGTATTACAAATTACCCAGTCTCCAACCAGGCGCCGGTGGCTCACACCTGTAATCCTAGCTACTGAGGAGGCTGAGATCTAAGGATCATGGTTCAAAGCCAGCCCAGGTAGAAAAGTACATGAGACTCTTATCTCCAATTAACCACCAGAAAACTGGAAGTGGTGCTGTGGCTCAAGCGGTAGAGCACTTGCCTTGTGCTGAAGAGCGCAGAGATAGTGCCCAAGCCCAGAGTTCAAGCCCCACAACTGACAAAAAAAAAAAAAAAAATTACCCAGTCTCCATTGCTCTTGAAGAACGACAAAACCCAGGCTCTAGGGTGCAGTTCTCCAAGCCCAACAGTGACCAAATTGAGTGTGATGGTGAATGACATTCCTGAACAGTACAAGAGCTCTGTAATTGGCTCATAAGCTATTCCTGATGATTAAACCCGATGGAAAACTCCCTGTAACCCACTGAGGCTGACGAACGCAATCCTTGCAAACAATCACAAGGAAGGGGGAAGACTGGAGAGGGCTACATATCATCTGAGAGGAAAACTGGATTCTAACATATGTCTGGTCCTGATAATCCTCTAGTTCTACTCTGAACTTCCTCTAATAAACACCTCCCTTCTGAGCTGTCTCTGCTCCTTGGTAGCCCTATTCAACTCATGTTCAGCCAAAGAAACAACAAAAGAATAAGATTTTTGGTTTTTGTTGAGCACATGCCAGTGTGTCCTGGATTTTGCAATAAGAGATGAGCCTTTATTTCCTAAATACCTCTTCTATTCCAGTACCTAAGGAGATAAACCTTATTAATACCTTATAATATTCAGATTTTACAAAAACCGGGTGGGGTAGATTTTACTGGCTCTGTTTTATAGATGAGGGAACATCTATAAAATAGCTTTTTTAAATATAAATTTTTATTGTAAAGATACTGTACAGAGGGGTTACAGTTACATGAGCAAGGTAATGAGTACATTTCCTATTGAACGTTGTTCACCCCTCCTGTTTTTCCCCTACCATCCCTTCCATCCCCACCACCCCAACTCCTCCCTCCCCCACAAAGTTGTAAAGTTCATTTTCAACATTTGTACATCTCATTGTTACAATGGGTCAACCTGTATCCTTATTTCAGCTTTCTGTTATTTCCCTTCCTCTCCCCAAATTAGAAAAAATGTATATACAAGATGCAGAGCACCTGAATCAAATACAGTGAAAACAGGGGTTATACCATGGAGAAAGAACATACAAGAGAAACAAAAAAATCACATAGTACATTATAAGTACATTAAAAAACAACAGCAACAAAGATAAAACTTCTTGTGTCCCTACCTTGGGGTTCATTTAACTTAGTATGGTCATATGGGCATAGCTTTTGAGCTTTTCTGCTTGTCATAGACATATACTAGTTATTGGAAACAGGGGCAAACATGGGACTTATGTTTCTTTGGGCCTGGCTTACTTCACTCAATATAATTTTTTCTAAGTCTTTCCATTTCCTAACAAATGGGAGGTGTCATTCTTTCTGATGGAGGAATAAAATTCCATTATATACACACACCACATTTTTTTGATCCACTCATCTACCGAGGAGCAAGGAGCATCTGGGTTGGTTCCATATCTTAGCTATGGTGAATAATGCTGCAATAAACATAGTTGTGCTGGTAGTTTTAGCAGAAAGAACAGTGCTAGAGGAATATCAATACCAAACTTGAAACTCTACTACAAAGACATAGTAATCAAAACAGCTTGGTACTGGCACAAGAACAAACCTGTGGACCAATGGAATAAAACTGAAGACGCAGAAATGAACCCACAGACCTATCACCACTTAATCTTCAATATGGAAGCTAAAAATTAGGATGGAAGAAAGACAGCCTCTTCAGTAAATGGTGCTGGCAAAATTGGTTAAACACCCATAGAAAACTAAAGCTAGATGCTTATATATCACCTTGCACAATAATCAACTCCAAATGGATCAAAGACCTCGAAGTAAAAGTAAACATCCTGAAAACATTACAGGAAGGAATAGGAGAAACTCTAGAGCTCCTTGGCACAGGCCGAAATTTTTTCAAATAAAGACCCAGCAACACAACAAATCAAAGAAAGGTTGGACAAATGGGATTGCATGAAATTGCAGAGCTTCTGCATGGCAAAAGGACATAGCTAGCAAGATCAATAGAAAGCCCACAGATTGGGAGAAGATCTTCACTAGCCATACAATGGACAAGGGTCTCAT
The DNA here is from genome assembly GCF_000151885.1 of Dipodomys ordii. Classification (NCBI taxonomy): domain Eukaryota; kingdom Metazoa; phylum Chordata; class Mammalia; order Rodentia; family Heteromyidae; genus Dipodomys; species Dipodomys ordii. The sequence continues at coordinate 6,095,512 of NW_012267299.1, forward strand.
ATCTAAAATATATTTAGAACTTAAAAAATTAAAT
>NW_012267299.1:6097795-6297096 GCF_000151885.1 Dipodomys ordii
AGTAGTGCTGTGACTCAAGTGGTAGAGCGCTAGCCTTGAGCTGAAGAGCTGAGGGACAGCGCCCAGGCCCAGAGTTCAGGCCCCATGACCGGACTCCCCCCCCCAAAAAAATCATTTATTGATTGCCTCATCTAATCACTTCATAAAAATTCTAAAGATAAAAGTAAAATCTTGTTTCTTTCCTTCCCCTTATCATGACCAAGTAGATTCTTCCCTTAGACGAAAGCATTATTGACAATCGTTTCTATAATCTATAAGCACGTTATACATATAACCTTTCTCATCCCATAAATGCCTGGATACTGTACATATTGTTCTGACTTGTTCTTCTCCCCTTAGTATATCTTGGAAACTATTCAGCAGCGGTCTACTCACACTGGAATATATTTATGCTACTGTCATTTACCTACTTGAAAAAAGATTTGACCTCCAGCTCTAAAATATTTGGAAATCATTTTGTCTCCCTGTTTTCTTTCCAGAACCTCACATGGTGATGAAACATGCTATTTCCACATTGCAATGGTATAGTCCACTTATGTTCTATATTACAACCACAATTTCCACAGATGTTTTATTGTTGGATGGAATCAATACTCACAGCCATTTCTTTTGCCAACGTTTCTCTACTGAGCTCTTAGTTGACCAAAATTGACCTTCTGGTAGTTTCTTCAGACACATTGGTAAATAAGACTATATGTCTGGCATACTTGAAAATGCTTGTTGCCTGCTTCTAAACTTAGCATGTTTGTTGGGTAGAAAACACTTAGATTCCTACGTCTGCTGTGTATGTGTATGTGTGTGTATGTGTGTATGCATGTGTGCATGCACACATGTGTACGCTAGTCCCAAGCTGTCCCTCAACTCTTTTGCTCATGACTAGCTCTCTACCACTTGGAGCCACAGTGCCACTTCCAGTTTTCTGGTGGTTAATTGGAGATGAGACTCTACGGACTTTCCTGTCTAGTGTAGCTTTGAATCACAATCCTCAGATCTCTCAGGCTCCTGAGTAACTAGGATTACAGGCATGAGCCACCAGCACCCATCCCCTAAGCCTTTTTGTTCAAGGCAAGTGCTCTACCACTTGAACCACAGCTCAACTTCCAACTCGTGTGTGTGTGTGTGTGTGTGTGTGTGTGTGTGTGTGTATGATTAATTGGAGAGTTTCATGGACTTTCCTGCCCAGGCTGGCTTCAAACTGTGATCCTCAAAGCTAGGATGACAGGCATGAGCCAACAGTGCTTGGCCTGTAAACTTTCTTGAATGATATATTTTGAGTGTTTATTTGCAAGTTTTTTTTTTCTACAGAAGCATCATTATGGTCTCACTGGACCAACATCCCTAGCTAGTATTTTCACATTATTCTTGGCACTATCCTCCTCACTTCACTAATTTTTCAATCCTTTACTTCCAAGCTTTCTTCATTTCCATCAGAGCTTATTCCAATATGGGCTTCATTTCTCTGTGTCTTCTCTGTGGCACTTCTAGCTCTGGAGCAATGAAGCACAATGGTTAGAGCTGAGGGCTCTGCTTGGAATGTAATTCTGGTCAAGTTATTTTATGTTGGATACTTCATCTTTGAAGTGAGTAAAGTTAGAGCACTTACCTTATAGGGCTGTATTAAGGGTTGATGGCTTAATTCCTAATATCACTTTAAATCATGATGGACACATTTTATGGTCTGTTAATAAATTAATATAAGCTGATACTACTAATAAATATGAATACTAATAGCTGTTTCTTCTCTGACTGTTCATTATCTGCTTTTGACTTTTAGGTTGATTTGGAACATTTTTTTAGTCTTTTTCTTTTTTTAATACTTGGTCATATTTTTTCTGGTGCCTATTTTTTTTATTCACTCCCTACTGTGTTTCTTGTAATGTGTTTGAATAGAGTCTGTGGAGATGCTTTATGTATTATTACTTTTTTTTTCAAGTATGGTTTTAAAGAATCATTCTGAGATTCCCCAAATCATTTTACAACATCCCCTTATTATATGTATGGTATTTATGTGTAAAAACTGTCAATGAGAACCAAGAGGAGCTGGATGTTTTGTTTGGGCGCCTAACTGCTGAAAGGTTATATTCATTTCCTGAGTAGCAGACAGAGCCTTGTTACCCGTGGACTCATAAAAAACCAAGTACCAGTAGGCTTGGTAAGAGTCAGATGAGAATATGTTTAAATGATCCTTCATCTTAAATGAGAAAAGGACAAACCACGTGTGCACCTGTCTGGGGCCTCCCTCCTTTACTGCGCTTGAGCTGACCAAACAGACATGCAGGGAGTCACCAGGTCAGCAAACAGAAAGGAAAGTCATTTGTTACCTGCTGTGAAGACATCGGTTGGAAATGCCTTACAAATAGAGGAAGTCACTTTCTCTATGGAGTTTCTGTACATAGCAAGACAGAGTCCCACATCCCAGAAAGGCCCCAGAGGGAGCAAACTGCAGCCTCAAAGTCATTGCCTTTCTACAGCACATGGTGAAACTTCAGGGCTGTCAGACAAACTGCACAGAGAAAGAGGCACTTGAGAAGGTCATGGAGTTAGAAATGCACCTCCCCCACTTCAATTTCACCTGAGCCACTGGCAGGATACGCAACAAAACCCAGGGGGACCGGAAGGGCAAGAAGACCTTGAGTATGAATTCTCTGCCTAGCAGTTTAAAGAACTGTTTTTCACACATGCTCATAGGTTGTGAGTCCCCCACATCTCCTAGAGTGACAGCAATCAAAATTGATTTGGGGAGTTTCATCCACAAATTAAATTTACTCGTTCCCAATATGAAAGTTCAATGGCTTTGTTTCGCTGCCAGTGAGAGGAACTGAGGGTTTGAGATATGACATATAAAAGACAAAACAAAAAGGCATTTGATCACCAGGCACAATTGATTGATTTAAAACAGTGGATACAGCTGGTGCCAGTGGCTCAACCCTGTTATCCTAGCTACTCAGGAGGCTGAGATCTAAGGTCAAGGTTCGAAGCCTGCCCAGGCAGGGAAGTTGGTGAGACTTTTATTTTAATTAACACCCCCCCCAAAAAAAACACACACATACACACACACAGAGCGAGCCAGAGAAAAAGAGAGAGAAAGAGAGAGAGAGAGACAGACAGACAGACAGAGAGGCAGAGAGATAGAGACAGACAGACAGAGAGAAGATGCAGATGCAATTGAACTCTTTGAGCCACACTGGGCAGGGCTACCTACCTGCATAAGGCCACTTACTTGGTGTGATTTAGGAAGACTTGCACCATCAAAGTTTGCTGTTACTTTTCTGCAGGCATAGATAGAGAGATAGATAGATAGATAGATAGATAGATAGATAGATAGATAGATAGATAGATAGATAGATAGATAGATATGTATGTATATGTATATATGCATATATACACATAAACATATACAGATATATATATACACATACATATATAAGTATTAGTGCTATGTGTACAGTCTAATATAAGCCATTCCTGTCTAAGATTTTTGTTCCGAGAGTTCTTTTACTGAGCATTTTGGGTCTCCAATCTTGGGTTTTCAACCAAGAGAAAGTTCTGCCAGGGTCCAGATTGAGGGCATTCTCTCCTGGTAGTATGTTGCACATCTGTGTAACCCAATACTGTCTGCACCGATAGCAAATGCTGTTTCTATGGGTGGCAGGTTGGAGTCAAGGAGAAGCAAGCGCTTCTGTGAAGAACTACCCTCAGAGAAGATGCTGCTCCATGTGTGGGTCTGGGATCCATCCTCTATGCCTATTGTTCTAGGCCATCTTATTGCCTAATCTATCCTTTACTTAACATTTGCAGATGTTGGACGTGAAGAGCAAAATGAAAATAATCTTTAAAACCAAGCATCTTTATACAGACTCTGTATCCTCTACTAAGAGAGTTAAAACAAAATAATCAAGTCTGGTTTGGCAGCCAGGAAATGGTATGTCGGACAGTTTCCGATGTAGGTGGTCCAAGAGTTTATGCTCTGATAAACACCACTGTACTACTCATATATGTATTTGTATTTAACATGAAAAAATTAATGGGCTTGTATTCCCCTTCACTGTCTGTTGTTAACTGCAGGCTGGTATGCAGATGTTCAAATTCAAATCTAGTCAATTTGGACCCAGAGATGCAAAACATGGGTGTGATTTGGACTGCCTTATTTCCTGTTAGGTGTACCTCATTCCAAGCATTCATGCACACACGTCTGTACAGAAAATTAGTCTTCTTTGGCTTAGGGAAAGATTAATATTGATCATGCCACAAGGCCCCACTGAACAAAGATTTAAAAATTCAAGATCATTTTCAAGGGTTATTCCCAACTTGGCTTTATCCATCATTATTATTTTTTTAAATCAAGTCAGCAATTTCTCTTGAGGGGTCAGAACTATGTCCTATTTATATTCCTTTGGGTCCCATACAGTGTTAAGGCACAATGCATGCTCAATGAACACAATTCCATGAGAAACAACAAGACTTATCTCTTGGAAGTGTGACTTTGGAGCCTGTTACTTGGGTTTGAATCTGTCACTGCATGAGTTTGGACAACTTGTCTCCAAATTCCTTCATTAGAAAAATTAAGGTGGTAATAACAGACCTTGTAGGACTGTTGTTAGTTAATCCATAGTAAGTATATAGAAACAGTGCCTGGTACATACAAAGTGTGAAATGTGTTTGGCATCGCTATTAATGTGATTGTCATTATGGTGACAATAATCAGAACTATGTAGGACTAAAATTTGTCAGCAGCAGTCCTTCACATCAGAGACTGTGGGCAGTGCTATTTGCAAATGGAAGCTATGCTCCAACCATCCGAAAGGACATTTTATGCTAATACTTGAAGTACATATTTACAAGGTAGCCACCTATTGCAAAACTTTATACAGAGGAAAAGTCAAATTCCTCTGAAGGTACCTATGTTTAAAAGGCTACATCCTCCAAGTTAGAATTTATCAGTGGAGTTGTGTAACAGCTAAAGTTGTTCCTTTTTCCTCCCACCTGAATGTTAATACACGCAGTGAAATAAGGCCATTTCTTCCAACAACTATATTTTCCCATTTCACATTTCTTCCTATATCCACTAAGAAGGTGTAGAGACACATTCCTTGGTTCTGAGAGCAAAGATTTAAATAGAGGCTATTTCCCTCCTTTCCCATTTTAGAACAGGGTCCCTTATGTGGGAACCATTTGTCTCAGCAGATCCCAGGAGCTGGTGTCCAGGACTGAGTCACTAGACCCATGAATGTAGGTCACTGAATTGTACTTCCAAGTTTCACAGCTCACGTGGACATTGAGGAAACGAAAGCTTTCAATTTGTTACTCTTTCAACCTTTCTCTGTTTGAAAATTTCAGACTAATAAGTTGAGAAGGAGAGACAAAAAGGAATATTTGAAAAGGGAACGATAAGGCCTAGGCTCCATCTTATTTGAAACAATCAAGATTCCCCAAAATGTAGGAAGTATAAAATTTTTGCCAGAAGATAGCAATGATGGTCCAAATATTTATAAGACAGTTATATTTATAATGTTGTTCATCCAGAGGCTATTATTGTTATTGGCATAGGAAACACAAATAATTGCATTAAGATAAACTTCTCTACTCTGCAATCTTGCATTCCCCTGGCTCCATCTCCACCTCTACCTAGCCATGTCTATGCCCTATGACCCACCTCCTACTTATGTTTGGGGGAAAGCCATGACAAGTCATGACAATTTCCCATCTATGAGAAACTATTTGAAGAGAACAAAGTCAATCTGTAGCCAGGAGAAGAAAAGCAGCTCAAATCGAGTGCTACAGGCCACCATTTAGAGGTCAAGATAAGGAGGGTTTGGTGGGGTGGGGCTGCTGTCACAGTAACAGTTCAGTCAGGGGAATGAACATTATTATTTTGGATGAAATTGTCCTTACAGACTTCTTGGCTCATGGTTATATAACACATTAAAAAAAATAAAATGAAAAGCTCCCAACTGTTTGCATCTAGCCCCAAGCCTTTTCCTGAGCTAACTCTCATTTGACTGTTTCACTTGAGTATCTCAGCCATCTCAAGTCTGAAGTGTTTAGCATGGAACTCAGTTTTCCTCCAAGAAATCTCTCATCTCCATTTCAGGTAATGAAACTTCTTCCTTTCACTGCATAAGGTTAATATTTTAGTCGTTTTTGATGTTTCTCTTCTTCACATGCCAAATCTAATACCAAGGAGAGCTTCAACTTTTCATAAGGTACAGTCTTTAACCACTGGTCACCATCCCCACTGGCCTCATTGAGTCCAAACACCATTGTCTTTGTCCTGGGTTCTTTTGACAGTTTCCTAATTTGGTTCCTGACTTCTTGCTTGCTGTTCTAATCACATAGTAGTCAGCAAATGGTTTCGCATCATTCCAGTCGGGCCACGATTCCTTTCTACATGGATCCTTCAGAGCAAGACTTCTCACAATGACCTACAGTCCTCTCTAGGAGACGACTGTCTGCTCTTTAGTTTCCCTTCTTACCCTCTCTGTCCACTTCACTATCACTGAACCCAAGCTGGGTAGCCCTTGCTCTTTCCTCCATCTCCAAAGTCAGCCACAAATAAGCAGGGAGAGGTCTCTCACACACTTCTGGCATTTGTTCATATTTAATTCAGGTGTTTGTTCATTTCAATTTAAAGTCATCTTCCTGATCATCCTGAAACCACTTGCCTTGTGGGAGGACATGTGACTTGTCCATGAGACATTCCTCCCGTTGGAATCTATGCTCCATGAGAATAGGCATTTTACTTTGTCTTGTTGGCACCAAAACTATCATGTTGCAGGCACACGGGTTGGCTGAATGAGCCATGTAGAATCATTCCAACACATTTCCTTTGGCTCCAATTACATTGAATTGGTCTATAAACCGCTATGAAACAGTTCATCTTCCGTTTTACTTCAGTCACATGTATTGTTTTTTGTTTTTGTCTGTCGTGGAGCCTGAACTCTGGGCCTGGGCGCTGTCCCTGAGCTCTTCAGCTCAAGGCTAGCACTCTACCACTTGAGCCACAGCTCCACTTCCAGCCTTTTCTTCTTATGTGGTGCTGAGGAATCGAACCCAGGGCCTTATGCATGCAAGGCAAGCACTCCACCACTGAGCCATCTTCCCAGCCCTCAGAAACATATTGTACTAAAGTCTTATCAGATAAATGATGTTTTGCCTCTACTTTTTTGTCTTCTGACCATTTAATTCTTGAACCAGCTGCTAATAACTTTTTCAGCAAGGAAACTGGGTTTTCCTTCGTTACTATATGTACTTTAAGATACTGTGACTACAGTGACCTCTGTTAATTTTTATTCCACTGACTTATTAATATTTGAAAGTCGTGAAACATTTATTTACCCCTGAAACTACAGTCTCTACTTTTCAGGTGAAATATCAAATATATAGGGTACTGAAATGCAGAATTCCAGTTCAAGACCCAATTAGGAAAAAATCCTTTTACCTTTGAATTATCTAAGCTTGTCACTTCTTCAATTTTTCCCTTCTGCTATTAAAAAAATGTTTTTTTGGAGTGTTTTTTTTGTTTTGTTTTGTTTTTTGTAGGCTTGAACTCTGTGCCTGGGTACTGTCCCTCAGCTCTTCAGCTTAAGTCAAGCACTCTACCACTTCAGCCACAGCGCCATTTCTAGTTTTCTGGTGGTTTACTGAAAATGAGTTTCACAGACTTTCCTGCCTGGGCTGGCTTTGAACTTCGATCCTCATATCTCAGCCTGAGAAGCTAGGATTACAGGCATGAGCCACCGGCACCCAGCCTGCTATTCAAAATGTTAACATATTCAGTTTTTTTTTTTTTTTGAGAGTATCAGCCCCATTGGAGATAAGAAAACATGCACAAACCAAATCAGTGTGTCTGTTCAAACAGTGGATAAAAACCTGGGCAAGAATGTTGGATAAAATTATGAGGAAGTAATCTTGGTTTCTATCTCTTCTAAAGGCTCATAATCTTAAGATCTCTGTAAACATGGTCAATGAATATGGATTCATTTCCATCAGGGAAAATCTCAAGTCTTTGTTACTAGACGTCACTTTTCTTATTCCCAAGTCTACTTCTTATTCCCCAAAGTCTACTTCATTATACATTGTTCCAGTATTTTAGTGGATCTATATAAATTTATATTTGCCCTTGAGCAATACCAACTTTAGCAAAACTAAGAAGGAAAAAAGAACCAATCTCATACTATTTTGTAGTTTTTATTTTTCTCTTTGCCATTAATTGGATTTTAAATGTCACTATGGACTCGTTTATTTTCATTTCTATCCATTGGCTTAGCCTCTTGACATTTGGATTCTAGTGTGTTAAGACTAGGTGTTAAAAAGAAACTTTCCAAGTATTTTAAGAGAGGAAAGAAAATGATTTATCCATTCCACTTCTGGGTATATATACAAGAATTAAAAGCATGGTCTCAGAGAGGCCTTTCTAGACTCATTGTTCACAGCAGCATTCACAATTATCTGAGAAGCAGCCCAAATGTCCATCATGGATAAATAAAATGTAGTACATATGTACAATGAGACAGAATACAGCTTTGTAAGGAAGGAAATTCTGTCACATGCTTCAGTATGGATGAACTTGGAGATTCCTATTCTAAGTGAAATAAGCCAGGTACAGGAAGACTCTGTATGATTTCACTTATAGGGGATATCTAAAGTAGTTAATTCATAAAACTAGAAAGTAGACTAGTGTTTGCCAGACAGTGGGAGAAGGGATAGTCATTTTAGTTCTGCAAGATGAAAAGGTTAAAGATGTTACAGTAATGTAAATATATGGGACTGAACTGTGTAAATTAAAAATGGGCAGTAAACTTTGTGTATTTTTTCTATACATGTATTTGTACTGGTGTCTCTGTGTGTGTGTGTTTCTTTTTTTTTTTTTGGTTGTTTGTGGGGCTTGAATTCTGGGCCTGGGCACTGTCCCTCAGTTCTTTAGCTCAAGGCTAGCGCTCTACTGGAGCCACAGTGCCACTTCTGGATTTTTCTGTTTATGTGGTGCTGAGGAATCGAACCCAGGGCCTCATGCATGCAAGACAAGCACTCCACCACTGAGCCATCTTCCCAGCTCTGTACACCTTTTTGTTTTCCTATCTTTCATGGAGATGGGGCAGTACAGATACCTAGGTTGTATACATAAAATTTGCTTGAAATAATGCAATTTCTTTTTACACAACAGGCACAAAAGAGCCTCATAAACTTAACATTTATTCATCATGCCAAGTACTTAGCATCCTAAATTATAGCTATTAGTTAGGGATGAATGTGCAAGTGTGCACACTGAAAAGCACTGAACTATTCTGTCTCCTGCTGTATCTTTGTGATTATCATGATTATCTGATTTATGTCTATCTTTTTCTCTCAGTAGACAGCTTCAGGACTGAGTTCTGTCCACTTCTGTGTCTCCAGGGCTTTGGACAATATCTGAGAACATCACTGAAATATTTACTAAATGACTTGTGGGAATGAGAATCGTTTTTTTTTTTTTTTGCCAACGGCCATTTGGGTATTTATAATATCCTTCACAGGCCATATAGAAGTATCATACAGGAAATGGCTTTGGGCAGCTGAGGAGCAGCATGTATGTCTGCCCTACCATATATCAAATGATGTTGCTGCAGGCTCCAACCACCCATGGACTGGATGTTCCCACCCTTGGACTATTCAGTATTAGACACTTAAGAGTTATGGTAACAACCAAGTCATAGTTAGCAAATTCAAGTGTAAAAAGAGATACACCATAAAGGAAGCAGAATCAACTTTCAAAAAACTAATTTTAATCAAAACAAAAAATTGTTGATCATTAACAAGTTTATAAAACAGTGATTTAGTTACATAAATAAATTGATATCAGTGTATCAAATCTTAATTACTTTCAACTTCATGAGCATGTTTACATGAGTGATGAAGTACAACCTTTTTTTTTCTTTTTACCTATTATAATAAATAAAATGGAGCGCATGAAATAGTTCTTCTAAACAAAAATACCTACAAACATACCTCTAGCATGTTCTCTAATGAAGGGAACAAGAGACACTGGACAACTTTTGCACCAAAACATAAAAATTGCTTTAAAAAGCACAAGGTTACAGAACCATCAGCTAAAGTAAAGACACTATACTGTAACCAAAGTTGGTATTTTAATAATATAATGAACAGTTTGGTAGTTAGATCTCCAGTTTGGTTATTTTAAAGCATTAAGACAAGGCAAGATAGAAGGCTGCTTTTGTTTGAGTAATTCTAGAGAAAATAAAAATATATATTAAAAAAAAGGAAAGAAAACTGAAAAGTAGAACAGTCATACCTACACAACTTTCTGTCCTGCACAAAGTCAAAATACCTATGCAGAATAGATATATAATATATATAATGTTATTTGTGCACAAAGGTTAGCTTATTATTAGCTCACTGCAAAGGCGTAATGTATCATATGTCAATTGTTTTGGAAAACGTTTTGTGTTTTGTGTCAAAAGGATATTTCTTTTAAGTTTCCTAGGCTAAGAGGCACGAACCCCAGTTCCAACATACTGTATATTCTTAATGCTAAGGCTTGCTGCTCTGGCTGTGTACTTTGTTGTCCCTCTTTATTCTAGTGCCTGTTGAAAGCATGTGTGGTGTAGTGGTTGTTGTTGGTGTGTGTGTGTCTGTGTGTATACATATATATATGTATACAGAGCTGTATAAATATATATACATATATAATTCCTCCCAATAGAGCTCAGTCCAACCATGCAATCCAGAAGATGGCTCTGCATAGATGCCAGCATGAAGTTCACTGCCTGAGCCAACCCTGAAGCAAGGCGCACTTTTAGTCCTTCTGATAGGTTTTCTCTCAGTTTTTTTTTTTGTTTTGTTTAAAACCAAGCTACTGCAGCTTCAAGTATTTTGCATTACATAGAATATTTTTATAAATTAGTTAATGTTATATTTTCAATATTCAGACATATACTATAATATATATACAGTACAATAAATGCTCTCATTCTTTTTTTTAATTTTTTTGGATAAATCCCTGAGAATGTATGTTGACAGTCGCTAAGTTTCCACATGCACAAGCATCGTGTGCCATGCTTCTGGACGAACAGCACTGCAAAGCCACGTGGGTCAGCCTTTTCACTACTAGTATTTCATTTTGTTGGTTTGTTTAAATATGCTGAAAATGTAAAGATGAGTTACAAAGGAGTAAAGCTGAATCCATTCGAGGTACTTATCACAGGATGGAGGTGTTTTGTTTGGTTTTTAAAGCCATTTCAATTTTTTTGAGGCTGTGAACGTATACAGAAAACAGGAGAGCTATGTGGACTTTTGCCACTTGACAACATATACTCAGTGTAAACCAAACCTTTTAAACCTCTCTCACATACAAAACCAGTTAAAAAAATAAAAAAAAATAAAAGAAAGAAAAAGGGAAAACTTAAAACACACAAACTTTCACAACATGACAATTTAGTCTGCAAACGCAATAGAACTATACACATATAATACCGGTGTGGCTCTGTTCTTTAAGTTAAAAAGGGTACAAAGGCAGGCTCAAGTAAAAACAAACCATCCCTTCCCTCCCCACCCCCTTCCCCATTCATACAAGTTCTATCAACCAAACCTCTCCCGAACCAACATCATCAGTTTCTTTTTGCCTTTGTAGATTTGTTTCAGGTTGTCAATAAACTGTGTAAACTGAATGTGTCCGTCATGCGCCATTAGGAAGGTCTCTCGGGCCTTGCTGAGGAATTCTATAAACTCACTATAGTGCCGAGGACTGATGTGTGTGAGTCGTGAGTGCGTTGTGTTGATGTAGGCTCCAATGGTGGCATCCAAGAGCTGCCTCAAGGGGGCTTTGTCCAGGGACATGAGCTTACCAGAGTTCCTCCTTCCATGAAGTCCCACCATGCCAGGAGTGGTCAGAGTACATCTGCGCAAAATGTCTGACAGTACCGTTGCACACTTGACACTCTTGACCACTAGAGGTATTATAGCTGCAAGTTCATTCTTACCAAGGGAGTGGCTAAGTGCACAGGCCCACAAAACATCATTAATGGCAGGGTGTGTGTCCTGATTGTAGCTCAGGTTGAGATGGGTCATGGCGAGGGTGGCCAGCTTGTAGGCCCTCATGGGGTATCCGCGGTGCTCCATGTACCGTGCTATTGTAAAGAGCTGTGTGTAGCTCATGCCTGTGGTAGCAGCATCGAGGACAATTTGGTATGCCGTCTCAAAAGCTATGTGATCCTTTTCACAGAGGGTAAGCGCAGAGAGGGCACAGTTCTGTGGGTCCTTCATGGCACACTGCAATGCGAGCGTCCGGGCACTGCTGGCCAGCTTTTCCTGCTGGTGGCAGTCAAGATGGAGGCGAACGATGGTGCTATTGGACATCACGGTAGTTGCAACAATACTTGTGGCCTCGGTGGGAGTGAAGAGTGTAAACCAGCTCTGCATGATGCTGTCCAGAGCATAAACACCTGCAAGGAACAGCAGTCTTATTACTGAAGAAGAGGCTAGCTGCAAGCCTTGTTTCTGTTTTTATAATCAATGTTTAGGTTGTTAACTATCACAGGACACAAGCTAAGTCAGAAACCCTGAAAGGAATATGCTTGAGAGCAGTCTCAGAATAAAGTTATTACGGATTGAATAGTGGGTGAAATGCCTGAAAGGAACATGAACTTCCCATAATAGAGCAGCAATCCTCTTGGTAGCTGGTATTGGTACTGTGCTGCCTGCCTGCCATTAAAGGAGGTGGCTTCTTGCTAATGCATGCTGGTTAAAGAGAGTCTCCATGTTACCCACTACAGATGTTGAAGAAGAAGTGCAATCATCAGGCAAACAGGAATTTTACATATGAGGTGTGTGCCTGTATGTAAGCTTAAAGAGCACACATACAAGAACTTAATATATATAGAGAGAGGCAAGAAAATTTCACACAAAATCAAGAGAAAGAGTCAATGAAAGCGGCCCTAGTCATATGACTCAGATGTTGGAAATGGTCAGCAAAGTCCTTAACTATGGTAAGGACAAAGAACTTGTATGCCTTACCCTATAGGACAACTCTGAAAGTGAAGGTGTTAAGGTTCAAAGAGAAATCAGGTGTTTATCTTGGGTGATAGCTTAAGCTCATATCACTTTTACATTATTTCAGCAATATGACTTTAATAAACTAAACATAATTTTCATATTGAAACTAAATTTCCTCTTCAGATGAATTTTTAAAAAAAGATTAAATTTACAGAAACTGCTGTTTTAGTATCTAGACTCTGAGACTGGCAGTGTCTTCTCAGAAAGAGGAATACATCCTTTTCTGATGCAAACAGGAAAAAAGAGAGAAACAATTTAACCAACATCAGTTTAAATAACCACCACTGTGTCTGTGTTGCATTCTTACTGGGAATATGCAGTTCCTTAGTCCTGATCTATTGCTGAGGAAGAGAAGCAGGAGGCTGAAAGGTCTCACCAACTGTAACCAATGGGTAGCCTGAGGATTTTTGATTATAGCTAACTACAATTTATCACACTCTTGAAAGCCCACTGAAACCACACTTGGAGACTAGCCTTTCTCTGAATACTCAGATAATGAAAAAACTCAATAGTAACAAGATAACTTTACAGAAACTGAGTCAAACATGCTTATTTATTACATTTTAACAATCTGGAACACCACTTCCTGAGTTTGGAAGCTGAACAATGCAAGTGTGTATAAGGGGCTGGGATGGTGAGAGAGAGCCCTGCCAGGTGCTTCAAGGGGAGAAGCCAAGAGAGCAGTTTTCAGACCTATAAATGACAGGTTACATCCTATCATGAGTTACCTACCAACTTCAGTAGCACATGTCACAAGCCACCTGACCATCTCCCGTCGTCGCCAATTTAAGGTTGACAGTGTCATTCGCATAACCTGTATACAGATGAGAAAATGTTTTAGAGGATTATTTCTAAGTCAATGGAAAAAAATCCACCACATTTATTCTATGGTATAAACTACGAAGCAGAGTCTCTATATTACCAGAAAGATGATGAGCACTTTATTTAGAACAAAAATCTATGCATGTATTTAAGTTTGTTCATGGTTCCAGCCTGCCTTGCCCTCATCTAGGAAGGCAAGGGGCCCATATTCTACTTCTGGTGGAACCTCTAACCAGATGAGGCATCCTCAACACATTTCCCAATGTCCTTTCTCCTCTGAAAATCCAGAGGCCTACAATGGAGCATTAAATACAGCCGTTTCTCCCCAGTTTTATTTAGCATTCCAGGGTTCAATTTTGAGGTTCCTAATGAATTCACTCAAAGAACTTACAAAGTAGAAAGAAATATTTAAAATAATAATTTTTAGTTATTTCTTCATCTCTGGCTGTTCCTTCCAGGTGATATTAAAGTTCGCCTGACGCTTACAGAAAGAAATTATCTGATTTTGTTTTTCACTTTCTAATAAGAAGTCTTTAAATAAGCATATCTTTTTTTTCTAGGTCCTCCACTCTTTATGATTAAAAAATCTAGGGATATAACAATCCTAGGGTCTTAGGAAGGCCCTTTCTTAGGTCCTTAAAAAAATGAGACAGGAAAAAAGCTTTCACTAAACTGCTATTTATGCAGAATTCCAAGCAGAAAGCTCACATTGACATTTCTTGCTGGTAAAGCAATCTTTCAGATGGGGCAAACAATAACATAAATAAACCAAATAATAAGAAATTATATTTAAAAAGAAATTTCTAAATTGCCATTGTGTAACTTACAAACAACATTCTATACTCTGTTCAATACTACATGTTATTCTCCTAATATATATTGGTAAGGATACTTTCCTATGGTCCAATTCTTTAAGCTTTAGTAACTCATCAGTGCAAGGAAGAGTCTAAAAGTAGATTAAAACTAGAGTAAACTAAAATCTATACTATTGAACATCTGTTATGGGGCTTGAACTCAGAGAGCTGTCCCTGAGTGCTTTGTGCTCAAGGCTAGTGCTCTACTACTTGAGCCATAGCTCCACTTCTGGTTTTCTGATGGTTAATTGGAGATAAGAGTCTCACAGACTTTCCTGACTGGACTGGTTTTGAACCGCAATCCTCAGATCTCAGCCTCCTGATTAGCTAGGATTACAGGTGTGAGCCACTATCACCAGGCTAATGAGGGTATTCTATTTGCTGTATTTTAGGGAATTAAAAAATGTCTAACAATTTCTACCACTTTATTTTATAAAAGGAAAATCAAATGTTAATAGAGATTTAGTGGAAAAACTAGAAACAAACTTTTTAGTTCCTGGTTTACACACTAATGTGCAGAAACTATTAGGAAAATATATATCTACCTGCTTGATGAACCCAAAATGTCCTGCTGATCCTGAAACTAGATCCTGGCTCAATCTACCAATCTTTACCTAATTTTCTCAGGGTTATAAAAATCTAGGAGTGCTCAATGGAAACATGAATAAAAGTTAATCCTCGCAAGTGAATCTTTATTCTTTCTGAGCTTTACTCATGTCTCTCATAGCAATAATTCTCTATTATGAGCAGAAAGTGAGATGCAAAGGTTATAATTCACAGATGAGTTTTTAAATTGAGAAACCCAGATAAGGCTTCTGCATACACAGATCCTGTACTTCAGGCAACAGTCTGGCTCAGATTAGAAACGGTCAAAGCTCTGTTTAAAGTAGTTTCCTTTTGAAGATTAACAGATTTTTGGCTCTGAAGAGTCATTTACCTGCACTAAAAAGTTTTAAAACAAAGTAAACACAATCCTAAAAGGTGCTGTTAATTATTGGTGTTTAGTGCCCCAGGAAAGACACCTGTCTTGTACCTGCAGGCCCAGTTCCAGAGATACTTTCAAAAGAGTGATGTCTGGCAAACTGTCCATGAGAGTTGCTATTTTAAATGCATCTTGGGCAAGCTTGAAGATGTGTGATGAGGAGTGAATGTTTTTCTGGATGGATTCTAATACTGTTTCCAGCCTCCGAACATCGCCTGTAATGGACAAGGGAAAACCAAACCAAATCAAGTCAAGCGAGAATGAAGGAAAACAAACAACAAACCATAGAACTCACACACAAACACAAAGAGAAGATAAAAAGAGAACATAAAGCACAAGTTAATTTACCTGACATGTTCACAGATGACACAGATGTCGTAACTGTTTCCTAGTTACTGAAATGTCTATGAATCTTGTTTTCACAGAAAGACCACTGAGACACACCCTCAAAGACTACAACATATTCATATGATCCAGACTCAACAGAAGATAGAAAACAGCTCTCCTAGTTTCTCTTTGTGCATTTTGGTGTTATGTTAAGGAGAACAACAACAACAACAATACGACAACAACAACACTAACCAAATCTTTTCATCTATTTCTAAATCTCAACCGTTTGCCATTTTTTGGGCATGGAAACTAAACTGAATTCGCCTGACAGTAACTTTAATGACACAAGTAAATGAGGAAAATGCTAGACTCAAAAGTTTTGCCTCATGAATAAAATATGAAACTAACATCTAAAGCAAAGGTTCCCATATACCTTATCTAACACTAAACTAGTACTGAAACATGTGTTAAAAAAGAAAACACTAAAAAGCAACAAACAACAATATAAAAACCATGACCCTTTGGGGGGAAGTAGTGAACAGAATTATGAGGACTCAGGACAGTACTGTACCTTTGGCTGCAGTTAGCATGGTAGATGCCAGCTCACACTGCTGGGATTCAATGTGGCTGAGAGTGAACCAACGAGGATATCGATTAGGAACAACTGATGCAATGTGGTGTGGGCGAGTGAGGTCCCCTGTTGGAGCAGTAGATTCCAATACTAGTAACCTGTAATGAGAAGACAAAGAAGATGGCCTTTAGTCATTACTTGTCCATTACTCTGGCCATAATAATTAGCCAGCAGAAATCAGAGGAATGGGTAGTTGTTGAAGGAAACCATTGAGACTCCTGGTTTAGGAAAAGCTGGCACAGCTATTCTTTGCTGTTTGGATGCCAAGTCACCATATTAAGTGCTTGCTGCTCAAACCTAAGAGATTTGGGGGTTGTGGGATTTGAACTCAGAGCCTTTGCACTGTCCCTGAGCTCTTCTGCTCAAGGCTAGCACTCTACAGCTTTATGCCACCAGCTCTAGTTCTGGCTTTCTGGTGACATTAATTGGAGATAAGAGTCCCATGAACTTTGGCTGGCTTTGAACCATGATCCACAGATTTCAGTCTCCTGAGTAGCTAGGATTATAGGCATGAGCCTCCGGTGCCTAAGAGATGTTTTAATTTAGCATCATTCAGTAAACTGAAATATTCAAGGAAATTAAAACATGTCACACTGAAGAATTTTGAAACACAAGTTTTGATGATCATCTACTATCAAGAAATCATATTAAAAAATAAGAATCAACAAAAACTCATAGTAAAATGCAGACTTAATACTGAGATTACAACAGTCAGATACCAGAAGATGAAAAAACTTAATTTATTAATCATAAAATAAGAGGTAAAGTAAAACAAAAATGACCTATTTTTCACACATATTATTTCCTTCAGAATTATTTCCTTTGACTTCAGAAATCTGAAGTTATAATTTGTTCTATAAATATATCAGAGAAGATAAATGCAACTGAACTAACTTATCTATCCTGTGACAGTTTTCCAAATTTAGTGCATTTCTGATTTGAATCTATTTTTGATCAAGAATATGTTGATAAAAAATTCTTAAAAAAGAAATGCATACTTAGTAATCTCTTATGAATATCGAGTATTAAAAAGATCAGTAGAGTAGGTACAACTGAAATAGTTTCTTAATGATAATCAAATACTGGCCTTCACTCAAGTCCACCACCATTAGGGACTATTGAGTAAGATACTGGGATCAAGAATTATAGTACAGTCAGGGAGTGATGCCAGCTTCCAGACATCACTCACCTTTTCTCATTCTTTTCTCTAGGTCAAAGATATGTTAGCAT
Source organism: Dipodomys ordii (assembly GCF_000151885.1). Taxonomy (NCBI): domain Eukaryota; kingdom Metazoa; phylum Chordata; class Mammalia; order Rodentia; family Heteromyidae; genus Dipodomys; species Dipodomys ordii. The sequence continues at coordinate 6,115,692 of NW_012267299.1, forward strand.
TAGAAAGGGTGGCAGGTAGGCGATTCAGAAATAAGAATTCTGGAAAGGTTGCTATTTAGATTAAAAGGAAAAAAAACTCTATTCCTGAAGCAGTTATTATAGGCAGATCTCGCTAAAGATGTTTTAGAGAAAATTGGCAAACAGCTTAGGGAAGATGAAAAAGTACGTGTTGAAGATGCTCTTCCTCAGCATCCACCTTCCAGAAGGACTAAGAAGCAACCAAACTTTCTTTTCCTTCCTTTTTCTCTGCTGCTTTGAAATGCTCTGGCAGGCCTTTGGCTGGGCATGTAGAAGAGAAAGGTGGAAACAATTTTCTCATACCCTGATATTATTACCCATGAAGGAACTGCCAGGGAAACAAGAAGAGAATAGAAATGAGCTGCCAAGAATTCTTTAGAACAGCAAACTTTTCTTCCTGGCAGATATTGTTATATAAGCCAGAATCACACAGAAAATGAATGCTATTTTACCCTTAAACTTTATCTGATACTAATTCACCCTTAAATTTTTGTAGTGGTAGTAGTAGCAGCATCTGGTAGCACATAACATTAACATCCTTCCTTTTAAGACAAGAGTAGAGTTCTTAGGATTAGAATAAATATAGAGCTGAGCATCTGTCTCCATAAGACAATTTCTATTTCAGGATTCCAAAAATGGAAATAGGAATCTACTATAAAAATGTTCATTAAAATACAAACCAATGGGTATAAAGAGATTAGATAGGAGGCTTTTGATATTTTTCATACTTTAAAAATAGACAAGCGCATACTTTATAAGGTTTCTCAAATACACTACATTGGACCCTTGGTACCTATGGGTGCATGGTTCCAAGGAGACCAACTACTATTGAGAAAAAACTGCATTCACAGGATGCATTAGAGTTCAGTGCTCAGCACAATGCTTGTTTTGTTGCCAAACTTCCACAAAGATAAGATGCCTCTCAACAAATCTAAATTTTTTACTTTATTAACTAAACATATTACTTTTTACTTCCATTTGGCCACTATATGTTTTTGGAGAGGATTATGTTTACAAAGCTAAGGGAAGGGAACCAGCATATCACACAACTTAAACATAAAATGGATAATAGTGTAAGACTGAGAACATATCCATAATCACCTGAGCTGAATAATGTGCATGTGATAATCTATTTACTTTGTTTCTGAAGTTTCTTTTGATTTTAAAAATGTATTACTATTATTATTATTATTATTAGTCATAGGGTTTGAATTCTGGGCCTGGGTGCTGTCCCTGAGCTCTTCAGCTCAAGGAAAGCACTCTACCACTTTAGCCACAGTACCACTTTTGGTTTTTCTGTGGCTAATTAGAAATGAGAGTCTCACAAACTTTCCTGCCGAGGCTAGCTTTGAACCATGATCCTCAGATCTCAGCCTCCTGAGTAGCTAGGATTATAGGCATGAGCCACTGGCACCTCGTTAAAAATTTATTATTCTTTGACCATGATTAGACAAAACTTCAAGAAGTCCATCAATATGATAGACTATTACAAAGTTCATGTTGCTGAGCAAAGCATTTTAAAGGAGGTAATCCTTAAAACTCACACTCAAGTATATGGACACAAACACAAACACACACATACTCGCCTCACTGCTGCACAAATATGAGACAGCTGTAAGCTCAATACTTTAAGAACACTGCTCTCAATACTTTATGAACATAGTAACTTTGGCAGCATTGGTAAATTTTTAAGCAAGAATCTGTTTTTGAATCTTGTGATGATCGTGATCATAGATTGATAGACTGATACAACCTTTTTCTCATGGGACCAAACTACTTCAACATATTCAAACTTTAGGGAATTGTTTAGTTAACTTATAATGGTGTCTAATCTTTACTTTCCATGAGAAACAGACTGTTTCATTAATTTTTTTAAAAAAGATAAACAGAAAGGGCTGAGTTTTTAAAGGTAGATGTTCTCTCAAAAGTCCTTTCAGTTTAAGAAGATAAAAAAATCTTAAGCTCATTGAAAACTATTCAATGTGAATAAATAGGCGATTAAAAACAAATGTTTAGGAAACTTGAAAGGGAATGTAAGAACAAGGTGACTGGTAGAATATTCAGGAAGACTGTCTTGTACAATCTGCAACTCTAGTCTCAAATTCTAACTCTAAGAAAAAAATGTAGGAAAGCCATGATGATTAGGAAAAAAACATATATGCTTACTTTAAAACAGTATCAAAACAATCCAACAAAACAAATCACTTCCACGACAATCCAGGAAACATAACTACATAAACAATATTATCTTTTGCTTTTCTGTAGAATATGAATGAATGTGAAGTCAGTTGATAGCCATTTTTTTCCCAGTGGAAAATCTGGATGGTTTCTGCCCAGCTGGGCTGTGAATACGTACCGCATTGCTCTCAGTGCAATTTTGTATGCCAATTCAGCATCATGAGGTAGGAGAGAGGTGAAGAGATACTTGGCAAATGTGTGCATTGGAACACTCTCCCGATGGATTATTTCGCCTAAACCACTATATGGTCCAGCTGTGGGAAGAAAGCATATACACTTTACATTCCTAAAGAATGAACTAACAGTTCTTTTAAAATATATTTAAATTTTTAAAATTTAAAATTTTAAAATTTAAAATATATTTAAATTTGAAGTTATAGTACACACAAGCTAATCTAGCGAGGTAATTTAACCATAAGACACTAGAAAGGAAAAAAAAATCTTGCTCAAAAAGATTTTACAGGGTAGAATATCCAATGCAGATCTTATTTCTTCAATTCTCAAATTGTCTCACAGATGAATGCGACACCAAGCTAAGGGACAGTTCTTTCACAAGTGTTTCAAAGAAGGGACTTGAGGAACATCCGTTCTCAGTGTTTCACAACTGAGCATCCAGATAAGTAAATGAATGCACAGGTAACTACTTAACTATGGACCCTGAAGCCGGACCCAAGCAGTCTTAGGGCCACGGTTCTGGAAAAGGAAGTGCTCTGTCTTAGGATGAGATTTGTGGGAAGACTGAACCATTACTCTCAGTATCAAGATTTTATATATTATTAGTTTTAATAAGCAGAGGTAGGTATTAATCCCATAAAGTGGGATTAATAGTTACTCATTTGATACTCACCACAGGCAAAGAAAAGAAATGAAAATAAATGAAATCTACTACTCGCTACTCTTTGGGCTTTAGAAGCCCAATTGTAAAAGCAAATTATATTTAGGCTGTCAAAATTCATTTCTTAGTAAATTTTGACAGGCATAGTGGCAGGGCCAGCCTCTCCTGTGTACTTCTGAATACAGCACAGACTGTGAAACAAAGACTTTTTAAAATAAATTCTAAAAGGAAACCACAGTGGTTAGTCCAACCACTTTGTGTTTAGATACTCTGTGGTTTAGTTACTATAAAGTGTTTAATAAATTAGTTTCCATGTCACCTTTGGGTAACATCTGTTTCATGATTTCTAGAATTATGAACCATGACACTACTGCTCAGAGAACATAATACATTTGTTTTCCATGAAAAAAATCAGTCTAGTGAAGAGCTTAGAATGTAAGAAATCCAGTTCAGAAGAAATGGTGAGGGAAGTTACTGAGCTGGAAAAAAAAGGCAGGATCATTTTATGGAAATTATTCTGTAATTCAATTTTTTGGTCAGTATTATCAAATTATTCACTATTTAAGTAAGTACTTTGAAAATCATATAAACAACTCATTCTTTTCACAAACTAAAACCCATTCTAAATCTGCATTTTTACCAAATTCACTCATTTTTCTCTTATTCGAAGACCCTTCTAAATGCTTTAGTAATCTGATATTCTTCAAAACCTGATGTATCATTTTGCTTGCATCTTCTGTTCCCATAGCTAGACTGTATTATGTAAGTTAACGTGGTAAATTACATCTGTATCTCTTCCCCAGACTCACTGAAGCCCCAGACCCTAAGGTGCCTATATTTGAAGAAGATACTTTATAAAAGTAAAAACATTTAAGTAAGTTCAAAAGAGCAAGGCACTGATCCAAATGGATGAGGGCCTTTATAAGAGGAGTTAACAGAGAGGTAGCTCTGTGTCATGTGGGAACACAGGAAGAATGTGCCTGTCTTTAAGCCAGAAAGCAGGGCCCTCTGAAGCAGTAAAACTGACCAGTACTTGATCTTGGACTTTAGTCTTCAAAACTGTGTGAAATAAATTTTTGTTTATGTCATCAAACTACTGAATTTTGTTATAATGGTATTGCTGTCTAGGACACTAGTTCTATTTTATTAAGGACCATTCACATTTTTAGATTACCCATCTTCTTCATTTCTCCCTTTCCTTTTCAAGGTTTCTTGTTAAAACATGTTACCTTTCTACACTAATTCAGGAAATCCAGGAAACTTCATCAATACTTTATTATGACATCCTCCAGCAAGAAAACAAATGTTCACAGTCATGCATCACTGAATTATTTGTAAACTGTTGATGACTGTAAACTTTAAACTCAGGAGTACTGAGTAACAAAATCTGGTTATTGGCACTAAGTTTCCTCAGAGGCACTTTCCTAATATGGCTAACTAATTCATCCCATGACCTAGGCCAGGAGAGATTAAAATTCAGCAATAACCTGGAGTTACTACTCCCTCTTCTTAAGATGTTGTGATCTGCTGACTAATTTACTTATGAAATTTGTAAAGAACATACACAAAAAGGGAACATCATACCCTGGGGTGTAGTCAATACACTTAAGAAGCTTGCATCTTTTAGATAAATGGTCCCTTGACCTTCTCATGGACTGCCTTCTGTCCTGTCCTGTCTATTCTTGGTGGGCTATGCAGGGCCAACAAAGGGAAGGAGGCAGAGATGAGTCAACACAACTCCTTTTCTGGCACAGTTGTAAAAATTGCTTGATGAGAAGGACAGACTAACTAGAGACTAAGACAAAGTTTAAAAAATTCATGGAGAAATATTTAGAAAGGTAAATAATAAACAAGTATCAAACACTATCAACTACATCTTCCTAAACTTCAAGGTATTGGAAATCAAAAGTCAGTATAGTCAGTGACAGCGTTAAAAGACTGGTTGGTGCCAGGGTTGCTCACACTTGTAATTGTAGCTACTCAAGAGGTTGCAGCTTGAAGCCAGACCAGACAGGAAAACCCCTAACACTCTTATCCCTAACCACCAAAAGGCTAGAAGTGGAGCTATCGCTCATAGAGTCATGGAGTTATGGGGTATAGTGTTATCCTTCAGGACAGTTATCCTGGGACAGTCTGGGGCTCAAGCCCCAGGACCAGAAAAAAAAGATTAAGTGGCTTATATATTTAAAGGAAAATTGAAAGAAACTGAAAGAAAAAGTAATTAATCAAAATCAATCTTACAATTTGCCAATATAGGGTCTTTATGTTTAGAAAAAAAAGAGAATTGTAGGAATACTTCAAAAAGATAAAATGGGAATTTATACCAAAATGGATAATTCTATTAAGAACAGTCTCGTTTCAAATGCTTTTCTATGACATATAAATGTAACATCACTTTCACAATAACTTTTTAAAAAAAACATGTATGTGGTATTTTAATAAAACTCTATCTTCCAACGAGATCTATTACTTTGGATAAACTAAAGAGGCTTTAAAATGCTATTTTTTCTAGAGCCCTTCTCTATGAAACAGTTTGAGGTATAAAACAGACACTACACTTTAAAAACTAGTGCCAGCCAAAATTTGGTAGGCCTTTTAAACGTTGGCCTCATAATATAAGGAAGTTTTAGACTTTGCTCTAGAAATGTGACACCATCTTTTCCTTGGTGAATCTATACTTAATAAATCTTGTGGATAATTAGAACAATTCACTCCAGTGAATTGCCACTTAACAGCCAAAAATCTGAAGAAATGGTAACCAATTTCTGTTATTATTTAACTCATCTAGTAAATAGGAGTATGGCTACCAGTGGTAACTTACTACATACCAAAACTGCATTTATCTCAGGAATTATACAGGCTAAATAAAAACAGATCTTTACAAAGCCAGGGGCATTAAATGAGACTAATTTCTAGCAGGCTATCTTATATCACAATTTAAATCAATAACATAAATATAACTTCTGTGCTTTTAATTTGGTAACACTGAATTTTTAGACACTGAGCATCTTTGACATTACATAATCACAAAAATCAGGACGACTACCATGCTAAATTCATTGAAACAGTACCTGTAACAGAAAGATTAGCAAACTGGCTAAGTGGAAAACCTCTTTATCAAACTACCTTCTAATAGGAAGACTGCTTGTTTGCGAAAAATTTTCACCAGTGTATCATCCAATTCAATTTCCTGAAGCTTAGAAATGAGCTGCTCCTCATTCCGGCAGACTTTCTCTTGTGTGTACAGCCCATCAGGCATAATACGCTGTTGTCCCAGACCTATCAGGGCTACTTCCACAGCCAGGGTGACATAGGATTCCCCTTCCTCTAAAAACTTGTGTGCAGGGAGATGCTGGTATTCCAGAGACTTGCACTGGCCCATATTCTCTGTAAAAATGTCCCAAAAGAAAAGCAGTGTTACACACTACTTTTGCAGGAACTTTGACAGTTACAAATATTTATGCCTCCCAGTTCTATAATCTATGAATTATTGACTTCATTATGAGAAAGACAGAAAATATAATTCTTATGTTATAATACAGTTCTTCTATTATCTTGCAAAAGTAACCATTAATGGCTAAATGTATATTTTGTAATAAACATGTATTAAATGTATATTTTATGAAATATCTACCTAGAAATATTTTTCCCAACAAAGGACTCAACAAAGAAAGTAAGACAATAAGATTCCCGAAGAGTGAAAACAGATATTAAACAAAATTATATTATGTTATGAAAATTTCATAATATAACTATTTTGTGTGATTTATGTATGCTAATTAAAATTAACTTAAATTTTCATGGTTATAATACTAGCATTAAAAATGTTTCCATACTGTGATTACAATGTTGAAATTTGTAATAAAAATATCTCCAAACATAACATATGTAACCCAATTTTAAGGTCCTTTTTTGTGAAAGACATCTGTTATCACTAGAGGGATGATTCTTCAAAAGTGCTTCTATTAGAAATTGTAAACTTCTCCCATCCAAACTCTAAAGAATGTGAATTCAGACTCATACTCTCTTTGTTTTTTGCTTTTTTGTTTTTGTTTTTTGTCAGTCATGGGGCCTGAACTCTGGGCCTGGGCACTGTCCCTCAGCTCTTCAGCTCAAGGCTAGTGCTCTACCACATGAGCCACAGTGCCACTTCTGGCCTTTTCTGCTTATGCGATGCCAAGGAATCGAACCCAGGGCCTCATGCATGAAGGCAAGCACTCTACCACTGAGCCACCTTCCTAGCCCTGTTTTTAAATTAGTAAGTAGTTGTACAAAGAGTTTCAATGTACACCCTGATCACTATCACCCTCTCCATTATTCTTCCCCATTTCCCCCCTTCCAATCCCTACCCTTAAGTTACCTAGTTCAATTTTTATGTAAGGTGCATGGAATACAATGATTGCATTTGCTTACTTACCCCTCCTCTTTCCTTCCTATACCCCAATCTTTTGCTGATACTTAGCCCTGGAAAATATTTCCTCTTCCTGGTATTCATTTTGTTCAACAGTTCTTTAGTTGTTCAGAAGAGTTAAACAACTGGACTCCTCCCTTAAGTATTGATATTCTTTTTTTATTTTCTTTTTTCTTTTTCTTTTTTGCAAGTCCTGGGGCTTGAACTCAGGGCCTGGGCTCTGTCCCAGAGCCTCTCGGTGCTCTACCACTTGAGCCACAGTGCCACTCTGGCCTTTATTATTTATGTGGTACTGAGGAATCGAATCCAGGGCTTTATGCATGCTAGACAAGCATTCTGCCACTAAGCCACAATTCCAGACCAAGTGTAACATTCTTTAGTCAATTTATATGTGAGACTCACACCATCTTGGCTGAGTTTGGATCATCTCTAACCCATGAAGGCAACCACCCCAGGGAAAACAATGATAGACAAGACAAAGAACCTCCAGAGCCCTTCCTCCTCCTTAACAATGGGACAATCCTTATTCCATTACTCCACTCACTGCCCTTGGGTAATCTTTGACAGAATGATTCTGGATTCTCCAGAGGTCATAGAGAAATTTCAAAATACTATTTCAACGGAATGTGTGATACACAACGGATTTAGTTGTCACCTATTACTCCTCTTAAAATAGACTTAAAACATTTAACTAACTTTTAATGAGAACATAAACTTAAAGTGCAACCAAACTGAATTTTCTAGTTATAAACACTTTACTTTGGAATCTTTATTTTAATCTTATAGTCGTAAATGCAGATAGATAAATTCTTAGATGTAGAATCATTGGTCAGAAAATTGTATGTTCAAGATTCTTGACACAGACTGCTCTAACTGTTGGCTTTTCCGAATCTTCCAGTCTGGGGAAACCTTCCTGAAAAGCAATAGTGCCTATTTCCTAGTTCTCTTTGGTAAGCATACAGACTATGAACTACATGACTTTATAAAATATACTACAAACAAAAACATCAGGCCAATGTCAATGGCTTTACCTGTAAAATCAGAGAACCCAGAGAAGTTTTCATCATCAGTGTGGCAGGCTTCCATGAGGCTACTGAAGAGCGTGCCCACAGGGTCTAGGGGATGTCCAACCCAGCCTTCCAGATTGGTTATTGAGGTTATGCTTTTATGGGGTAGCTCTGTATAAAAAAATGAATTGAGAGGTGGGGAAAGGGAGATGAAAGAAGAGCTGCAGGGGCGTAAAGCAGGCTTTACCAATTTATAACAGCACCCTAAAAATGAGTAATGAATATGTAAATGTCCCTTTAATTAAAATAAATCAATCCAAGGCCACTATAGTCTCCCTTCTTCCGATCTATTCTAAAGGTTCAATATGTACATCAAAATAAATGGTACTACATTCCCAGGATGGCTCTTAAATATCTATTTAACTTATGTGTCCAATGTGTTGAGCTGACATACTATTCAAGTTATAAATCATGTTATATGAGGAAAATAATTGTGAATTTTCTTCTGAGAGACTAGGGACATTCTCCCTGGCTCTCCTCCATCCAAATGCTTCATTAGGAGCAGCACTAGGACAGATAAAGAAGTCCCTAGAAAACCAAGTTGGCTAACTCTACAAATATGTTATGATACCATCTCTACAAGTCAGCACTCTGTGTCATCTAAACTGAAGACTTGAGAGCAGCTACAGCCTGGATTAGTCTTGGACTTTCATATAAATAGCATTAAGTTAGATTCCTGTCATTTTAAAGCAGTCTTGTTTACTGTGGATCTATAATTTAGGAGAGGATTTCTGTAGCCACAAATGTGAATAACAGCAGAAGATAATATATTTGGAAGGAAATATTCTTTTCATTTCCTTCACAGAATGTTAGCACTTTCAAGTTTCAATATGGAGTACTGAGGGGAAAAAAAGCTGTAAATGTTTTAAGATATATTTACTAAAATAACAATAGGTTCTTCTTAAAAATATAAAATTGATATGGACAAGAAAAAGTATATGTAGAAAAATTAACTTATAACTAGCAAAAGAATCATTCCATAGTTTCAAGATTTCCTCTCATTTTGAATTATCATCAATATATAAACCTGAAAAATGGGTTGGTATAATGTATTAAAATTTATCTGTGTTCTAGAGACCTCAGAAAGGCACTTCACTTTGGTTTACGTGACTTGCTCTCACATGCGTGAGAAAAAGAAACAAGAGCACTAATTGTATAAACAGCTAAATATGTATGTTTGGTAATACATATGTGTCTATGGCTAAGGGAAGTGCTGTGGTTACACCAACAAATCTATTGTCAAGTGATGGAAACTGAAGAAATGGAAGATATAAATCAGAAAGAGAAAAAACTGTTTTTGTTTTGTTTCTTCAAAATGAATAAGCTAATAAGTTATATCAAATAGTATGGAAAATATTGAGACACTACATTTCCTTTATCTTGATCCATTAACAACAGTTATGTCACCTTGGACTTATAATAACTATAAAACTGTAGTCTTTAAATATGGACAAACAGTAACAAAAAGTCAAGGAATGACACAGTTATAATTCATAGTAATACTGAAGAATAAGCTGAACTGGGCATGGTGGCTCAGGCGTTCAATCCTAGCTCTTTGGAGGCAAAGATCAGATATTCACAGTATGAGGCAACTCTAGTCATAAAAGTTAGAAAGACTTCATCCATCCTAAACAATGACAGGTATAATGGTATGCATATACCACTATAGGAGGATATATATGAATTACGATGATATATACCAAACAGGAGGGTCGCAGTCCAGGTTGGTCTAGGCATAAAGAAGATCCTATCTTGAAAATAACCAACACAAAAAAGGGCTGGTAAGCTAGATGCCGGTGGCTCACGCCAATAATCCTAGCTACTCAGGAGGCTGCTGGTTCAAAGTCAGCTCAGGCAGGAAAGTCCATGAGCCTCATCTCCAATTAGCTACTGGAAAATCAGAAGTGGCGCTGTGGCTCAAGTGGTAGATTGCTGGCCTTGAGCTGAAAAGCTAAGGGACAGCTCCCAGGCCCAGAGTTCAAGCCCTATGACCACCAAAAAAAGTACTGGTAGAGTGGCTCAAGTGATAGAGCACTTGTTTAGCACAAGCTCAAGGGTCTCCTTGAGCTCAAACCTCAGTATTGTCAGAGAGAGGACAGACAGAGATAGTGACACAGAGAAAAAAGTCTGAAATGAAGGTTGAAGGATAAAAGAGAAATGATCTAAGAAATGGCCTACATCTAAGTCAGCAGAATGATCTCAAAGAAAATTACAGTACTCTAACCTAACATGCATATTTCATTCTAAATAACATTTTATACTTTGCATTTATTTCTTAGATATTACAACGTTTTCACTAAATGAATTTTAAAAGCCAGCAATTCTTAGCAACATTTATGGATTTAAAAATCAAGTGATTACCATGAGCAAATTCTTTTTACATTTCAAAATGTGTCATTATTTTCTCTAGCTTGAATACAATACTTTGTATTATTCAGAAATAAAAAAACCTTTGGCCAATGAATTTGTGAGTATGTGAGTTTAGAAAGAGAAGGATTTCAAAAAAATTTTCTATAGGGTCTTTCAATGTATCTTTCAAACACTGGTAATGAAGTAAAGAAAAAAAGAACCCAACAGTAATCATGTATCAAGGCTATTTATATTCTGATCCCACTGAGCTCCTTTTTCTTTGTTTTAAATTATAAACTGTATAAAAGTGCTATTTAATATTCATAGTACTTCCAATAACAAAGGCACTAAAATTTAGGATAAACTACTACTTCCAAACTCCAGTATATTTCAACAACTTTTAATATATAATACCAAAGGATTAAAACATAACCAAGAAAAAAAGCTGAATAGTAACTAAGATTATTCTTAATTAAAAGTAAAATCAGAGAGGAAAAACTAATCAAACCAACTAAAGAAACATAAAAATAAAATTTATACCTAAAGATGAACAAGAAATTTATAACCAGATAAAGCATATACATTTTGCAATCTGATAAGTCCATTAAGTATGGAATATACTTTTATAATTATTCAAAATTGAGAAGATCAATAAATAAAGATAAAAAGAAATGTGCTCTTGTCAGTTGATGGTTCATCAAATGTCAAAATCCAGTAGCTTTTTTTTTTGGTCAGCCATGGGCCTTGAACTCTGGGCCTGAGCTCTGTCCCTCAGCTCTTCAGATTTTTTTTTTCTTTCATTCGATTGTTTCTAACACATTTATAAGATTATTTCTTTGTTGCTTTGTATGTCCCTCCCCCACAGTATAACCCGGGCTTTCATTGTATTTGATGTCGCTATAATTTGTGGAGGGGAAGGGAAAAAACAAATCATTTAAATAGGGATACAGGTGGACCCATTGCAACAATGAGATGTACAAGTCGTTATGTAGAAAGCGAACTTTACAACTTTGGTGGGGGGGGCAGGGGGAGCGGGGAGGATTGGGCGAGGTGGAGGGAAGGGATGGGAAGGGGAAACAAAGGAGGAGGCTGCAATGCTTGATAAGAAATGTACTCATTATCTTGCCCATGTAATTGTAACCCCTCTGTACAGTATGTTCACAAAAAATTAAAATTAAAATTTAAAAAAAAAGTGAACTGAGACTGGAAAATTCACGTGGTCCAGTCTCTTTATTCTGCTGGTAGAAGCAAAGAGTATGATAAAGTTACTTGCCAGCTCACAGAGCCAGTAGTAGCTTTCAGAGTCAAAACACAGACATACTTCCTATAAATTCCACTAATCAGAAAGGCTTTAAACAAAGTCTTTTTTGGAAAAAAAATCTTGAAACATCTTTATTTGCTATCTTTGTTACTGGGCCTATTGCTCTCTAAGTGCTTGTTACTTTTTCTGTTTCTCTTAATTCCAGAGAAAATAATAGCAGAACCCTGTAAGCTCCTAGAAGGAAGAAACTAACTTGGGCACTGCACCATTATACCTAGGAACTTTCTGCTTCAACAAAAAATTATTGATCACTCTTATCTTCATTGTTTAAGATTTTAGGTTTACAACAGTATACAAAGGTGAGGTTGTTGCAGTCATTGGGCTTTCTAGAGAGTATGACAGCGGTATTATCTCAGCTCTAATGTCTGCATCTTGATGGCAGACATAACAAAACCTATGGATTACAGATAGTTTAAGAGGCATAAATAATGATGTAGTCCTTACTAGAATTAGCACCTGTATACAAGGCAGAATGGAAAGGATATGCCCCACCTTTTACTGCTTTTTTAATCTAGTAGGATTTTTTGTTAAGCAGAAAAAATATGCCTATACCCAGAAAGGAATTGATTATATGATCTCTTACAATCAATCAAGTCTCACATAAATAATTTTAAGTGGTTTTGTCATCTCATTAGTTTTGTTTAGTTTAAATACTAAATTTTATATCTACAGAGAATTTAAATAGCACCCTAGTATTGTGCATTTATTAAAAGAATGAGTTCTACATGTTGATTTGGTTCACTATCTGTGATACTATTAAATAAAAGCAAGCTGTAGTCTTATTCCATGAACAAAGTGAAAAAAAAATGAAATGTTCACATGTTTACATGTGACTCTGGTAGCACACAGAAACAAAAAGGCATGCAGAGGTTTTAAACAATGGTTAACTCTAAGAGAACAAGAGCACCAACAGTAACAAAAAACCCTCAAATTCTCATGAATGATATTTAATTGAAAATATCTGAAAATAAGAAACACAATTTTTAAAGATGTACAGTTGCTAGATATTGATGGCTCACATCTGTAGTCCTACGTACTTAAGAAACTGAGATGTGAGGATAGTACTTTGAAGCCAGAAAGTCCAAGAGACTCTATTGTTAATGAACCAGCAAAAAGGTTGGACTAGAGGCATGGCTCAAGTAGTACAGTACCAGTTATGAACAAAGCATAAAAGCCCAAGTTCAAGCCCCTGTTATCAGCACACAAAAATGTACAATTGGAAATGTATTCTGATTAGATCTCAAAAATATTATCAACCATTTTTAAAGCTGGTCCTCAGGACTGAACTAAGGGCCTCGGCACTGTCTCCTGAGCTCTTTTTCTTCAAGGCTAACACTCTACCACTTGAGCCACAGAGCCACTTTCAGCTTTTTCTGTGATTAATTGGAGATAAGAGTTGTGTAGACATTCCTGCCCAGGCTAGCTTCTAACCATGGTTCTAGGATCTCAGCTTCCTGAGTATCTAAGATTATAGGTGTGAGCCACCGACACCCGGCTATGATCAACTTTTACCTTAATGTCTACTCATTCAGTTTCTGCTATAGGTCTGAAAAAACAAGAGAAATAGACTGTCATGACTAAAATTTTGAATGATAAATACAAAAAAATTGTAATAATTTTTGTGATACTACTTAGGTTTGAACCCAGGGCATTACAACTTAAGCAATCTAGCTTCAAATTTTTAAGAGGTTTAAAAATAAAGTGTATGCAATATTAACCTTGAGAAGTTATGAAAAGCAAAAAGAGAGTGCAGGTGGCTCACACCTAGAATCCTGTCTCCTCAGAAGGCTAAGATCTGTGCGCTGGCAGGAAAGTCCATGGGATTCCTATCTCCAGTAAATTACCAACACACACACACACACACACACACACACACACACACCAAAACAACCAGAAGTGAGCTGTGGCTCAAGTGGTAGTGTGCTAGCCTTGAACAAAAAATGTTTAGGGGAAGTACCCAGACCCTGAGTTCAAGCCCAGAACCAGTCCCACCCGCCCCACCCCCCAAATTAATACAGAAAAGGGAAAATTCTAATTTATTTATAAAAATTTAAATTTGCTGTCATTCTGGTATACATATGTATGTATACATAAAGAACTACTTTCAGAAGTGGCGCTGTGGCTCAAGTGGTAGAGCAGTAGCCTTGAGCTGAAGAGCTGAGGGACAGTGCCCAGGCCCAGAGTTCGAGCCCCACGACCGACAAAAAAAAAAAAAAACAAACAAAAAAAAACCAACACTACTTTCAAAGTTCATTCTTACAATTTGCCTCAATAAAGGTAGGGCTTCATAAACCTATCACATTCACTCTAATTTGCAAATACATGAAAGTACTGCTTGAGATCTGCCCATTTGTATACTTAGTCCAGTTGTAATGCCTGATTTCTTGATTCAGCAGCAGGCTCACTGCAGAGATGCTGGCACCATCTCTAGGGATGTCTTTTCTGATAGCCCCTCAGAAGGCAGTAGGTGTTATGCTAAAAGCTGGTACCCTGGTGTACTTAAGCACAATACCTATGAATTCCTACTTTCAGAAACTAGGACTTAAATTTATACTGCCTTGACCAAACTGTAAGTAAAATAAACTGTGGCGTCTCTGAGGTTGGGTCACTTCTTAACAGCTTCCTAATAAGGTTTATGGAATGTCTGTATTTAATCAAAGGTAATACAGTAAGTAGTTAGTAGAAAAGTATAATATACCAAAATGTCAGTCCTAAAGAATCAGTGGGAAATGAAACACACAAAAAACTACCAAGTATAAAAACCAGAAGTATGCTACTGCCTGTGTAGATAAGAGCAAACCCTTCCCTGGAAAAGGAAGAGAATAAATACTCAACAGTTTAAGTTGAAAATTCTAAGCATATAGGAAAAAAATAATTGGAGGGAGGGGGGATGAGAAGCACATTAATTTTTTCTTAAAATACTGAATAAAATCCTCTTGAGCAATAAAGACAGAATGGAATTTTCAAATGATTTTAGAAAAACAAGAGCTAAACATTTATTTCCCAAGTCCTAAAACTTTTTTAATGGACTACTATATGGAATAATAATTTTCTTTCTTCATAGATACTGTCTATTAATATTCCACTCAAACTCAGTGCATTGCACAGCCACTTTTTGTAATATCAATGCCGTATGTGTCCAATACAGAGAAAATAAATAGTCTTGATCCTAGATGCTCTAAATGTCATTTAAATCCTACTTCACTTCTATTATGACTTTAAATTTGTCTCCAATTCCTCTGATTCCCCAAAAAAAGGCACAAAATCATACAAAAAACAGTGGAATGAATTGGATAAAACTGTATTTGTAAGAGCTAACTAGTTAAGAATTTAATTTCAAGAAAGAATATTCTAAATAGAAAGAAATATGATGCCAAGGAAGTATTTTTAAAGATGGAGGGAACTTAAACTAAATGGATAAATCCAATAGAGAAAGAGAAACTGAAGGAAAGAAAAAACAACATAGAAATGATAGAGGTTCTTTTAGAAACATGTAGGAAGATTTCTGGGTTGTCTCAGAGAATGAAGGGCACTATTTGCCAGTTGTAGGTAGGAACAAGTATAATAGATAAAACTTTCAAATGAAGAATTCCCCCAGTCCAAACACAAACATCCCATGCTCCTCAATTTACTGATAAAATATCTCTTTGCTATATTCTAAACTTAAACAGCAGCCCAAATATGAATTGACCAAGAGAGATGAAAACATTGTTCCTCAAACATTTTAGTACTTTGTTTCATAAAATATTATTACCCTAACTCCATAATTTTTAAATTAAAAACTTCAAATGAAATCATTAAGTGGATCACTTCCACACATATAAATATGTATATTATATCTGTATAGATTGAGAATTTTTTAAAGCATACAAGATATCACAGTTAAAACACATACATATATTCAAAGTTAAAATGTATTAAATTCTTGAACGACAGTTCAAATTCTAAAGTAGTTAAAATCATTTCCCCACATATACTGTCAATCACCATTATAAACACACATACATACACAAAGATGTGGATATCAGCTGAGCAAAGATTACAATGGACTCACCTTGGTTGGCATTTGCACCCTGAGGCAGAGCATTGGTTAAGTTGGGCAATTCACTGCCATGATTCCCATCTTCCCACGGACAAACATCAACGCCATTCCACTTTTTCAGCTGTTTTAGCCAGCTGGTCTTCTGTTCCAACTTGCAATGGGGATTTAAAACTATACACATCCACAGAGCACCTAAAAGAGGAGAAAGAAGTAATTTCAAAAAAATTATAAAAGTAGCTAATGCTAACAACTAAAGAGGAATTTTAAATCACTTCAAGATGGATGTGTTTATTGATTTTATAACATCATTTTTATCTGACAAAGTAAGCAATAAATTTAACACAGACTTTAATATAAGACACCTCAAGTTTGAACCAAAGATCCAAAATACTGTTACATGTAAAGATAAAATGTACTATGAATGTGGCAATATACCATTTGAAATGCTTCTGAGGAAAAAAATACCCTACATTCTAAGATCATCTTTTTATAACAACATAATAAGGGCATGCAGTAAACACAAATCATTACATAGTCTCCTAAGAATCTCAAATTGTTTATTCATTAGTTAAAACACATATGTGCATGTACATATAAATGTATACTATTCTGACATCTACACTATATAGACATAGAACATACATACACACACATATATACATATAGAACAATGGAGCACAGATCATTTTTAGTAAAAACTCAGTACATATTATTTTTCTTTTAAGCTCAAGACCGTGCTTGAGCACAACTCCACTTTAGCCGCAGCTCCTCTTCTGGCTCGATGTTTAATTGGAAAAGTATCTCAGGGATTTTCTGCCCAAGCTAGCTTCAAACTGTGCTCCTCAGATCTGAGCCTCCAAAGTAGCTACGATTACAGGTGTAAGCCACCAGCATCTAGAAGTAAATATTCTTTTCAAAACAAAATTCAACAGTTTTTTAACTTTCTTTTCCTTCTAAGAGAACAAGAAATGTTTCTCTTTTCTATTTCTTCTTACTTTAACCCTATTTACTAAAATAGGATTACTTGTTAAAAACAAAACCTAACAACTAGAACCCTCAAAGATGGCATGATAACGTATACTTATAATCCTAGTACTTGATGAGAGAGAGAGCTTAAATGTGGAAAGTTTAAGACTTTAGTTTAAGACTAGGTTCCACAGTGAGTTCCAAGCTTGCCTGGGCTATACAATGAGATCTTGTCTCAAATAAACAAATACAGACACACATGCTTGAACATACTTCCTTAAATAATGTAACAAAATTCAACCATTTCATATGAAAACACTAAATACAATATTTCTACATGAATAATATAAACCAAAATTTCACAAGTTTTTCAAAGGAAAATCACAAATTTAATCATCTGAATAAAAGTGACCAATTACTTCTTTTTACTTTCTTCAAAGTATCAGTTGACTCAAGAGAATATTGCACAATTTAACTAATTTTTACTTTGATACATCAATGTAAGATAATTTTAGTACTCCAAAATTATTCAAAAGAATTTTGTTTTTAGAAAAGTCTCTGTGCATTGTAGTTTTAACCATTTTGTTCTATCCAAGTGAATAATGAAACTACTTGTTTTATTTATCCAAAAGAGATGCTTTCCAGTCTTTTATATTTAGAGTATCAGATATTTTAGGTATCAAGTTACTTAACAACATAAAATGACAACCTACCTAAGCTTCAATATTTATAATCTTTCATTTTGGCTAATTGCAACTTTTTAAAAAGTATGGATGAAATTTAAAACGTAATAATCTAAGGATTCAGAAATAAATAAAAGCAAGCATATTGGGGAAAGGAAATGAAAAGTTGAAATAACTCATATGGGTGTGATTTTTCTGTTATATCCTCTTCTTTTTGAAGATTAGCTCCATTAAAAGGAATTTTATAAATGCCATATGCAGCAAAATCTTGAGAGTAACTTTGTTTAGTTATTCTAAGTACTAGGAAAATGGATTCCCCAAACCAGAAATGAGAAAGGGGAATTCCTCAAGTTCTGTCATACTGTTCGTGCATAAGGCAGAACCAAAGCAGCAGAGCCAGAGCTTTGAAAACACAAATTGGCACTACTGCCATAAGATGATAAAACAAGTTATAGTCTGAATCTACCCTGGTTCATTGCTTGCTTATAACTGTTTTCTCTAATATCTAGATGATTTTTAATAGAACTTTGGCTTTCATAACACAGTATTTAAACTAATCAGTATTTAAAATAAAATTACTTGGCTTACAAATAAACAGGAAAATATGAGCAGTTCTCAAGGGAAAAATCAACAGATGTCAGAATGAACAAGATATTGGAATTACCAGAGGTTCATGTTACATGAGGAGTAGGTAAACACTATTTAAATGAATAAAATAGCTGTCTCAGAAGTGAAATCCAAACTAGAATGACAACTAAACAAAAATATTAGAAGTGAAAACATAATGTAAGATTAAAATATGCACTGAATAGAATCAATACCAGAACAGAAAGGCAACGTATTGAACTTGAAGATAGAAATGATCTCATCCCAAGAACAAAAGTACCTAGGATAACAGTTAAGTTAGAGCCTTAAGGACGGGTTAGAAAATACCAAACTTTTAATGGCATTTGTGTCACTGGATTGCCAGAAGATGATGAAAAATTAGAAAGTTTGAAAGAGATGATAGGTGAAAAATGTCTAAAATTGGAGAATGATATGAACTCATAGATGTAACCAGCCAATCTCAAAAAAGATATATAAACAAAAAGTCATGCACAAATATGCCATTAGCCAAGCCACTTAAAAGTAGACACAGAAAAACTTGAAAACAGAAAAAAGAAATGATCAGATACAGAACAACTTAAATAATTATCCATCTCATTGGAGAACCCAGAGAACAACAAAATACAATGGAACATATCTTAAAGGTGTTTTTTTAATAAAAGAAAATGTTTGGGCTTGGTCCTGGTGACTCATGCCTATAATCCTACCTACTCAGGAGGCTTAGATCTAAGGATCACAGTTTAAGCTAGCCAGGGAAGGGAAGTTCATGAAATTATTTCTAATTAACCATCAAAAAGCCAGAATTAGAGCTGACTCAGTGGCAAAGTGCTAGCCGTAAGCAAAAAATACTCAGGGACAGCATTCAGGCCCTGTGTTCAAGCCTCGAAACTGGCAAAACAGAAACAAAAGCAAAGCTGAAAAGTCAACTGAGAATTCTACAGCCAATGAAAATATTATTGGATTCTATGATGGTAAACTATAGACATTCTTGCAGCAGCAAAAATGCTATTGTATTGACTACCCAAAGGTATGCTCTAAAATAAAATTTAAAAATCTAGTACTTCAAAGATAATAAAAAGTTTTATATTTGTGAATATATTAATGTTCAACAAAATTTTATATTTATGTGGAAAAAATCTAAGTAGACTGTATATATACACAATGGAATTCTACTCATCCATCAGAAAGAACTTTACTGTACTATTGGTAGGAAATGGAAAGACTTGCAAGTAAGCAGATTCAGAGAAATATAGGTTGGCTGTTTCCCCTTATTTGTAGTAGCTACATTGTACCTATCAATGGCTGTTTTCCTTATTTGTGGTAGTTACTTTGTACCTATCAATCTATAAGTAAACAGACTGGCTGGTAAACAGGGATTGCAAATGAATTAACTGAAGTAGAATACATTCTATGTAGTGTAAATTGTCTAAGTCTTTTAAAAAGACCAAGTCAAAGCCAAAAAAATTAGTACCAGGAAATGGGTACATGCAATAGGGGCCGGTGGGGACCAAGGGAGAGAGATAGAAGAATGAAGCGGGAAGATGGGAGAATGCTGACAAACATTCATTGTAAATAGGACAGAATTGAGAAATATAAGAGAAGAGGTAGATGGAAGAGGGTTGAAGATGTTGAAGTGATGACAGAGATCAAGATACATTGTAAACATAAACTGGTCTGTTAAAAGGCAAAAAATAAAATATGTAGCCAAAATTTAAGATAAGCAAGGGAAGGGGTGGGTGATTATGTACTCAGGGGCCAAATTAACCAAGATGCACTGAATTCATGCTTTGGTAAATGACATCACCTTTGTACAACTACTTAAAGATACTAAAAACATTAAAAAAAAAACAAAAACAGCTACCAGTATCAGAAATTAAAAAGGAAACATCATTACAGATCCTAGAGGTATTATAAGGTTTATAGTATAATTGTGTATTATAATATCTACAGGTACCGTAATGTTCATAAGGGAACACTATGAATAACTTTATGCCCATAAATTATACAATTTAAGTAAATTTCTTTAAAATCAAAAGCTACCAAAGATCACTCAAGAAGAAATAACCAAAGTTACACACATATATATATATTTATATTTATATGTCCCAAAGAAATTGAATTTGAATCTGAAATCTCTAATAACACAGATATACATTTCCCAGGAAAAGTTTATCAAATCTTTATGAAAAGTGGTAGAACACTTGCCTCACATGCATGCGGACCAGAGTTTGATTCCTCAGCACCACATAAACAGAAAAATCCAGAAGTGGCACTGTGGCTCAAGTGGTAGAGCACTAACGTTGAGCTGAAGAACTGTGGGACAGTGCCCAGGCCCAGAGTTCAAACCCTATGACACACACACACACACACACACACACGCACACATGTACGCACACACGCACACAAGAGGATTGATTATACATAGTATCTTCCAGAAAATAGAAGCAACAATGGTTGCAACATGTTTTATAAAGCCAGAATTATGCTGATACAAAAAACAGACAAAGACATTACAAGTAACTCTAATATCCACAGCGAACATAAAAATTTTAAAAATCCTTAACAAACTAATAGCATGTGTAATTAAGATTTTAAGAGGTGAATAAATTACAACCACATAGGGCTTTTCCCAGGAATGCAAGGCTGGTTCAACATTCAAAAATCAATCACTGTAATTACTAATATTAGAAAACTAAGAAAGAAAAATCCATACAATCATATCAACAAATACAGAAAAAAGTATTTGACACAATTCAAAATCTTCTTATGATAAAGCTTTTAGAAAACTAGTAATAAAAGAAAACGTAACGATGAATGCAACTCCTTTAAGAGAAGACAGAAGTGTATTCTTACTATTTCTATTCAGCATCATACTGTAAGGTTTAAAGCTAGACTGATTGGAAAAGAAAATAAAAAGGCCTCTGTTTACAGAAAACTAACCAAATAAAACTCCAATAGTAAAAAGTCTAGTAATATTTAAGTTCAGAGCAGAAAGCAAACACAAACACAATCTGCAGCTTTTTCAGATAGGAACAACTGAAAATTAGGAAAGTACTATAAAAATATTTGGCTTATGATTCTAACAAAAATGTGTAAATGTTTTTCATTTTAAAGGTTATGAAATAATGATGACAGAAAGTTAAATTTTTAAGTGAAAAGTTATTACATTTATGAATTGGAAAATTCATTACTGTTAAGATGTCAATCATTTCCACATTATCTATTGATTCAACATAACCTCACTCAAAATCCCAGCAGGTGCTTGTATACTGGCTGACAAAAATAGAAATATAATAGCCAAAATAATTTTAGAGGAAAGACAAAGCTGTATTCAGAGAGCCTAAATCCAAGATTTCTTATGAAGTTTTGTAGTAATAAAAAGTGTTGCTGGGCGCTGGTGGCTCACATTTATAAACCTAGTTACTTAGGAGGCCGAGACAGTTCAAAGCCTAAACAAGAAAGTCAGTGAGACAATTATCTCCAATTAACCACCAGAAAACCAGAAGTGGTGCTGTGGCTCAAGTGATAAAATGCTTGCCTTGAGCTGAAGAGCTCAGGGACAGGGCCGAGGCCCAGAGTTCAAGCACCACGACTGACCCTCCCCCCCAAAAAAAGGTGCTCTATTGTCAGGATTAGGTGCATAAACAAAGGCAACAGAATAACTCAAGAAAAGACCTACACAAATAGCTGGGAAAGTTTGAATTGTCAACACCAACACTCTAAAGCTTGATCCTTGATACTGAAAAAGGACCAGAAGCAGAGCAAAGCATCCCATACAACTTATCACTATGCTACTTGATGACTCTTCCACTCAGAATTTTGGCTGTTTTATTCATAGGGGAAATTTACAATGTTTAGGTAGTATAATAACCCTATGGCTCTCATTCTGTAGCTAGTCACAGATCCACAATTAGGAACAGTCATTTCACTTTCTGGCTACCCATTCTATATTTCTCATACCTTCAGTTGTACCTTTGTGGCTGTTAGTTACTTCATGGTTCAAAGTCAATTTTATGAAAAAAAAAAAGGTTTATTTGTTTCAACATCTATCTTGAGATAGAATCTCATGAAGGAAAAAAAGAATCTAATTTATAAAATGGATCATAGACATACATATAAAATTTACAACAATAAAACTATGAGAGTAAAGATCTATAGAAGGAAAATTGATAAATAGGCTGTGTTAAAATTAAGAACTTTTGGTATGTAAAAGGTAAGAAGAGTTAGGCACTGGTGGCTCATGTCTCTAAACCAAGCTACTCCAGAGGCTATGATCTAAGGACTGTAGTTCAAAGCCAGCCAGGCAGGAATGCCCATAAGACATCTCTAATTAACTACTAAAAAATCCGTAAGTAGATTTGTGGTTCTCATCCTTGAGAACTTCAAGCCCCAGAACTTACGAAAGGAAGGGAAGGGAAGGGGATGGGGAAGAGAGGGGGAGGGAGGGAGGGAGGGAGGAAGGAAGGAAGGAGATAAAAGAAAAAGAAAGGAAGGAAGGAAGGAGGGAAAAAGGTAGAGAGGGAAGGAGAGAGGGAAGGACAGAATAAAAAAGAAAGAAAGAAAAGGAAGGAGGGAAGGAAGGAAAAGAAAGACTGTAGAATAGAGGAAAATATTTGAAAAATCATTTATGTGGCAAATTTTATATATATAATATACACACATTTATATGTAAAGGAGTCTCAAAACTTAATGAGAAAAAGAGAAACCAATTAAATACATCAAAAAAGAAAGGCTATGAAGTCATGAATGGATGTGGAGGAAATTTATAGTACTATGTGAAAGAAATATATCTGAAAAGGCACCATACTGTGATTTATACATATGTATGACTCCAATTGTGTAACATTTTGGAAAAGGCAAAATGATGGAGAAAAAAAAATCAGTGATTACCAGAGGATAGGAGACAGAAAAAGATGAATAGGTAGAAAACAGATTTTTTTGGACAGTGAAACTACTCAGAGTGTCTATACTATTATAAATGGAGGCGATATGCCATTTTACACTCACCCAAACCCATGGAATATATAATATCCACAATGAACTCTAATATAAACCATGGGCTTTGGATAATAATGTTGTACCATCAATGTAAACTCAATAACTGTGACAAAAGTAACAGCCAATTTGGTAGGAGAAATCAATATGAGAGAAAATAATTTTTTAGAAACCACTCTAAATTATTTTGTCTTCATTAGAAAAGAGGAAAAAGATATTGCACCAAAGGAAAAAAATGTTGGCAATTTCATCTAAAAACATGCAAAATATTTCTCATTAGGAAAATGTAAATGAGTACTACAATGTACCTATTATAATAGCCACAATCTGGGGAAAAAACTTTAACCTGACAAGAATTTTAAGCAATGATAAGTTGCTTCTGGAGTGTAAAATAGTATATACACTCAGGAAAGTAGTATATTCACAACACAATCATCTGTCAAGTCCACTTGTAGAGATTTGCCAAAAGACCTTAAAACTTACATTCATACAAAACCTTTACAAATATGCTTATAGCAGTTTCATTTGGCAATGTAAAAGAATGAAAACCATCAGTGTTCTTCAGCTGATGAATGGATAAACTGGTATATTCATATAAGAGAACACCATTCTGCCATAACAAAAATTTAAAACACACACACATCTCAAATAAAGAATATTTTAATGCACTTAGAATTATTTAATGCATGTATGGTATATATTTTTTAGTACCTTAAGGACTGTACAACCTTGAAAATTAAATAATCATTATTATAATTAACAGTCATCTTTTATTGGGAGCTCACTATATGCACCTGGCACTTTATTTAGGGCTTTGCAGTCATTTCTCGTTAAATCATTACAGTAACTATCCATAGTCAGAATTACTACTGCCACTTAAAAGCTGAATGTCTTAGTCCACTTAAGTTGCTGTAAGAAAATACCATTAACTGTGTGACTTATACAACAGTTTTATAATCTTGGTGTCCAAGATCAAGGTGTGCCAGCAAACTCAGCATCAATTGAAGGCTCATTCTTAACAGATGGTGCTTTCTTGCTGTGTCTTCACATGGCAGAAGAGGCAAACAGTCTCCCTTGGGCCTGTCATTTAGGCACCACTTCTACTCACAAGTCATTAGAATCTAATCACCTCCCAAAGGTTCCACATCTCTTAATAGTATCACCTTGAGAGATAGGATTTTAACATGTGAACTTGGTAGTTTTGCAAAATTCAGATAATAGCAATGAGAGAGAAAAAATGGAGGGGAAGTTTAAGTTTTAAAAAGCAAAATCCTGAATATTCTTCACAAATTTTTCTAAGAAAAAAGAAATTCATAAAACTTACCTTAGACTTTCATGTTTACAATTCTAATTAGAAAATTTCCATTTTGCAGAATGAGAATTGTTTTTAAAAGTGTTTATTAATTTGCCTTGTAACATTCCTTTATTTTTCTCTCCCTAAAGAGAAGTTTTATCCTGAAAGGATGTTCTTAATGTTAGATTCCAGTTCACTGCCATAATAGATGTCATCTTTTATCTTAAGTCACCATTACAAAAGCTGTAATTAGCCTTAATAACCAAGTTAGCCAAATTGAGTAAGTCATTCCTTGAATTGTATTAATTCAGAGTCCCACTTTAGGCATTTGTCTACTTCCCCCCACCATTCCTGAAGTATGTGTAGCTTTAAAAACAAAGCTTTTTTATGACTTAGTATTTCATTCTGCTATTTCTCTGATACAGTAACACTTTTAAGGATTCAGCAAAAAGAAAAAAACACTAAAAAACAAAAACATAAAGGAAAACAACAACAAAAAAAACCAGGCCAGAGCTAACTCATGAGAGTTAGCATTTTCAGTACCTAGCCCAGGACATGACACCTAATATGGCACCTAATACAGTAGTACTTGTTCTTTTAAGTAGCTGCTTATTATTGGCTATGAAACAAAATGTAAACCAACTCAATGCTCAATGCTTATAAACTGAAAACCCCACATAGAGCTCCCCTATGACCCAGCAATCCCACTTTTGGGCATTTACCCAAATGTTTACAAACAAGACCACACTAAAGCTACCAGCACAACTATGCTTATTGCAGCATTATTTACCATAGCTAAGATCTGGAACCAACCCAGATGCCCCTCAGTAGATGAATGGATCAAGAAAATGTGGTATATATACACAATGGAATTCTATGCCTCCATCAGAAAGAATGACATTGCCCCATTTGTTAGGAAATGGAAAGACTTGGACAAAATTATATTAAGTGAAGTAAGCCAGGCCCAAAGAAACATAGGTCCCATGGTTTCCCTTATTTGCAATATCTAGTATATGTCTGAGTCAAGCAGAAAAGGTCAGATAAGGTGATGTTAGGGAAATGAACCCTAAGATATGTATTCAAATGATTTTTTTCTTTCATGCGATTGTTTCTAACACATTTATAAGATTATTTCTTTGCTGCTTTGTATGTTCCTCCCCCACAGTATAACCCCTGCTTTCACTGTATTTGATGTCGGTATAATTTGTGGAGGGGAAGGGTAAAAAAAATCATTTAAATAAGGATACAGGTGGACCCATTGCAACAATGAGATGTACAAGTCGTTATGTTGAAAGCGAACAACTTTGATGCAGGGTGGAGGTGAGTGGAAGGGATGGGAAGGGGAAACAAAGGAGGAGGCTACAATGCTTGATAAGAAATGTACTCATTATCTTGCCCATGTAATTGTAACCCCTCTGTATAGAATTTTCACAATAGAAAAATAAATAAATAAAATAAATTGAAAACCTCAATGTCAATAATGAAAATTATTAAATCATTGATATACGCATTATGTAGTTTTGGAATTATCCATGGCATATTTCAGATATTTTCTCTCCTATCCAGCATGCTTTTACTCTTTTTTTTCTACTACTCCACCTAATCTGCAATCAATGAGTGATTTTAGCCAAAAAAGGCATGATAAAATGAGGCCAAGTAAACCAAACCTATCTTCAAGAAAACAACAAATATTTTCACTAGAATAAATGCTTCCAATCTACCTAATGGTCTTAAGACTATTCATATTCTATATCTGACCATAAAACTGGACAACATGGGCAGAATCATAACAAAAACTAATCTGAAAGCTTTTTAGTGACTCCTGCATTTTACTGATAGCAGAGTGCCAATGGACTGCACCCATTCTTTCAGCCAATGAAGGCAACAAGAATTAACTGCAGTCTTTAATAATCTTTTCCATCGTATATTTAGATGCACAATTATCACCAGCAATTCCCCCATCTCACTTATTATTTGACATCTAAAACACAAATTTTTGATTCACAAGCAGACTGCCAGCCATAAGACACAAAAAGGTCTCCTCTTCCATGATAATTTCATTGCCAAATGATGAGCAAATGATGTAGTGCTTCAATTCTATGCTGACTCTCCTTCAAGATTGATCCTTTTAAGATGCAAGAAGTGCATGCTGCCAAGTCACTTTAAGACTCAGGCTCAGAAACTAGCCAAATGGAACCTCAACCTTATTCTGTTAGTCAAATATTTACAAAATTCACTCTGATTTCAGGGCAAAACATAGATCTCATCTTAACACATGTGTAGCAAAGAATCTGGACACTTCAAATCTATCACAATTATCAAGAAAGATTAAAAATCCTTATGTTAAGATGATGGAATGAAAAACTAAGTTATTTGTTATTCATTTTCTATGTAACCAGTGTTGTTTTTTTTCATTTTGTTTTGTTTTGGTTGGTCATAGGGCTCAAATTCAGGTCCTGGGTGCTGTCCCTATTCTTTTTCAGTCAAGACTAGTGCTCTACCACTTTGAATCAAGTGCCACTTCTGTTTTTATGGTAGCTAATTGGAAATAAAAGCCTCATGGACTTTCCTGCCCGGGCTGGCTTTGAACCATGATTTTCAGATTCCAGCTTCCTGAGTAGCTAGGATTACCGGTGTGAGCCACCAGTGCCCAGCTTATAACTTGTTTTTGGGTGATACACAAAACGGATGGCTTCATGTTTGCTAGGCAGTCACTTTACTACTAAGTCATATCTCTAGTGTTTTAAGTGTGATAATATTTATTGGTTTTACTTTTTAATAAACATTTAGCTACAGTCTTGCCTGAAATTACAAATTAACTATTCAGGATGTAAAAAATGAATTAATTGGGCTGGGAAGATGGCTCAGTGGTAGAGCGCTTGCCTTGCATGCTTGAGGCCCTGGGTTCGATTCCTTAGCACCACATAAGCAAAAAGAAAAAAGCTGGAAGTGGAGCTGTGGCTCAAGTGGTAGAGCGCTAGCCTTGAGCTGAAGAGCTGAGGGGCAGCGCCCCGGCCCAGAGTTCAGGCCCCATGACTGGACCCCCCCCCAAAAAGAATTGAACTTATAAGATATTTAGATTTTCAAAGAAATAAATTATTTTTTCTACAACATTCATTATCATATAACATTTAAGGATAATAATACTGTCTTACAGATCTGAAATTTAAGAAATTTATGGCAAGTCTTATGGGGAAATTTAGTACACACATGTTAACAATTTCCCTTCTACAAAACAGCCTTGCTTTGTAGACTAGTGATTCTCAACTAAAAGTAACCAGTCCCTAAGAAGCATTTAGCAACCTCTGATATAATTGTGGTTGTCAGGAAAGAAGGGGTGATGTTGATGGCATTTAATGTTTAGGACTCAAAGATGTGGCTAAACAAGCAACACAGTAAGACAGACCTCCATAGCAAATAGTCAACATAAATGTATATATATGAATATGTATATGTAAATATGTGCAAGTATATATTATATAAATGCTACATATATATAATGAATGTGGCTATAATAAAGTTCAAGCAAATCACTTAACAATTGAAAAGAGTTGACATGTTTATATGAAACTCCTTTGTATAACTATTTAAACATACACACACACACACACACACACACACACACACACACAAAGAAATGAGCTGTTCACTTGAACAACAAAAAAAACCCAACCAGTTATTGAGAAAAAAAACTAACAATATATAAAAGGTATCCAAATATATATCATTATCTTATTAAGTGCTGGTTTATATGCTAATTTTTATCTCTTCAAGGAAATTCTAACAATATCAAGATATACATGTTAGGTTTCTAATTATAAACTACATTTAAAGTTTTTAATGCCTATGGTTATGGTATAGAGACTACTAGGTCTAATTTGACTAACATTTCTAAAAGTGAATGACATCTACATTTATTTATCTGACAATAACTGTTGTCATTTACTGTTAATCTCACATTAACCCTTACTAAATACTGTATACATTGTCACTCTTACAAACACAAACAAAAAGCACTACTCTGTAGATAAGAAAACTGAGGATCAAAGAGAAGCAGAGGTTGTACTGCTATTAAAAAAGGAAGCCAGGATCTGGTCCAAGGCTCATGTTCCCCCAAATCATTATTCTTTTAACACTATGGTATTTAGCTTTCTATGGTAATAAAATTCTTAAAAGTTAAGATCCATAAATAGATAGATAGGTAGGTAGGTAGATAAGAGAGAGAGAGAGAGAGAGAGAGAGAGAGAGAGAGAGAGAGAAACACAGACAGACAGACAGACAGATTCCAAGTTTAAAATGTTCATTTTGGGGCAGAAATATTTCATTCCTCATATTTCCATAATATAAGACAAATACCATATTTTTAATACTGAAACTATGAAGTATCCTTAACTGTACACCTAATAAACTCTGCACTTCATTTACCATGTGTTCTCATGTACTTAGAACTATTTCTCCCATATGGAGAAAGTATATCCAACAAAGAACATAGGCTTATATAAAACAGCCTAATTAAACAAAAAAATCCATTTTTCAAGACTGATAAGCACAGAAAATAATTTTGTTGTAGAGTAAAACACTAGATAAACAACAAAAAGTTCAACTTATCATTCAAGATTCCTTATTCAAATTGGAAGATATCTATTATCTCTGAAAACATTATGGTCATGTCTGTTAGAATAAAGACCATATTAGCATTTCTGGTGTAATGCGTGCATATGTGATTGAGTACAATTTCTGCCTAGAGGAGTAGATTGCTAGATAGAGCATCATAACGTGACTGAGTAAATCAGCTGGTGATTCTCACCAGCTGGTGATTCTCACACTCAAAAAGTTCTCCAGGTTTGTTAATATCAAGTCAGTTCAGCATAAAAGCTATACATTTTTGTGGGAGGAATGGATTAATCAGAAGTGTGTATTTTATAAATAATACCCTTGGAAATGTTTATAAATGCTCTCTTCCATTTTCCAGGAAGATGAGTAAATATTACTTAATGGTTCTGGGGAAAAAACCCATAGGAACAGTAATAGTAGGGACAGGACAATGGAGAACAGAGGAACAGAACAACCAATACAACCTTGTCTAATAGGCAGAGCAAGAAAGGTCAATAGTTTCATTTTCCCCTGTCACAAATGTAGAAAATTATGGCTGTTATGTGCAAAGTAGCATTTTTATATTTTAATTTCATGAATATTCTTATGAAGTAGTGCCAGGCAAAGTAAAACAATCATAGTATTTGCAAGTGTTTAGCAATTACCAAACAATTTATAATGGTTACCATTATTTGTTTCTATTCTCAGAAGCTATTATAATAATCTAGAATTTCATGTGTAATCTAATTAACAAATCATACTATTTATAGGCCATGAAATGCCTAATTGCAATCACAATTGCAGATCACTGGTATAACTAGTTATGCCAGCAAAACTAAAGTCACAAATTTCTTGGTCAGACCACACCAAAACTGTGGCCCTAACTATTACAGTACTGTTATCAGTATAATGCAGTACTAATCTGCTAGTCACCTCATATTTGGAAAATAAATTTAATTGGTAAAAACATTCTTCTTTTAATTTGATATGCTAGGTTTTATTTCTTCATGTTTTGGGGAACTTTTTAAAATAAAATTTCAGGGATACTATAGATTTTTTTAGCTTGTCCTAATCACGCAGGGCTATATAATATACAACTGGCTTTCATTTAACCAGCTCTGAGAAAATTCTAAAATAACTTTTTTTGTTCTTTTGTGTACCAGTCTTGGGGCTTGAACTCAGAGACTGGGTATTGTAACTGACTGAAGCTTTTTTTGCTCAAGGCTGGTGCTCTCTCATTTGAGTCACAATGCCGCTTCTGGCTTTTTGATGGTTAAGTGAAAAGTTGCATGCACTTTCTTGCCCAGGATGGCTTTGAACTGTGATCCTCAGATTTCAGCTTCCTAAGTAGCTAGTATTACAGCATAAGCCACTGACACTCAGCATATGCTGCTTTTTACTTCTCACATATATTTTTCTTGACTAGATTCTAGGATAAAGTTTTGGATGGAATTATTTACCACTGGACACTATAAATAGAAGGCTCTTTTTAACTTGCCTACTATTCTGGCAAAGCATTTAACAGTCCACCATCCATGTTTACATATAAACGCTCCCCTGAGCTACTGCACAAAGATTTTCCTTTCATTTGCCATGGAGAATCAATTTAGGACAAAGATAATCAAAAGCCCTACTAAAATACAATCAAATTTTTCATTCATTATTATCATTCTGAACTATTGATAGTCCAGTAAACCCTTTGGAATTATACTTGTTTGAGAATCCCAAGAAAGTTGGTTCTTGCAGTATTCTAATTAGAAGTATAATTTTATCCATAAAACCAATTTCTTAATGCATTGACTTTTCTGAGGAATTTAGAAAGAATTTAAGACTGGTGTTGGGTTTCTTAGACAACAGAATGTTTCATTTTGCTCTAATTCATTCTATTACTGAATTAAACTTTGATGTATTGGTCTTGACAAGTGCTTCATGCTGATTGTATTGTGTATGATAGTATAATCACTCCCCATGCATTTCCCACTGGCTGGCTGATTAATGCAATAGATTACCTGCAGCACTGATGGCAAGAGGAAAATCAGTGCCCTTCTGTACTTTAAACTGTATTTCAGTATATATGTGTGTTCTTGTGCACATATGGACTGCCACATGGACAGGGAAGATAAAGTAAAAGAGTAGGAAAAAGAGGACACAGTGAATATGTCTTTCAGCTATTATCAAAAATACTTGTGTTGCTTCTCTTTGCACAACAGAAAATAAAGACTAATTAGGAATTTACCAAGATGAGCAAGTAGGAAAAAATGGAGGTTTACTAGGACTCTATCCCATTTAAGGGAAAGGAGTGGGGAGGCAAGTTCAGGAAAAATGTAGCTATTTCTGCTGCCTCATGCCTCTTAATGCTTCCAAAAAGGTATACAGCATTATTCATTCATTCATATTCACAAACATTTAGAGAGAGAATCATATATATATATATATACATATATATGTGCATGCCAGATATGCTTTTGGTTTATTTCCTTTACAAGGAACAATATTTTTTTCAGGGTTCTCTCTCATTAGCCAAAGAGAAGGGAAAAGGGGGGTAACATATTCAAATGGACAATAACACCAGGGTAAAAACAATGAGATCAAGCAGGGTGGCCTATGCAAAAAATCTCAGCTACTTTAGGAGGGGATGTCCTAGCCAATGAGGTTAGGTGTGGGGGCACATACCCGTGATCCAAACATAGGTAGAAAATCAAGCCTTAGATAAAAAGTGACACTCTATTCTAAAATAACAAAGCAAAAAGGACTGAAAGTATACCTCAAGTGGTAGAGTGCTTGCTTATCTAGTTAAGGCCCTGAATTCAAAACCTAGGTACCACCAAGCAGATGTGTGGGAAGATAGCAAAGAAATTAGTTTTAATGTTTCAATAAAGAGCAACTGACAAGACTGTCAGTATTAAATACAATGTTTTTTAATGGTTTCAAAACAAAACAAATATCTCATATTCCTTAGTCTGCATGTTTGGGGGAAAAAATAACACCTGTGTTGGATTGGCCTGTTATGCAATCTCCTTGCAGGGGGCACTTTTTTTGCTCTTAGTAGCATTGTGAAAGCATTCTCCCTAGCAGGATTTCCTGTAGATTCCAAGCTTATATTTCACTCAAGTGCCCTGTTTTGGCATCCTCCCTTTCAACCCTTTGACCTTGCTCATCCACAAAGAAAGACTGAGGCTTTCAGTCTAAAAAAACATTTCAAGAGTTGAATGCTTCTCATACTCTCTGCAAGTTTGCTACAGTAAAAAAAAAAAAAAGTAAAATTTAGGAATGTCTTCAGAATGAAAGGGCTAAGAAGCACTAAAACAAGGTTTAGTTGGTCATGGACCCAAACCAGCAATTTGACTTTCTATTTCAAAGGTAATACTTCTAACAGAAAGCAATTCAATAGATTTGAGTGAGTTAGCCACATTTCTGAAAGTTTCTATCACTATTCCTGATTGCTTTGCTACTTGGTCAGAGTTTAAAAAATAAACTTAAAAGACTAGTTATTAACTCACTTTCGTGAGTATCCTAAAGTATCTATATGGTACTACAGAGGCCCTATTCTTACTTTAATTTCAGAATATTTTCATGTTTCGATTGAGGGGCTTGAATTTAGGGCCTGGGTGCTGTCTTGGTTTCTGCAGCCCTCTTTGTGCTCAAGGCTACCATTCTACCACTTGAGCCACAGAGCCACTTCTGTTTTTTGAGTGGTTAACTGCGAAAGGAGTCTCATGGGACTTTTCTGCTTGGGCTGGCTTCAAACCATGTTCCTCAGATCTCAGCCTCCTGAGTAGCTAGGATTATAGATTCTAGGCATGAGCCACCGGCGCCTGGCTCTCAGATTTTTATTTATTTATTTTTATTTTTTTATTCTTTTGGGTCCGGTCATGGAGCCTGAACTCTGGGCCTGGGCGCTGTCCCTCAGCTCTTCAGCTCAAGGCTAGCACTCTACCACTTGAGCCACAGCACCACTTCAGGCTTTTTTCTTTTTGCTTATGTGGTGCTGAGGAATTGAACCAAGGGCCTCATGCATGCAAGGCAAGCGCTCTACCACTGAGCCACCTTCCCAGCCCCTCTCAGATTTTTAAATAAATCACAAAAAGATAAGTTTACAGTAATCTCACAAATATTCATTTACTATAAATTATTCAGTGTCCTGTCCCCCCAACATAAAAAGTTATTAATGTAATTTACTCTTTGCTACACCCAATAGGAATGACTACTAACCAGCTTATTGAAGTCAGTGATTATAATGCACATAGCTTTCATCTGAGAACATTTTTATTGTAGGGAAAAGCTAATATATACCAGGGACTTAAGTCATGCTTCTGTGCTAAAGAGGACGCTGTATCCTTTTCTTGGTACTTGCTTCCTCCCCCCTTTTGTGCAGCAGGGATGGGAAATATATAGCCATGAGTTGTATCAGGCCAGGATAGACACACATGCATCTTATCAGCTTCCAAGGGCCATCTGCCTGTACTGATAATTTTGTATAGCTCAAAACTAATGTTACAATATCCAAATCGCTGTAGGCACAAAGGTTCCCTACCCTTGCAAGGGATTCTACTGGACAAGTTCTGAACACCTGCTGCCTTGGCACAACTATTTTTCATATGCTTGGGGTTTCTTTCCCCCTTATGCATCTACCTAAACTTACATCAATAATAACATTTATGTAACACCTTGTCTGTACCATCACCCATCTAGAGCAGCCTAAGTAGCTGTTTCTGCCTCCCTGAACATTCCCCTTTGTTCTCATTCCAGCTCTTTGGCATCCTTGATTCCACAACAAAGTCCTTGGGAATTCCAAAGGCCTTAACATGAGGATTCTTAAACCTCATTTATATTTCTATGCTGCTACTTCAAGGTAAGAAGTGTCTTTCTTCATTTCCACCCTCCCTCTCTCTGTCTACTTTATCATGATAAGACACTAGATTGACAATCTTGCAAGGAAGAGTTCCCCTGCCAGATTCCCTTTTTGATAGCTGTTTCTAGAGGGAAAGAACAGTACTGACACATAGGAAAAGTAAGGAGAGAACTTTTATAGAAATTCCTGTGAGAGAAACAGGCCACACTATACCAACTCTGATTGCTGTTAGTCATTAATAATGAGTATCTACTACCAATAATCTTGTGATGTAGGAAAAAAGTTAACATAAAACAACATAACTGGAACCTATTCTTTGTATAAATAATGCTCCCAGAATGCCACATGCACATGGTAAAAATTAAGTATATTACAGTTAATTGCAAGCATCTTAATTCCTAGCCAAATCGCCACAGTCTATATTTAAAGTAGAATTTTATGAAAACATACAAAGAGTGATCATCAAGACAAATTATCTAAGTCACCTAAATTTGTTACAAATTATCTAACTATAAACCTAAATAATTTAAACTATTTCTTTTAAGAATGTCTAATAGGTTAGGTGTTAGAATCAAATGACTTTAATCCTAAGAAAGTCTTATTTTCTATTGATATGTATTTTTTCTCTTTATTTTCACTCAACAGTTCATAGTATTACACAAGAACAATTTATCCTATTTGCTCATTGTGCAGAAATACATTCTTTCTTTTTGCTAACTTTGTGACACAAACTAGAAATTACTTTATCTATGTAAAGAAGCAGAGAATAAACTTCTTTTCCTTTCCTCACAGCAGAAGAAGAACTCAGATTCTTCTGGCACAGGAAAACAAAGCAGCCCGTTTTTAAAAAGTTATAGTACTGTATGAACAGAGAAAAAACCCTGATTCTTGTAATAAGGACCCAACAGCAGAGAGATTTCTGACAACAGCTCTGGAGAGAAGCAGTCTTCAGAGAAAATACAAGTGAGAAAGATCCTGTATTTAGAAGAAGATCTGAATAATGCATGGAGAAAGGGAAACCAAGGTAACAGCACATACCCCCATTCCAGAGCAGGACATACCCATATGCAAGAGGGACCTACAGATCTTACAGACCATATGAGATCAATTGTGTTGGCAATTCTACTGTTGTTATTAGGACCAGATACAAGCCAGAACAAATAAACAGTGGGCAAAAGGTCTTCACTGGCTCCTTACCAAAGGGAATATAAAATCTTCCCTGGATCTCATCTGTAGCGTGTAGTATCTGTATTTATGATAATCTTATTAAGCTGTTATATAATATTCCCAACAGCATGCATTTGGCTATTCTCCATTAATGTGTTTATTTTCCCAAAGAATCTGAAGTTAAGAAAGTCCCTGAAAATATGGCTCCAGGTGGCTGACTAGACTAGACTAGGGCAAGCTCAGCCAGCTAGTGCCGTCAGGATAGTGGCACCATGGGCAGACAGGTCAGGCAGCTTTGCCAAGGCGTAATTCCATCTATGCAAGCTTCACTTTGCAGTCGTTTCTGAGTAGAAAGAAGCATGTTATAGTTTTAGAAAAAGAGCTTGTTTAGTACATTACCTTTATAATAATAAAATTACATGAAGAAAAAAAAGAAAAAGAGCAGATGATGCTGTCTAGTTTGGGGAATCAAATCCCTGTCCTGTTACTGTGACCTCAGGCCAATTTCTGTAGCTTTCTTATGCTTTAATTTTCTTACCTGCAAAATTAAGGCAAGTAACTGTGTCCTAATGTTATTTTAAGGATTAAACAAAACAACACAAGCAATTAAGAGCTGAGTATAGCACTTTACAAGTAGTCTTGTTGATAAACTATGTTATCATCAATAGTTGAACCAAATGGGAACTCAAAGTAAAAAATCTAGGTCCTGTGCTATTGGTCTAGTATCTCATCCTTTTAAAAATTAAGTACAATGAAAAATACAATTAGAATGAAAATCTTACACATAATATTTTGGTAATGAATATCCTTTTCCTTTGTCTTTCTCCATGCTACTCCTTTCTGGATTATTATCACTAATTCCTTCTCTAAAACTCACCTCTGAACACCTTGTAAAAACTGTAAAACTGTATTAAATTCAGTGCTATAAAAACCTTTCTATTAATTTGTACTGAAATTATTCTATCAAGGTATCCTCAGTTCATTATTGCTGACTTAATTTATCATGTTCCTTAATGTTTTCATCTCTACTCCTTCCTTGCTACCAGTACTGCCACCAACAGTAAAAATCAAACATCAAACACTTTCATTCCTCTGTACTACCAACTGAGAGACCAAGCTAAGTGCTAGTGGCTTACCTCTGTTATCCTAGCTACTCACAAGGCTGAGGTTTGAAGATCTCAGATCAAATCCAGTCGGGCAATAAAATATGAGCGACTCTTAGCTCCAATTAATCAGCATAAAGCCACAAGTGGAGGTATGGCTCAAGTGGTAGAGCACTGTTCTTAAGCAAAAAAGCTAAGAGAGAGTACTCTGGCCTTGAGTTCAAGCCCAAGTATGGGTGCCCACCTGTGCGTGCATGCATGCACACACTCCCCCTCCCCCCACTCACACAGACTCACCACTAATGACATATAGTGGGGTAAATCTGTAGTCTCTTTGTACCTATAGGAAGATAGATTACAAGCAATCCCTTTTATGTAGTTCAACAGGAATATGTTGTATATTCAGTTATCTGGAACTGTCCAAGTCATGGGCATCTTTTTGTTGCAACAAAGTTTTGAAAATTGCTATTTTCTACAGGCATTAACAGAGAAGTAAAATTCCTTATATGGCAAACAACTTTGGAGTACTTTCTAGGTCTCAACAAGAAGCAGTGACTTCTTAACCATTTACTAACCTTCACCTACTTTTAAATGTGAAACTAAAGGATTAGATACAGGCAGTAATTCAGTCCACTGCTTTCAGAGACCTAAGGAGGCATTCCCTAGAAATTTCTCCATGATTATTTCCACAGCAGAACATTTAGAATTTTATTTCAGTGTACACAAATACCCTACTAAATTACTCGAGTATCATTTTTGAACATGTATGGGTAGATGTGGAAACCTGATGACTTGTATCTGAGATGGAAGATAGGACAGCATTTTGGGTGTATGAAACAGGTAATTTTACTATTTTGCAAGACATATAGTTCCAATAGATAGGCTGAGTTTGCTATCACTGAACATAGTAAAATTTTTCCTGATTCTGAGAGTCTTAAGCCTGTGCATTATAAAATCTAGCACCTGACCCTAGAACAGGGCAGCTATTACCTAATTCTTACACTGAAACTCAAACTAGAAAGACACATCTAATTATAACTCTCTCTCCTTCTATGCAAAGGTATAAAGAAAAAAATCTTTAAGAGCCACCATTCTGTTTTATGAAATAAGTGGACTGAGTACAGATAGAACCTTGTGATGATAACTTAAAGTTTTCCTAAGAAACAATTCACATGCTAGAGAGTAAAGCACATTACTCAGCTCAAAGAGAAAGCTAAACAATATTATGTAACACCTGAAAATTAAAATTTAAGAATTTTTTTCCTGTGATAGAACTGTAATTAAATTGTATTGAATTGTTTCCTCTAATGGCAGCCATTTTAATTACATTTTAATAGATTGGCAGCCACAACTTATAGTTTCATGAAGCAAAGTAAAATTACAGTTTAGGAAGACATTTAAGAAAAGAGACCCATCAGTGCAGATGAGAGGTTACAATATATTCCCTCATCCCTGAAGACCCTCACAGTAATTAAGTATATAGAACAGACAGCCATTAGAGCTAACAGTAGGTGTGCTTGCCACCAATCAGCACTAGATTATTCTTTGAATCCATAGATCTGCTTTCCAGAAAATATGTACAACACTAAATAAGAACTGGAGCTTCCAAAACGTATGTTCTACAGCTTTTCCCAATGCATAGTTTCTATCAAATGTGCAGCCATTACACCAATACAATGAGACATTCTGTTTTAAGATTGCATTACATACTTTTTCTTATAACTATTTCTTATGGAACATTATTCATCTTGAGAACCCTGCTGTATGTTTGGAAAATGAACATCATTTACACAAACTAAAATTAATATCTGAAAACTGATTCATGTACAAGATAAATGCATCTGCAAATGAGATGCAATAAACAAGGATCTTAATAGTATGCATCTGTATCTATTTCATATGCATCTGTATCTATTTCATACTACATTATGAAAATCAGAGAGTAAATCACGAAGATTAACTCAGACCAAATGAATATCATAGGCACTTATATTAGAAAAGAAGAACCAAGAATAATCAGTCCCTTTGTTAGCTCGAGGATGGGGAAGAAAATGGGCCTGTGGCTATTACATACAAGTTTTCACATATCAAAACAGCTAAAAAATTTGAACTAACTTAAAAACAGTAACACTTAAATTTTTACAAATCACATGTAACCAAAAAGTTATAAATTTGGAGGAGAGTTATCTGGTACTATGAGAAGATTTTGCAGTCTTCTGGCTGACAAACTAATCAGTCCAAACGTCACTGCCAAGAAGCAGAGTGACTTGGCTAAGACCCTCTCGCTGTACACTTTCATCACATGAAGGCTTTCATGCCAAGAACTTCTGTATTTTTTTCCTGGTGTATTGGCCATTGCCAGAAATGGACTCATCGAATCCACTGGTGCTAAGGAGTTAAGCATCTGAGATTTAATTTAACAGTTTCAGCTTTATTAAGCTGTCACAGAGCGGCCCCACTTTGATAACAGTAGCTGCTCCAATTATGGCTTGGTTTAGGGTTGACAAGTATAATGATTCATTCGTGGCACATGAGAAGCAATAAAAGGTTGTTTTGCATTACAGCTTTAAAAATGTGGGCACTTTTTTCATTTAATTTGTCACTTAGCTTTTGCTAAGAGGACATTTAAATTGCAGTAAAAGGCAAATGGGGCTTTTAGTTTAAATGTAATCCCCATATTTAAATGATCTGTAATGGTGCAGTGTTGGAGTGGGAACACTATTGTCTCACAGTGGGTCCTGATGGTGACATGTGACATTTGTATTCAGGTCCTGTATTATCCATGTGGCTAAAGGGCTTCCAATTTCATTTCACAGCCAGAAGCCTGCAGAAAACACCAATTAACTTGCAGATCCCATTTGCCGACAAAACTCAGCCTCTTCTCAATGTCTGGCATCTGGCAGTGCTCAGCATTTAATTCCAAAGCAGAGCCTTGAAGCAATGTGAGCCCTGCGTAGGGGCACAAAGTCAAATTCTCCCATTTTATTAGGAAGCAAAGCCTTTCTTTTGTAGTCTAACTTCTAGTTAATTTTTTGGTGAATGAATATTAAGATGTGAAAGCTATTGTTACTTCTATATGGGATTCTTCACAGAACTTATATCCCTTTAATATAGTAAGT
This sequence comes from Dipodomys ordii, assembly GCF_000151885.1. NCBI lineage: Eukaryota > Metazoa > Chordata > Mammalia > Rodentia > Heteromyidae > Dipodomys > Dipodomys ordii. The sequence goes on from NW_012267299.1 coordinate 6,155,351, forward strand.
GACATCTGCTTACCAGCAGACTACACAGAAATATTTCTTATAGCCTAATAATGACTGGGAAGGAGGTATTAGAAGGAAGATACCAGACAAAAATTTGCTCCTCATCCTGACCTGATAACAAATAATTCATATAAAGATTAGTTCTTAATTAGCCTAAGGATATGGCTGAAATCAGCTGGTAGAAACTTTCACCCAATCAGAATTTATATTTCTAATTGAAAGCCTGACAATTTTCAAAACTAACTTGGAATAGTGAGTTGTGACTATGAATCACATGTGAACAGTCCAAGTCTTATTTGACACTATCAGTTGTACTTTTTTCTTAGCCAAAATATCCAGATGCTATTTTCTTCCTAATCAGTTATTTGTAATTCTGCTTTCTAAGCACCAAAGCTCCATTAAATTTTATTCATGTAATAGTAATCCAATACTCTTTCTTTAAATGATCCCCTTCATTATAAATGTTAATGCTTTATAACTTTATGAACCAACTAGTCAGCTCAACATATAATACAGAAAGACAAACTACAAAGGATTTACTTGGCAAAGTAAATCATTTAGTATTCTATGATAACGTTTTTTTAAAACATGTACTACCCTTGTGTTCTTACATTGTGTCCTCATTGCAATATATAAAAATGATCTACTATGTTTTAAATTGCTTAGGAGAGAGACACTACTACCATTATTTCAGGAGGCCAAAGCCAACTATGAAGATTAGGCCATTACAAAATACTTCTTAAGAAGTGCTAGTTTAAAACATTAACAAATATATCAATCATTTGGCAAATGACAAATATACAGAAAGAATCGAGAATTTCTATTCTTGAATACATATACTTACTAATATGGGAATACTGATGTCAAATCCTTACCAACCTTTTGTATAACCCTAAATAACAACTTACAGAAGTCTCCTGGCCTCCCTGAATTCAGATTTGTCATCTGTAAAACAGTTCAACCCAAAAGTCTCTTCCAATATGATCACTTCTTCTTGGTGTAGTCAATAAGCATGAAGTGGGCCATCAATGGCCAAGAGGAACTTCATTAAGAAAATAAATACATCTAGCACTTTCCTTTCATGAAAATATGATAGGCAGTGACACATATATTTTTTAAAAATTGGTATTTCAGAAAACATCATTTTGTCACTTACAGAAAGACAACATCATCACTTCCTCAACTCACCAATGAAAACTGAGTGATGAGAATCGCCCCAACAAAATTCTCAGTGTTCTTTTAATGAAGAAGTCTACAGGATTTCTTATTTTTTTCCCAACAACATGTTATATTTGTGTATCTGTAGCCATAAGTGTTTAGGAAATAATACATTTTAGAGTTTCCTATATATTTTCCATTCTGAAGGTCAAATGTTAACCTAAATCTATAGTGGCCACAAATTAAATGAATATCCTACCTATAATTCTGGAGAGAAGAGAAGCAGAATCCAAATTTTAGCTAAAACAAACAAGGGACCATCTCATTAAATAAAAAATTATTTTAAAATAATGTAGCTCTTTTCCAAAAATTTAAAGATATGGAAAAAAACCTTTAAAATTCTTCATGCTCTTACTTTTTTCAAGATCAGACAATTTCCATACCAAAATGCTTCCAAAATTGTTTTATGCAAATGCTAGCCCTGGTTTTTTACTCCTCCTATTCTTCCAACCAGTGTTTAATGGCAACAGGTTCATAGATGAGCATCTGTCTTCAGCAATACTTTGACCACATTCTTAAAAACATTCAATTATGGTCTCCTCATCCACATATAGCTTAATAGTAATTTGTCAAAAAAGGTATTTATTTACCTAGTTCATCCCAGAGCTGCCTGTATTTGTCAGTCATGGCTGTGCCTTGTTGCCTCCAAAGTGACAAGCGAGGGTCAGCCATAAATTGCTCCGTGATCAGGGTCAACATGCGGGCCCCATTGGAGTCCCTCATCTTCAACATTTCCCGCACCTAGTGGGGAAAACAGATAAAAGAATTTTTTTAAAAACTCAGATGTAACATAGGAGATAAACCCTAAATTGTGTGTGTGAGAGAAAAAGAGGGAGATTCTTCACACCCTCTCAAGAACTTCCTCTTAAGCAAACCAAGTAGTTAAAAACCACTTTCTACGTTGCCAAAATTTAAACAGAGAAATAAACATTCATCACTTTATTATGCTTGTTTCCAGAACTTTCTAATTCCAAACAAGTAGTGGTTGTGTTTCACACATCTCATTAAAGTTAATGATTAAATTGTGCTTTCATATGCCTAGTAAAAACATGTTTTTGTGGTCTGTATCAAAACTTCTATCTATCTAAAACAAGTATATATACAAAGCACGCACACGCATGCGCGTGCACCCACACACACACACACACACTCTCCAACAAAAGAGGTAACTAGCCAGGTTCATGATTTGACAAACCATAGAAATGAAATATGGCACTGGAAACAAGTATCTGAACCTAACTAGTTTACCAAAACAGGTTTTAGCAAGGTGCTGCTTCATAGGGATGAAATGGCATGATTTTGCTAGCTTACAGAAAAATCATCAAAACAAAAATCACAAACATATGCCACCTTCCTGCCCTCCAACTGATTGTACCTTAGCAGAACATAAAGCATAGACTACTGAAAACTCTTTAGTGATCTTCTAAATTGACCTGAATATGTTACAGCTTTGAGATAGGAAAATTAACCAATTTAAGCCACACAATTCAATAGTTCTTACTATTCTCCCAGAGTTAGTCCTTTAGTTTTTGAGAAAATTAATAAGTTCAACAAATTCTCTGTCACTAAACTTTTAATACAAGGAGAAGTAACACAGTCATTCTTTACTATTATGGGGAACTAATTCCAGAACTTCCAAGAAATACTAAAACCTGCAGATGCTTAAGTTACTTATAGGAAATGACACAATATTTGCATATAGCCAATATCCTCTCTAGAATGCCTGTGGCAATACTTTCACACCCAGATGTAAGGGTGTTTAAACACCTCATGCTTGCCAGGCAGGCATTCTACAGCTTGAACCACTATTCTGTCCTTTTTTGCACCATTTATTTTTGAGATGAGTCTCACTTTCTGCCTAAGCACATGCTTATTTCATTCTGTATCATAGCTAGGATTACAAGCATGTGACAGTACTTCTAGCTCTTTAATGAAAAGGAGTCTCACAAACTTTTCTGACCGGGCTGGTCTTGAATCTTACTGAATCTTCTCAAACTCAGCTTTCTAAGTAGAAAGGATTACACATGAACCACCAGTACCTAGATTTAAAAAATAAATTCTAATATGATTTTATTAAAATTGTAATATTAGCATTTTAATAATATTAATTGTACAAAGCCATTTTCCATATATGATTAATATACTTTGACTAGAGTCATCCTTTCTTGTTGTCCTTTATAGCTTAGAGAATAATGACAAGAACAAAGAAGTCTACATGTAGCCGGGCGCCAGTGGCTCACGCCTGTAATCCTAGCTACTGAGGAGGCTAAGATCTGAGGATCACAGTTCAAAGCCAGCCAGGGCAGAAAAGTCTGTGAGATTCTTATCTCCAATAAACCACTAGAAAACCGGAAGTGGTGCTGTGGCTCAAGCAGTAGAGTGTTCACCTGAAGAGAGCAGGGACAGCACCCAGGCCCAGAGTACAAGCCCCACGACCAACAACAACAACAAAAAAGTCTACATGTTCAATACATATGCAACCATCATCATAGGCCAAGCTACATTTTCAGTCCACAATTGGTTGAATCTGTCAATGCAGTACCTGTGGACTCAAAGGGCACAGTAATAATCATTCAGATGGGAATGCTTTTGCAATGGTAAGAGGAAATAAACAGGGCTGTAGGTAACAAGCCTCTCTCCATGTGAGTATTCCATAAAGCAGAGTGATGACCACTGACTTAGTTAAACTAAGTTAGTCTCTCAAGCTAGAACCTTAAGCTCTCCCTATTTCTCTTGTGCCACACTTCCAAAATAAAAGAAAGCAGAAAAGAAACACAAATATAAATCTTAGCGGGAAACTATAAATGAATCCATCTATTCCCAATCTGAGTACTGCTATATATGTAACAAATAAGAATCCCAACAGAACACCAGTTGTCTTTGTGGGAAATTACTGAAACAAGAATTTTTTTCAGGATTCTCTATGAAAGGTAAAAGAAAGAAGAAAGAGCAATTGCAGTAAAGCAGCCCACATTTAGAAGATCATAGGTCCTCAGACCTGAACCTAAACGAATAATGGAAATTCCTCAGCCATTTGAGAGTGGAGTCTTGTAAAGAACTCACAAAGGTTGTGCTTCCAAGAGGGTTGTTTTAGTAATTCTACAAAGTTATTCCCAATATGAAAGCACTATAGTCAGAAACAAGTGAAGCCTGAGAGGAAAAGATGGAGTAGTTATTTACTGGATATTGTGTTAAAAGTTTTATATACATTTAGAATACCATTTAATCCTCAAACAAATATGGGAAATAAATCAGATTATAACTGCCACTTATGAATTATAAAACTAAGCCTCAGAAAAGTTAAATAACTTGCCCAAAGATCAAGGGTAACAGCCAGAATCAAAACCCCCATCTGCTGTAACAGATTATGCTATTTTCTAAAATTAGATGTTGTTATTACTTTTCACATGGCATCTATAATATGGATAAAATATAAAAGGACAAAAAAACTGGCTACTCTAGACTGATCTAATAATATATGTTTTATATTATTTCCAGTTGGTCAGTGGACTTTTCTAACATGAGAACATATGGAATACTTCCCATGTATTTGAATATATTTTATAGTACATTTTACGTCATCAGTTTATCAAAAGGTTTAATTTAATGTTTTTATATGTATTTCCAATTACTAACTGGGTAACTTATTTACTAACTGGTAGTTTATTTCATAGTAATGAAACAAACGTTTTATTATTAAACTTATAAAGTAGAGCACTCTATTCATGCAACTCAAGAATGTCTATTGCTTACAGGTAACGTCTTTACAGACTGCTGGCTGGTATAACATGAATCTGAAGTATCTGTGTACTACTAAAGGATGATTAAATCATGTGTGAAATACTTACAAATGTACTTTATTACAAACTAATTCTTGGGAAACTGGTAATCCACATATGGCCTACAGAATAAATCTTTATTATTTCCTGGCCATATCCAGTCATAATGTACCCTAAATATTTTTAAATTAAAAACAAAGAAATAAGTGCAAAAACTTTTAACTATTGTGAAGACTAGACAAGATATTCAACAAAAAAAGTACCAATGAACACAATTATCTGCTCCCTTAATATCAATTTTAAGCTGGGCTTTGGTGGCTTGTGCCTGTAATCCTAGCTGCTCAGGAAGCTGAGAGCTAAGTACTACAGTTTGAAGCCAGCAAGAGCAGGAAAGTCTGAGACTCCTATTTCCAATAAACTACTCAGAAAAAAGCCAGAGTGGCACTGTGGCAGAAGTGGAGAGAGAGCTAACCTTGAGCTAGCTTTGAGGAAAATAAGCTCAGGGACAGCACTCAAGCTCTGAGTTCAAGCCCTAGGATAGGCCAAAAAAAAAAATCAATCTTAGTACATTACTTATAATGTAATAAATGACTATACCCCCAATGAAAAACATACTGCTATATTAATTATTTAGAAAGTCATTTTATCCAGTTTCTAAAAAAATATTTCTAGTACTAAAATAACTGCATAAAGCAACAAATATGTATTCTGTTTACAAGAAACCTCTGGCCAAGATAACCGTAAGCTTTAGGCTATCAATTGTTGGTGGTGAGAATGAATGCTACACAGGATCACTTAACATCACTACCAGGACAACTTTAGAAAGTATGTCACTATCACTTTAATTTTATAGGTGAGGAAACTGACTTAAATAATTTGCCAAGGTCTACATACTTAGATTAGAACTCTAAAATCTGTATGACTCTAGAAGCCATATTTTTATGGAATATAAAGATGCTCACATGATTAAAACAAATACATAAGGTATATTAAAGAACATACTTAAAATGTGCCTCTTGAAAAACTGATTATAAAAAGAAAAAGATAGCATGTTAAATAATAAGCTATGTATTTTGTTTTTACTATTAAATGATTATAATTCTCTTAATAGAAACTGAAAGAGACAAAAAAAGGTCCCACATTTTGTCAAAGGTCACTTAATCAAATGAAACCTTGCATTGCACACAAAAGTTTCTAATTGTTTCATTCACTTAGACTATGTTCTCTAATTTCAAGTCCTTATCCTATTATAAACAAAGATCTTATTGTACACAAATACAGAGATTTCTTTAAAAATAAACAATCATACCTTGGCAAAGAGCAAATTAAGCTGCTTCCCTGATCCGTGGTACCCGCCCTGGGAAAGGAACAGTTTAACCTGTTCTTGAACCTGCTCTTCATCTAAGTGCCAGCAGTTTTCATCGTCTATACTAGCACCTGCTGTTGGATCAGGAGCACCTAGAAAGAAAAAAGCAACACATGTGCTAGATAAAAAAATCTATACTCCAAAGATTCTGATAACAAACTTGAAAATGATTAAGATTGTCTATCTTTGCCTAGACATTTTTAAAGCCAATCTTAATTTCAATTATACATACAAATTATGACTGAAAGTAGTCATTCTTTTATTTTCAAAATTTTCCTGATCTGCACTAAGCCAAATATAGATTACTTTAGAACTGAAATATTTCTATATTTAAATTTAAGATTCTTTAAAGAGATGAATTTTTACAGGTTTTCTAAAGAATTAACAAGTTACAAAAATGTCTTATTGTAAATAGTAATATTTATTAAAAATAACTATGAGGGCATGCTAGAATAATGTTTTCTAAGCCATCAGAACTCAGCAGAGTATTTCACTTTTTACTATGTTAATTCAAGAAGCCCTCACCATTATCTGCTATCGTAAAAATGCTGACATAAGTCTTTAGTTGCAGAAAACTGAAGATTATAAAGGGAAATCAAGCCACATGGGAACAGGCAGTGCAGCTGTTGTATTACACTAGGTTGTAGTATCACCTTGCCAAACTGCATAAATATTTTATTGCTGAAGTACGCGCAAAAGATAACAGCTATGTAATAAGCTCTTAGCATGTAGACTATATTAGAAATTAAACATAGGTAAGAACTAAGTTTTATCGTTTGCTAATAAAATACATTTAAATGGTATTTTAAAGCCTAAGACTTACAAGGAATTGAAAAAAATCTAAAACCTTTTCACTTTTAATGTATCATCTCATCATCAATTTGTAGGTGTGATTTTAATATAGTTTTCTTGTCCTTTAATGAGGTAATGCAACCTCAACTATCCAAGGGAAATAATCACTAATATCTGCTTAGAAACAGAGTTTACAAAATCCTAGTAAAGGAAGGCAGGGCAAGAACTTGATTTAAAAAAAGTTTCATTCATTCGTTCATTCAGCCAGTCAGCAAAATAAATGAATGTCTGACGGTGCCAGTCTGCTTCTTTCTAGACTTAAGGATAGAGTAGTACTCAAAATAGACAGAATTCCTGATCTCATCAAATTTACTGTTTCTAGTACAGAGGTTTGCAAAGATTTTTTTAAACAAATATCCAAAACAAGAAATATATTTCACAGCATGTTAAATATGTTTATGCGCATTTGTACTATTAATCTGAAGGAAAAGTTGAATGGAAAAATATTAGCCCTACTTTAAGTGTACAGCATGATATTCTCTCTCATTTTTTTAAAAGAACCTGTCAAGTTACACACCTATAATTCCATCACTTGGGAGGCTGAGGCAGGAGAATCTCAAATTCAAGTCAGCCTGGGTTTCACTGTGAGATCCGATCTCGTACCTGTTGCAATCTTTCAAACATAACTTAATTGAAACCCACTATCTGAAAAACACTGTTGTATGTGAGACAAATAGTAATTTAATAATCATATGACTATGTAGAATAAATATTTGCTTAGAGAAAAAAAAAGCCTGGGTCCAGAGTATCTATCAGAGACCTCTTAGTTGGTCTTCAAATTGCTAGGGTAAGACACCAAAGAACTATATAACTTAAGTGGATTAAACGTTAACTAAGGGAAGAGAAATGAGGGGACAATTTGTGAGACCAAGAAAAGAACAACATGGAGGAAGTAAGAAACCCAACAGTAGAGGATGAGGGGAAGGCAATCCTACAGAAACAGAAGCCAGGCCCTGAAGGCCTTTGTTGCTGAGGAGCTTAGACTGGGCTTTTTGTCTTTGTTTTGTTGTTCTTTTTCCTTGAGAGTAATGGATGGGAAGATTATCTAAAGTGGAAGAACACTAGATCAGAAGTGGAGTATGTATGTCCTACAGGTAGTATTAGAAGGCCCACAAAATCATGTGTTTCATTACAGGAGACACGCTTCTTGTTGACTTCTACTGACCCATTCACATGTATTGATAATTTTGTAGGGCTCAAAACTAATGTTATAATATCCAAATTGCCATGGAAGAAAAAAAAGTTACTTACTCTGCCATGAAAGACAGTGTGCCTTATATGAATCCGTTTCAACACTCCTACCATGAAATATTAATTATGCAGCCAAAAAATGAATTGGAGAGTCTCTATATGCTACAATAGCAAGATGTCTAAGATACATCATTGAATGAAAAAATTCAAGGAAAACAAAAAACATTGAAAAGAACTATGCAGATGCTATTTTAAAAGAATGAGCTGGGCGCCAGTGGCTCATGCCTGTAAACCTAGCTACTCAGGAGGCTAAGATCTGAGGATCATTGTTCAAAGCCAGCCCGGGCAGGAAAGACTCTTATCTCCAGTAAAACCAGAAGTGGCACTGTGCTCAAGCGGTAGAGCACTCACCTTGAGCTGAAGAGCGCAGAACAGCGCCCAAGCCCAGAGTTCAAGCCCCACAACGGACCAAAAAAAAGGAATGAGCAAGAGGATACTAGTTTCCCCAGAAATAAGGAGGGAAAGGCTGTTCTAAGTAGGGACTGGGCAATTAGGCATATGTCCAAGCTCCATAAGAGCAAGGATTTTATCCACTCTGTTCACCAATAATTCCTTCCAACAAACCATTATCAGGTAACCAAATACTCAAAGGAAAGGAATTAAAGGAGAAGAGTAAAGTGCATGGAACTATTTTCTTCCTAAAAAAAAGGACTTTATATGAAAGGATAAGAAACATTGGATAGTATCCTGACACATAGGACCTTGTTTCCCCCTCATAGTGTAATTCGGGTTATTATAGATCCTAATGCCCATTCCACAGGAAAAACAAACTCTGAGAGGTGATGGCTTGTCCCACAGCAACACTAGCAGTTTCTTTCTCCTGCCAATGAACATACACATACATTGAACACTTTGGAAGCTAAAGTTGAACCCTAAGGTCATCAAAGCATCCTTAAATCAAAGACAAACAGTATGTTTTCTACTGTAAGGAAATTTTAGGCTACACAATGCTGCAAGGAGTAAACTATTAGGTCTGCAAATTTATCTTAGAACAATTTGAAGTCCCTAATTCACTCTCTGATTCTAAGGACATTCTCATTACACAGCCTTCTGCAGAAAGACAACTACAGAGTCTCTATATAAATGTACTGGAAGAAACTTTCTAAACAACTACAGAATCTCAACCTTTTTTTTTTTTTTTTTGGTCGGTCATGGGGCTTGAACTCTGGGCCTGGGCGCTGTCCCTGAACTATTCAGTTCAAGGTGAGTACTCTACCACCTTGAGCCTCACTTCCGGTTTTCTGGTGGTTAATTGGAGATAAGAGTCTCATGGACTTTCCTGTCCAGAACCTCTATCCTCAGATCTCAACTTTTTATTTTAAATTCTTCAGAACAACTTGGAATTCTCTGTAAATATGATATACCTTATATCTACTTCTTAAGGATAATTTCAACTAGCTACTCATTATTCATTACCACTGTTCTTTATGATAAATTGAGATAACTAAGCCCAATTTATTAAACACAATAGCTAATTCCCCAGATTTTGTTGTCTTTTCCTTTGCTTGTTTTCTGTTAGGATTTCCATCACAGAAGAGAATTCTTAAAGTTATGCCCTAGAGCCGCTTGGCCAGAAGCTGTGTGGTGTTGGCTGAAGGCATTCAGCTGCTTGGGCCAAAACCCTTTAAGAGAAATTTAGAGCACAAAAATACACAAATATTGTAAGTAGATCTAAATTTGAATTGGAGAAAAATCCAAGTATTCTCTTATGGCCTGAACTGGCAAAGTGGTCTACATTCACATACCTTTCAATACTCAAAATGCTCATTCTTTTCAAGCTAAGAGTAAGAAGTAAAAGGAAGAAGAATCCAGGGAATGACTCAAACCAAATGGTACATTTTACCTTAAAGCCAGAAAGGGTTCAAAACATTAATATACACTTTAAAATTTTTACATTTTGAAATTGCTTCCATAAATCATTTAATTTACATACTACAGATTCTGGGTTTTGTCCAAGTATCTGACAATAAACATACAAATATATAAATGATGTGATTTTTAAGAAAATTTGTTTGGGTTTTAATTTTTTGGTAAGGAATTATTAGAATTCACTTACTTCTTCAGAGTATTAAGGGAAAGAGTGAAGGCACTGACAGAGAAAAGTGGCCCATGGTTAAATTTCCCCACAAATAATCCATGAAGGCTACACAGAAGTTGAAAGGTTAAGCAGGTTTCTGAGCCAGCATTCAAATTCAGAAGATTTCAATTTTAGGCACAGTTTAGAAAAATTATGCATGCTCTGGCAAATTACTTAAGCTCCTAAGGTCTCCATCTCCTTAACATTAAATTCTGTATTTGGGGATAAAAACTTGCACAATACATATCTGAAGTCTTCTGATGCACTGTAGAAGGTTCCCAATTTAGCTATAAGTATGAAAGCAAAGATAACCAGTGATGATAAAGTATTTTCCCTATATACTTCTCAACATCTTAAGAGTGTAATATATGTGCTATACATTTTAGACCAGGGAACTGTATTTCTACAACAATCTTCTGCACAGCCTAATAAATTCAAGTGCTGAACTTTAATGCTGAGGCTCAACCATTGAAAACCTAGATATGTTTTGATTATGTACATTAAAGTGCTGCTTAAGCCTTATATAAAATATAAGGCTTACACACTTTATTTCTACTTGGTAATGGAAAGTATAATCATAGACAAACCACTTAGCATACAACTTTAAAACAGAAATGCAAAGAAAAACATAATTCATGAATTTGTACTTTTGCTACAAAATATGTCCAGAGTTGGGCAGGTACCAGAATCACTATATAAATTCAATGTCCCATTAAAATGTCTTAAAACATACTCACTTTTTACCCATATTTATATTTATAATTATAAATGCTATAATATTTACAACTGTATAATTAATTTCTGTGGGAATTTTATTACTGAAGCTTAATTCTTCAGGTTCAAGCCTTAAGGGGAAGTGAAATTATCTAGAAGGGAAAATAGTGAAACAATTTAATTGTCTCTCATTCCCAGACAGAGATGTGTGATTTGGATTCACCTTCTACATTTGATAATGTGACACCACAAGAAGGCAAAAAGGAATCCACAGACACAGAGACAGGAAAAACCACTAAGTCTTTATCTCCTGATGCTTGGGTTAATTTTCACTTTGTTTATCCCAATATCAAAACTTCCCTATCCCAAGTGTTCTCTCAAAAAAAAGCATATCAAAATTCATAAGGCACACTGGAAAAATAGATGCCAAGTCACTACCTCAGACCAACCAAATAACAAGCTTTGCTGGGAACAAAACATAGACAGACAGGTTGGGTTCTGTTTTAAGAGAGAATGTTAAGTGCACTGGGACATTCTAGATGTTAATAATGTGAAGCATGCAAGAAGCTAAGAATCACAGAGACACCACTCCACTGTGCTGAATAAAGCATATTGTAAGACATACCTAAGGAGGTGACTGCTTTAAGTCATGAATATACTCACATTTAAGCATTAGACAACACCAAGCCATTCTGCACATTTTAAACTAAACTATGCAAACATGATCACACAGATTTAGGCTGCTAATGCAGGATGAGAGGGTAATTCTCTTAATTTACTGGAGAAAAAAATTTTTTAAATCATAGTAAAAGTCTTTTGTTAGCGTGGCTAACATCTTCATCCTCACCATGACCTCTGTCTATAACACTATCATCTAAATAATGCTTTTAAATCATTTATACTTAGTTGCAAAATTCCTTTTGATTGGAGATGTCAAATTCAGTCTATTTAGGCAGAATACAGTGGCAGATGTTTACAATGCAGACGTAATTAATTTAGTCTCTTTGGGGGGGAGCCTACAGAAGAATGCTATCTTCGACAGTTTTAGTGTCTGCTGTTAAAGCTAGAAAACATTATAATAGTCTATTCTTTACAAAGGCGTTGATTCACCTGTCTTACAAGCTAACGGCAAAATCTTACATCATCTATTGCACTGCAAGAAAACAGGCAAGATAGCAACTTCAGTGATTCAGACGCAGTCTTTCCTTAGAGAAGAAAAGTAGGAAACTGCTAAAAAAAATTTACCGAATCAACACACCACTTAGAAAATATTTAAAATTTATTTTAAATTAAATTCTCATTTCAAGGTGGTAATGCTTTCATTTCAATATATAGGATTGTTGCAGCCAGGGCTTTCATCACATCACCACAACCCTCTACAGAGAGCCCAGGTAATCCTACTGCCACACAAACAGCAGTGCCCTCTCCAGAAGCTGTTAGAAGACAACCTATTTTCTTAACTGTAAAGGTAATGGTAGAGGGAGCCCTGACACCAAGTTCTGATTCCCCTCAACAAACTCCCTTCCTTACAGCAAAATGCCAAGAAAGTAAATAAAGTAACACTGCCATCAGCATATATCTCAAGAATCTCAAATAGACCTGTCAGGGTTTATTGGCCCTCCTCCATTATTTTCCTCTCTTCTGACTTCATTACTCATGTCTTACTGTCATTTAATTTACTCCAGACAGTTAATAGAATTCTTATTCATGTATAGAAATAATCACATATTTTACATGGATAAAAGCAATGAAGTATTTGTACATTCTACAACACTCATTAAAAATGCAGAGAATAAACAGAGTGGAGTAAAGAAGTCATTTTGCATTATCACCTAACAAATGTGTTAAAAATTACTTAGTATAAAATACAGTATTTATGCAAAGTTCTAACGAAGTCTTAATTTTACAAATCAAACTCTTCAGATTTATTAAAGAGATCTACCATGCTTACAAACTTTAAAAATAATTTTCTCAGAGGACTTTAAGTGGTGTTTTAAAATACTGGTTCATGGACCACATGTGGTGGCACACACCTATGATCTCAGCACGCAGGAGGCTGAAATTAGAGGATAGAGAGTGTGAAGTAAGCCTGGGCTAACAAAGCAGACTCTGACTCAGAAAACAAATGATGAGGACAACAAACAGGTTCACAAATAATTTCCTCAACTATTATAGATCTCCTTGAAGACTGTTAACTTTCAGATTATAATACAATGATGGCAGTAATAGTAATTAGTATTCTCTGCTTTAAACCTCCTCATCTTATGAAATAGGCACCTTTTTTTGTCGGCCGTGGGGCTTGAACTCAGGGCCTATGAGCCTCTCTGTGCTCAAGGCTAGTACTCTACCACTTGAGCCACAGCACCACTTCCAGTTTTTGAGTAGTTAATTGGAGATAAGAGTCTCAGGGAGACTTCTCTGCTTGGCCTGACTTCCAACCGCGATCTTCAGATCTCAGCTTCCTGAGTAGCTAGGGTTACAGGAGTGAGCCACCGAGGCCTGGCAATAGGCACTCTTTATTGTCCTCGTTTTACAAATGAGAAAGCTGAGGCCTGAAGAAAGGGGATTCCTTGCTTTAAAAAACATAGCTTGAGAGCAAATTGACTAGTTTTTTCTATTTGGGTTCTTTTTGGAGGGGTTCATTTGTCTGGTTTTTGTTTTTTTGTTTGGTGGTAAAGAGTTTTAAATTCAAGGCCTCGAGCTTCTACCACCCAAATTATACTTTCAGCCCAGCTCTTTGCTGGTTATTTTGGTCATGGAGTCTAGTGAACTCTTCTGCTTGCGCTGGCTTCAAACCATAATCCTGCAGGTCTCAGCTTCCTGACTAGAAAGATACTAGTATTCTTGCTTAGGCTATCTTCAAAACTAGAACTCATACCCTGAACAGTCTTATAGTAGGAAGTGTAAGAAATCTATTTGTGTGTGCAGACAGAAATATTTCTCGGGTCAACACGGAGAGATGTGAGGGTCAATTAGAGAAGAGAGGATGGATAAGGAAACTGATCTCTGCTGGTAGCAATCCTTTGTAAATTATGAGAGTTGGAAAGACAACTACAGGATATATAAAATTTGGAGGTGAAATGGACGGGATGAAGGTTATTAGGTAAAAGTAAATTGACTGTCCCTGAATTACACTAGAAAATTATTCATCTGTTATTGCTCCAAATTGAAAAAGAAGTTTTAAAACTGTTTCTTTTGCTGAAGTGAGATGTAAACAGTTCACTGAAAAAAAAGTATTACTATAAACTCTAGGTAGTCTTATATGCACTCCATTATAGTTTTTATAAAATAAACAAATTTTAGTTATTACAGGAGTAAATCTGGGAGTTCTTGGAGGGAAATCAGGTAGTAATTACAATATTGAAATTCATATACTATTCATTCTGGCTTTTCTACTACTGAATTCTATTATTCAAAAAAAAATTGAAAAAATGAAACTACACACAAAGTCAATCATTAAGTTAATGGTTAAATATATCTTTATAAATACAGTATTACACAACATAAAAAACTAATTTGTACCAAAATAAGATATTAAGGACATAGTTCGAGTGAATGCAAACTATTTTAAAATTATATTTATTTTACAAGCCGGGTACTGTTGGCTCATGATTGTAATCCTAACTACTCAGGAGGCTGAGATTTGAGGATTGAGGATCAAAGCCAGCCCGGGCAGGAAAGTCTGTGAGACTTTCCAATAAAAACCACCAGAAAACCGGAATTGACGCTGTGGCTCAAGTGGTAGGGTGCTAGCCTTGAGCTGAAGAGCTGAGAGACAGCGCCCAGGCCCAGAGTTCAAGTCCCACAACCACCCAAAAAAAGTATTTATTTTAAAATTGTATGTCTGTACACCTGTGTTTGTATGTTCATGGAGAGAACTGTCTGAAAATAATGAGAAAAGGGAAACTAAATGAGACTAAAGAACATTATTATCTGGGCACAAAGGAACATGGTTTTATTGTTGTTGTTGTTTTGTCAGTCAAAGGAACACGGTTTTATTGTTGTTGTTGTTTTGTTGGTCGTAGGGCCTGAACTCTGGGCCTGGGCGCTGTCCCTCAGCTCTTCAGCTGTAGACTAGCTCTCTACCACTTGAGCCTCAGCCCCACTTCCGGCTTTCTCTGCTTGTGTGGTGCTGAGGAATCGAACCCAGGGCCTCATGCATGCAAGGCAAGCAGTCTACCACTGAGCCACCTTCCCAGCCAGGAACATGGTTTTAATACATTAATTACAATTTAATATTTTGTTGATACTGTTTTAGGTTTTGTTTTTGTGACAGCACCAGAGCTGAACTCAGGGTCTACTACTGCTGCTTGTTTGCTCATGGCTGGCACTCTACTATTTGAGATATGCTTGTAGTTCCTTTTTTTTCCTGGTTAATTGGAGATTATGTCTCTCAAAACTTTTATGTTAGGCTGCCTTCGAATGTGATCCTCAGATATCCACTTCCTGAGTAGCTAGAATTACAAGCATGAGCCACTGGCTCCTGGCTATAATTTAATTTTTAAATGCCTGAGACAAGCCCTTTATCTGCTACCTGGCCACTATGATATGAACTGCTCTTCTCCATTGCACACTGCAGCCATGATGGACTGATACATTTCAAAGTTTTCCTTTCTGTAAATGAACTAAGTCAACTACCTTTTCAGAATAAAAAACAGGATGTACAAGGATGGAGATGTGGAGATTGGCGGTGTTTTTTTTTTATCATTTATACTTCAGTATGTCTTTTGAAAAGCATACCAAGGTGTTATGTATCCTGCAATCCTATGTTCTATAGAACACATATAATGTTTGGTCTTTCTGAGTCTAGAATATTTCAAGTAACATGGTAATCCAAAAATCATACATTTTCCTGAGAAAAAATTGTTTTTCTTTATGGCTGCATAAAATTCTATTGTTAAAAAGAAAAGAAAAAAATGTATCAAAAGACATAGACAAGCTATCAGTATTGCCTGCCTTGGTGGAATAGAGATGCTGTTGGTGACTAACGGAGCCTCTGGGAGTGGGGAGCCAGTGAGGACTTGGCTTTTTATCTTGATATACATTTTCACTACTATATCTATTTCAACATGCACTCTTATTTTTAAATTTTTAAGCTTTATACCACTACCCTTAGAAAATATACAAAGCAGCTTTAATTTTCTCCTACAAATTTATTTGCTAATTATATTGATCACCACCAGGTCATATATTTATTTTACCAGCCACACCAGAATGGTCTACAATAGAATGGATATGCTAGTAATAATCAAATTACCTCCCTAGAATACTTACAAAATCTAGTTGCTAAAGCTATCCCAATTACAATGAGCATAACTACCCACAGGGAAATTAAAGGAAGGAAAATGTGACATGAGGCCTGTATCAGGAAACTCCAACTGTCACTCATTGGTAATTTCAAACAGGTATGAGATATATCTTCAAAGAATAAATCTCCAAGCTCCTACTAAGGACAAGACAGAATGTAAAACAACACTGTTACTTTATGTTTTGCCAATATAAGTGCCTATCAGTTTTTAAGTACTTTGTTTAGGGACACTACCAAGAGACATGGGTCATAATATCAGCTCCCATGGAGCTTAAAATGAAATGAATAATCAAGACTGATGCAATGAAAAGGGGACTGCTGAGTACATTTGCTTTCCTGTATGCTATTAGCGAGGAGACCTTGACAACACTAATGTGTAAGGTGACAGAGATGCAGAAGCATTTGGAGGATAAGATAGGCAAGAAAAAGGTAATCACAAGGAGACTCATGTTCTTGGTTTTATATAAACCATGCTCAATTTGAAACTGAACAACACACAGATACATATTTGGGTAAAATACATAATGCACATTTGTAGAAGAGATCTAGATGGCTCCTGTGTTTGCAGATACACTACCACCAATGATGAAAAGTAAGTATTAGAAGGGACTGTATATGTCAAATGTCAAAGCTCACTTGACAGGTGAATAGATTTTTCACAATATTTGGCCAGCTAACATGGTATCTTTGGGTACTTGGTAAGGAAATGAAGGATGGATATAGCTCTGTGAACAAAAGTAACTAAAATAAAACCCTTTTTCCTTTGTTCCAAATCAACGGCAATACCAGTTTCTTCTCAATATGTCACTTTTAGTATTTCCTGTTCAAGCTAGCCCACAGGGAAAAAAGAAAAAACATGGAAAAGGCAGTAAAAGTAGTAGAGGAGATGTATACAGGAAGTCTGGAGAGAGTAAGCTGACCTCTAACTCTAATTTTAATCATCCATTTTTAATGGGCTTCTATTAAATGGGCTTCTTTCTTAACTATAGCATGAATACCCCCATGAAGTAAATTCAGTTATTATTATTAATATTACATCATCATTATTATAATATACATCTACATATCATCA
The DNA here is from genome assembly GCF_000151885.1 of Dipodomys ordii. Classification (NCBI taxonomy): domain Eukaryota; kingdom Metazoa; phylum Chordata; class Mammalia; order Rodentia; family Heteromyidae; genus Dipodomys; species Dipodomys ordii. The sequence continues at coordinate 6,172,988 of NW_012267299.1, forward strand.
AAATGTATTTCTATATTGTTAGAGAAGAGTGAACATTAAAAAAATAAGAAAAAATGAGTCCTACTCAAAGTCACTTAAGAAATATATATCAAAGAACACTGGACTCTAGACTTCCAGAGGTTCAATATTCTGTCCCTATGCCACAATCTAGCAGTCCTTTGATTGGAAGCATAAAGGACCAGTAGAGTCTGAATTACAATAAGCAATAGAATAAAGAAAGTTAGTACTTCAAAATCAATAAATCTTGAGATAAGCACTTAGCAAAGATATTAGCTTCTTTTTTTAACAATATGAAAGTAAAAAGTTTATTATGATATAAAATGAAGAGCAAACAATTTTGGTTGAAATACAGAACTAAAACTGACAATCTCCTTAGTGACCTATTCACTGTCTTGCAGAGACAGCACACAGCAGTTAATTTTATAATGTAATTAAAATTATGTAGGAAATTTTATGAAAACACAGTAAAACATAAAAATATCTACTGACAAGGACTTAATTGTTATGATGACTAGGTCTATATTCAAAATACCAGCATTGAATCTATGACTAGGAATAGATAGATCACTGTGTATGAACTATGGTAATTATAAATTTACTACCTAGTTTATAAGAAAATTTTGAGGAAAATTATGTATGAGATAAAATTTCAATTTAACAATTCCTTGGGATAGAATTGTTTTAAAAATATTTCAAAATAGTTAAGGAAAACCAACTTAAAGAATTTTAAGAAGCTTCAGGTAGGTTTTCTCAATGAAAGGAAAAATAACTGATATCAAGAAATTTCACATTTCTTATAAATTGCACAGTGCCTTTCTATTAAAATAAGATTTGAGTAAGCTAAGCATTTTCCTCAGAGAAAAATTAAATCCTCCCAAAATACAAGTTGAAGGCATTTTTCTCAAAAACATACCAGAAAGTGCTGCTTTAAAACAGATTTAATAAAAAGCAATGACTTTATAGATGAGTGATACTAGTCAAATAACAGCAAATCATTTTTAGTCCCATCCCCTATTAGCCATTAATCTAACAGTTAAAAAGTTAGGCCTCCAGGGAGCTGATTTCTCACTTCATTAGGTAAGATCATGGCTTGTTTCCTACCTTTCCTCTTTTTTACCACTTATCACACTGCAATAGAAAGCAGGAAGGAAACTCATATATATGTCTATGCCAGGAGCAAATCTGATGATAAATTAAGTGGAGGAAAAGCTGTCAGTATAAACTGGTCAAATTCACTTCTTTCATGAAGCTGTTCAGACACAGAAGTTATCTGAAAAATCATAGAGTCTAAAGCCAATCTGCATTTTGTCAATATTCCCTTAACATTTTCCTTCTAACTTTAGAAACCCTGAAATATAAACACATGTGAACATATTCTCACATGTAACTTATTTTCATTAGTGACAACATTTCAAGGCAGAGATTGTTTTAAAATCCTTTAAGAAATGGTAATAGGGGCTGGAAAGGTGGCTCAGTGGTAGAGCACTTGCCTTGCATGCTCAAGGCCTGGGTTCGATTCCTCAGCACCACATAAGAAAAAAGCCGGAAGTGGTGCTGTGGCTCAAGTGGTAGAGTGCTAGCCTTGAGCTGAAGAGCTGAGGGACAGCGCCCAGGCCCAGAGTTCAGGCCCCACGACCGGACCCAAAAAAAAAAAAAAGAAATGGTAATAGCAAGACAAATACAGTAAATATCTAGTTGTTGATGTGAATCTTTGGTTAAACTAAAATTTGGAGAATAAAGTGACCCTAACTGGATTACATGACTGCAAGATAAAAGAAAAACTGGGGGGGGGGGAGGCGAGGGGAGAGACGTATGCATTAAAGTCAGGAGACTTGGTATATCCTATTTTTCTGCCTTTTTGAACAATAACAAGTCATAAATAGGTTCCTAAGAAATCTCTTAAGATGACTGTTAGCTGGTTTGAATTTTCACAAGGCAGCAAGATTTTAGACAGATAATATGACAAAGAAGAAGTCTACTTGAAAAGTCCTTGAATACTTGTGCTTTCAGTGGGTCAAAGGTACTTCTATGACAGAGTTATTTGCACTTATGTTATTTAACATTGGCAGACTCTTCCTAGTAAAATGCTTTATATATCTTATGATGCTACTTTAATAAAGCTGAGCCTGATATGAGGAGCACTAGAAGAAATATGACTATGTGGATTTTCCTCTGACATAAAAATCACATCTCACAGTACCAAGAGACTTGTAAAAGAATGTTCATAGTAGTTCTATTCAAAACAAGGCCCATCAGCAGTGGAATGGGCAAATAAATAGTGAAATTCTCATACCTAGAATACTCTAGAGCTACCTATCTGATTTGGTAACCACTAACACTAGCTGAACTGCACTTACAGTATGGCTATACTGTGATTTGAGATGTGCTACATATTTCAGACATCATCCAAAAAGACTCATAAATTACATCAGTATTTTTGTTGAAGCAGTAGTGATGCTAATCAAATCAATATTTTGTATATAATAAGAAAACATACTATTAACCCCTTCTATCCTACCAATCCCTTCAAGTTACCTGCCTCCATTTTCAATATGTGAAAGATTTAAAAGAAACCATTTTGTGATTTCTTACACAAAATAACTAAGTTATCTTCTAAAAATTCTCTAAAATCCATCTAATATTTTTCTAAAGATTATTTATTTTTATATACTGAGAGGAAGCATTTTTGTCATTATCTTTAAGTGTTTTACAAAGGAGTTACCATTTAACTACATGGCACCCTCTCAGAAGTGCTCTTGAATTGGAAAATAAGTGAAATTATGAATATTCTTAATTTAGTATGAACTAAATGACCTAAGTGTTTTCACATAACTATTCAGAAATGTTTGTGATGTGAAGACAATTTAAGAATCAAGCTTCTTGACAAATCAGAATTTTTTTTCTGAACACAAAAAGTTTGCCACAGTCAGATTTGGTGATATATATCTATAATATTCCTAACACTTAAGAGTCTGAGGCAGGATAATTAAGAGTTCAAGACCTGCATATGTTCTTTTACATTAGATTCATTTTACACAGAATCAAGCTTATAAATGAATACAGAAAAGAAATGTATAGATTGGACAGCTGTACTTACCATGAACTTGGTTGATTTCTGAATTTTGGGAAAGAATTTCATCTGCTAATTTTTGAGCAGTTGGCAAAACCTCTGTGTGGTGCACTGTGATCAAATACTGTACAAACTTCTGTAGTTGGTCTCTATTCATTTGAAAGAGAGTCTCTGAAATGGGAAGATGCAGTTTGACCTGATCTGGCTTGCGGATTCGATATAAAGAGAGTGCCACAACATGAGCACAATAAAAAATGTCCTTGTTTCCACAGCTGCAGGTCACTGAGGTAATCTTGCAACGATCAAAGCTGATGGCCACGTTGCAAACAGCTTCTGGCTCCGACTGTATTGCAGGTTCCGTCACTGTGCCACTCAAGTGGAAACCTATGGGAACAGAAGAAGTTTAGTGTCTGTATTCTGATGCTATATGAAAAGTTCTCTTAAAAACAAGTTGTACTGGATAGCATAAATAAAAAACAATACAACAGCTTTTATCTTCAAATACAGCATTCAAGCCACTGGCATCCCTTCCCCCCAAAAAAGGTAAAACAGTAAGTATGTAAGTAAGTAAATAAACAAAAAGTTGTTAGAGCACAGTACTAGTAAGTCATCACTGTACTCTGAGACAATGGTATTCAAGACCAAAAAAACATTCTCTTAACTTTTAACACAAAAGCCAACTTGCTTAGCTTTCTTCTCAAAAATAAAAAAAAAAATGAAAAAGCACTTCCCCCTTCTCTCTGCCTTTATTCTAGGTAGCCACCATTCTGTCAAATTACACTGCAATTCTAAAGGAATCCTTTTCACAAATTTTGAACAGAGAAAAATTTTAGTAATATTTCCTGTAGAATGGACAGCATATCCCCAAATGTTACAATATCTATGAGTAGCAACTGCCAAGAAAACCATAGAACTCACTATAGCTCATACACACTACAGTCTAAGTCTGATACTGACACAAGAGTAAACTCCATACCCACTCTCCACATCACCAAGGAAGAAAGATCATTGATAGCTCTGTAACTCATACTTTCAACAATCTTCAACAAGCTCCTTGACCAATGGCCATTTAAACACTGTTTATAAGGATCCAGAGTTACAATTTCTAGCTAAGCTCAATACCAATGCAAACTGTCACCCACCACCATTGTGTACCAATTAATGCTGGACTACTTGTACAGAGGAAAACGTTCCACATTCCCTTTTCCTGAATGCATGGGAAAGCTGGGGTGGCAGGGTGAACATCATCGCGTTTCATCTCCTCTTTCTAAAAGCCATATTCCATGGCAAGTGCAAACCTGAAGACAATGAGAAGGGGATCCCTCTGGGAACATCCAGGACTTAAGATTTACCTCAAGTGCTACACAAAGAGGTCATTGGCTCCCTCTGACCTTCTACTATTTGTACTACTTTAATAATAAAATCTATCAAGCTGACCACTGCTTCTTCAACTTCTTTTATTCACTGAAAAGGAGAGACTTCTGAGAGAATCAGCACACATGAAGTGCAGAGATGTGACTTGAGAAAAACAGACAATACCAAAAATTCCAACATGGGACTTCTGTACCTAACTTGTCTTCTACAGAAGCTATCTAAGCCAGAGATGGAAAGAAAGACTACTCAAATCTTTCAAAATAGTTTAATTTCATCCTGATATTCAACACTTGTAAAATGTAGCAATTTTTACTAACGGAATCAATTTTTAATAGTTTTTATTGAGATTAAGTGATTACATAAATTTCACAGTATTGTGAGATAGTGATACTTAAATTCACAAACACATTTTAACTTTCACGAGGCAAATTGTCATTATCATGATCTATAATATTTGTGAATTCTATAATGTTTGACAATACAACTATTTCTTCCACATCGAGTAATATGTACATTTCTTTCCTTTTGCTTGGTGTAAGCTGTTCCCTCTTTCCCTCTCATTCCCTCCCTCCCATCACTGCCCTTGAGTTACTTAGTTCATTTTCATCAATGTCCAGTGCAGCTGATGGGCCCCTTTGTTGTATCTTTTCCCATTTCCTTCTAATTCCTCCTAGCTTCCCTCAGATACACACACACACACACACACACACACACACACACACACACACACACTATATGAGGTCAAGAACATGATCAGACAAATTGAGTGGATGTCCTTTGTTTCTTGAGTCCTGTTTACTTTGGCATATCTCCTTGCATTTTGGATTTAATATCCACATACCAGGGAGACCATGTGCCTTGTCTCTCTGCTCTTGGCTTACCTTGCTCAAAATGATTAGTTCTAGTTCCATCCATTTCCCTGTGAATGCCATTATTTTGTCCTTTCTAACGACTGCATAATACTCTATTGTATATAGGTACCACAACTTTTGGACCCATTCATCTGTAGTGGGGCATCTGGGTTGTTTTCGTATCTTGGCTATTGTGAACAGTGTTGCAATGAATTTGGAGGTGCATGTGTCCTTGTACCCTGGTTCCTGCTGCTTAGGGTAGATGCCTAGGAGTGGTATGGCTGGGTATTTGGGAAGGTCTATATTTAGCTTTCTGAGGTAGTTCCAGACTGCTTTCAAAAGTGGTTGTATTAGTGTACGTTCCCACCAGAAATGCAATAGGGTTCCTTTTTCTCTGCATCCCCATCAGAACTTGTCAGAATGGCTGGGGTAAGGTGGTATCTCAGGGTTGTTTTTATTTGCATTTCCTTTACAGCCAGGGATGATGAACATTTCCTCATATGTTTCTTTGCCATTTTTATCTCTTCTTCTGAGAAGTCTCTCTTTAGCTCCCTTGCCCATTTAATGATTGGTTTGTTAGATTTGGGAGGGATTAGTTTCTTGTGTTCCCTGTATATAATGGGTATTAGTTCCTTGTCTGATTTAGTTCTGGTAAATATTTTTTCCCAATTAGTTGACTGTCTTTCTAGATTGGTAGCAAAGTTTTTAGCTGTGCAGAAACTTTTTAAGGTAGTCCCATTTGTCAAGTCTGTCTTCCAACTTGCTGAGTCTCTCTCCAATTTGTTGTGACCCTGGGACTCTGTTCGGGAAGCTCCTGCCTGTGCCTATAAGTTCAAGTGTTTCTCCAACTCTGTCCTGCAGTAGTTTCAGAATTTCAGGTTTGATGCTAAGGTCTTTAGTCCATTTTGAGTTGATGTTAGTGCATGTTAGTTTTCTGCATGTGACTACCAATTTTCCCAGCACCAATAGTTGAAGAGGCTATACTTCTTCCACTATATGTCTTTGGCTTCTTTGTAAAATATCAGCTGAATATAGGTATGTGGTTTTATTTCTAATCTGTTCCATTGGTCTTCATGTGTGTTTTTGTGCCAATACCAAGCTGTCTTTGTTATTATGGCTCTACAGTAGAGCTTGAAATCTGGTAAGGTTGATTCCTCTTGCATTGTTTCTTTTGCCTAGAATTGTTTTGGCTATTCTAGGTCTTTTGTTGTTCCATATAATTTTTTTATTGTTTTCTCTAATCCAACAACGAACATCATTGGGATTTTGATGGGAATGGCATTGAATTTATATATCATTTTTGGCAGCATGGCCATTTAAAACAGCATTTTGTAAATACTTTTCTTATTGCTTCACAATAAGAAAACTTGAAAATGATCATATGATAACCATTTGGGATAATGAATATTATCCTTCTTTCAAAATAGATACTCCAGTTTTCCTCCAAAACAATTAAAGGATACATAGAAAATACATTACTTAAATTTATGTCTCTTTTCTCATGAGAAAATTACATGTAAGAGTAAATACCTTAAAAATTTCATTAATGAAGAAAAGTAAGAACAGGCCTGACTTAATATTATCATTCTCTAACAGATATACTCTAAAGTGAATGGAATTAAAAATCTATGGGACAACTACAGATGAATCATACCAAAAATTGTGGTACCTATATACAATGGAATATTATGCAGCCATTAGAAAGGACAAAATAATGACATTCGCAGGGAAATGGATGGAACTAGAACTAATCATTTTGAGCAAGGTAAGCCAAGAGCAGAGAGACAAATGACACATGGTCTCCCTGATATGGATGTTAAATCCAAAACGTAGGGAGATATGACAAAATAACCAGGACTCAAGAAACAAAGAACCTCCACCTAATTTGTCAGATCATTTCTAAATGACTCCATGTTCTTGACCTTGTGTGTGTGTGTGTGTGTGTGTGTGTGTGTGTGTGTGTGTGTGAGCGTGAGTGCGTGCGTGCGTGAAGGAAGCTAGGAAGAAGGCACAGAATCAAAAGGAAATGGGAAAATATACAACAAAGGGGCCCATCAGCTGCACCGGACATTGATGAAAATGAACTAAGCAACTCAAGGGCAACTGGGAGAGAGGGAATGAGAGGGAAAGAGGGAACAGCTTAAACTAAGCAAAAGAAAAGAATGTACATATCACCCAATGGAAGAAATAGTTGTACTCTCAAAGCTTGTAGAATTCACAAACAGTATAGACCATGATAATGAAAATTTGCCATATGAAGGTAAAAATGCGTTTGTAACTTTAAGTATCACTATCCTACAATACTGTGAAATTTGTGAATTTATGTAATCATTTAATCTCAATAAAATTATTATAAAAATCTATGGGACAAAGATTAAGACAAAAATTAAACATGGATTATAAGAGTCCAGAAAACTCCTAGGTACATTCTTTGCTTAAAGAAAACTTTACAAGCTATTACATACATGCTTACGGGAAACCAGATATCATAATCAAAATAGTTAAAAACTAACCATTTATAAAAACCACCTCTTTCCACTTAACATTACCACTTAATTTTCCCCTGACCACTCAGTAAAAGACTATCTCTATCTACAGAAGTAATATTAAGAATTACAAGCAAAACCAAGATAATTAAGATGTTAAATGAGTGAAACTAGTTAGTAGAGAGACTTCAAGGATTCTTTCACATGAGGAATACAGATTTTTAAAGAAGACATGAAGGTATAGGGAAGAACTAGTTGCAAAGAGGAATGAGACTGTTAAGAAGGGGATAGGTGGAACAGAGAGAATAATAAAAAGACAAATATGGTCAATGTACATTATATGTATGAATGAAAATGTCATAAATATAACTTACTTTGTATAATATGTGCTGGTGAAAAAAAAAGAGTAGCAACAGCAAAGGATCTACATGGAGAATTAGGAATATAGCTTAGCAGTAGAACACAGCTGAAGAATCTAGAGGTCCTGATGGGTTTAAGGCTTGGTAGTATAAAAAAAAATTTAATTGTGAAAAAGAGCCTAAAAGAAGATAATGTAGTAAGTCATTCAAAAAAATTAGTTCAACTCTCAAATAAGCATTTAGAAAAGCTGGTAGAGCTGTCAAATGATTTTTGCTAAAATGACCTTATTCATGTAAGTTGTACAGTACATGTCAGAATATAGTGTACTGTTGAATCCTGATACTATACAATTAATCACAAGTGAAAAAATCCCACAAATTACACGATTTTGTCATGTTGAAAACTATTATCTTGTTCAGTTTTTGTTTTTCCAATGCTGAGGACAAATTCAGGGCCCTGCCCTTGCTAGACAAGTGTTCTTCACTAAGAAATTCTCCAACCCCCTATTCATGAGTTTTAAAAATCAAACTACCTAGCATACAGTATGTGCAACCAAGAAGTATTCAAAGGTATGGATAAATTATCTCAATTAACACTACTCCATTAATCTGATGCCATCAAAGACTACCACTTCATCTGTCCAAAGAATTTTAATTATTTACATACCTAAGCTGTTTCAAATTCTACCATACAGTACTGAGCCAAAATGAAGGAATTCCATCAAACCTGACTAGAGGATTACATACTGTGCTTTAGCCTCTCCAACTCAAGAAACCTCTGAAATTCTACTAATTTTCTGTGGGTCCCAATTTGTAGCACAGCACCTAGATGAGAAATGAGAATATTACTTTGAACAATACCAATAGGACTGCAAAACATCCTCTAGCACATTCAATCCCTTTCTAAGGTACTGAGTGACTTAAAACAAAATCATGTTCCTGAAAATGGATTTTATCTTTGTGGAGTTTTGAAGAACTGCAATAACCAGCTATTTTAGGGTAATAACTGAGCACACAAAAAAGTAATTTCCATGTATTTTGGCAAGATATGGTGAATTAAGTGTTTTGTTTTCAGTGAACTAAAACTAAAATAAGTTACAAATCTTTTAAAAAAATCTTTGACTCTCTAAAATATAATCTATGAAAACTTTGGAGGGCAGTCAAATTGTTTTTTTATTAATCACCATTCTATCAATGAGTCAATGAAATGTTAAGTATTCATATTCTCAATCTGCATCAACAGAAGAGAAACAAAGCAGCACCCAGGACTTGACAACATAAAGATTTTGGTTCACAATCAGGTTCTGTCACTTCAACACTGTGTGTGTTATTTTTGTTATTTGACCTCTCTGAGTCTCATTTCATTCATACAATAACATGCATACATAAGTGCTATACAGCCAGGTACCAGTGGCTCACGTAGTAGCTGTTCAGGAGGCTGAGGATCATGATCAATGCAAAGCCAGCCAGGGCAGGAAAGTCCATGAGACTCTTATCTCCAATAAACCACTAGAAAACTGGAAGTGGCACTGTGGTTCAAGTGGCAGATGGCAGAGCACTGGTCTTGAACTGAAGAGCTAAGGGACAGCACCCAGGCCCAGAATTCAAGCTCCATGACCAATGACAAAATAAAAAATAAATTATGTTATATGGTTGTTTGGGGATTAACATGAAGTAACATATGCAAAGCACTTGGCACGTGGTAAAAGTTTTCATTAAGTTTTGTTTCTCTTTCTTTCCATTCCTAGCTGGAAAAACAGGGAGGGATGTAGACACATTCCCTTCGTCCATAACACTTTCTTTTTCTAAGCTACTGGAATTTGACGGGAGGAAGTCTCACTCACAAAGTGGCTTGGAAAATAAGAGGGATGGATGGCTGAGCATGTTTGAGGTAGGCGGCTAGAGAAACACCTGAAGACTAATCATTGATATTTAATAGCAAACTGAAAAACTTCAGTCAATTGTTTCTCTACTGAACCCATCTCTTTCCTAATTTTCCTATTAAGGTCTTTACAAGTATTCACTTCATAAACAGAAAACTTGAAAATACTAGAAGGGAGAGATTTTTCTTGAACTACATATACTTATACATATAAATTGTTACACTATAATAATTCTTGAAATGTGGTTCTGAGACCTCCACAGTCACTTTCGGGGGGGAGGGGATCCATGATTATATGATTATAATATTGAAAGTTTCATAAGTATACCTAGACATTATTGACCTTTTAAATTGTCTCTTGTGTGTATATTTAGCTTTCCAGAGGTTGCATGATGTGTGCTTTTGCCACAGACATAAGTAGGAAAATCTAGCTGTAGAGATTGAGCAATTTCACAAATGTAAAACAATGTCACTCTTCTCAATAAATAATTTGTATTTTGTAGTAAAGCTTTTTTTCCTAAAAGTCATTTGTGTTAACATTTATTTTATTATTATTTAATGGAATACATTGTACATTTTTCTTGGTTTTAACTCCAAATCCACTAAGTACCTATATATATATATATATATATATATATATAGAGAGAGAGAGAGAGAGAGAGAGAGAGAGAGAGAGAGAGAGATTTCTCATAAGCAATAGCACTAAGATTATAAGGTTGCAGAACTATTACTAAATATACTGCCAAGACATGGAAGAACAAGTACTGTTCTCCAAACTGTCTTTGCTAGGGCATTCTATGCACTTGGATTATAGTAGCAGTCAGCAGTAAAAGAAAAACATTTAGTTATTTACTGATAATTTTTGGGACGCTCACCTTAATTTCAGGTTTTATTATGTCTATGGATAAGTCTTTTCTTTATTTAAAAGGAACAAGGACATCTACAATATCAGAATGGAAAGGAAACTTTTAAAATACACAAATTATAAAGATGGACCATTTTGTTTGTGTATCTATATGAGCTCATCTTACTATAAAATGCTCATAATCTCAATGTATTAGAAAATTTCTAGATTAGAATAAACGGGCAGACATAAAATAAATGTACAAGCTAAAACCTATTTCTTTCAAGGTACATTCTTTTCAGAAAAATATGCACCCTGTACATGAGACTCTCAGGTAACATATTCTTTGCCGAAGAACTTAACAGAAGCAATGGTGTAGTACTTACAAAAATACATCTTCCACCCCTTTCCTAAATAAAAAGAACCCCCAGGGAAATTAAAGGCGGAAACCAAGGCAAAGTAATGTCATGGCTGAAAGGGCAGAAGGGTTGTGAGGTTTCTTGTTACTGTTTTCTTAAAGCAAAGTCTAGAAGAGCAAAAGTGTTAATATGTAATGTTCATACAATACATTCACCCATTAACTAAATGCACTAGATTGGCTAGATGTGTACTAATACTTATACTAATAGTTATTTTTGGGTTGCCTCCCAAAAATCTGAATGCAGAGCTATTGCACACAATCCAATAGCCCACAATGCGGGGATCAATGTGAAAACAAACCATTTTAATTCAAATCATATACAACTTCCAGATCGAATATTTAGACATTGTAAGGCCTGAGATGGAAGCAAAAAATTCAACTTGAGAACTAACTTATCCAAAATACCATGTTCCTTTTTCAACCATGCAATTTTTCAAAAGCACATACTAAATGAAAGAGACTGTACCCTGTAAGCTGGCTAATTAAATTCTCTAACCCTAATTTATAATACTAAGCTTAAATAGCTTATAAAAAGACATTAGTATATTTTGCTGGCAAACACAAATAAAACAGCTTCTGTCTTTCTGAAAAATTACTTTTAAAGAAAAAGCTTTAGTTTAGGTCCACTTTAAAAATGTCTAGTTGAAATAAAAACACTCCTACACTTCATTAATATTTTGAGAAAGACAATGGTAAATTAATGCAAAGGCTAGACTATAAACCACAGTACACCATATAAACAACATAAAAATTCATGGAGCATGAAGTAAATGGGACCAACCAAGAGTTCCCAGCAGCATTTTGCTCATTATTGGTTTTGTTTTCTCATTAATATAGAGTTTTACACCATTTCATGCAAAGTTCCTATTCATCAGAATACTTGTATTAGATATGAGTAGCATTAGATAGCTAAGAATATTTCTGAAAATATTTCTGACTACCTGCGAATGGGTACTAAGAAGTACTAGTTTAAGGAAGAATATTGAATTTAAAGAGAAAAAAGCCTATCTCTGTGTAATTCCAAATCTTACAATATATAAAGGCCCTATCCACCTCCATTATCACAAAGTAATTTTCTGGATTATTTCTGTGTAATATCTAAGGGAAACAATCATTGTCCACCCTCAGAGCATGGGTGGGCAGCCAGCAAGGAGTTCTGATAAAAAGAAAAATTAGGTACAATTCCAGTTAGCATTTTCATAATTGTAACTCTGCAAATTTTTTTGTTGGTCCTGGGGCCTGAGCTCTGGGCGTGGGCACTGTCACTCTACTCTTCAGCTCAAGGCTAGAACTCTACCACTTGAGCCACAGTGCCACTTCCAGCTTTTTCTGCTTATGTGGTGCTGAGGAATCAAACCCAAGGCTTCATGCATGCAATGCAAGCACTCTACCACTGAGCCACCTTCCCAGCCCTAGCCTTTCTTGAAAGAAGAGAGCCCAACAGCTCTTCCTCTCCAGGAACCCTCACAAGTCCTTTCTGATGCATTTCAGTGCCCCTTCTTTCTGTACTCTCTCTGGCCTCTGGGTTCCCAACTTCTGAAGTGCAAACAGAAGTTTATTAGAACCGTTGGTTACCTAAATACCAAATCTTGACACATCTATACAACTCTGCCTTACCTCCCAAAGAGCTAGATAAAGAGGCAGAAGATCTTTTAACCTGTTTATTTCCTGCTCCTGCTCACAACCTTCAGAAATGATTACATATTTGTTCTGGGAACAGGAAAGGGAAACTCTGGAGACAAATACCTGTTTACTACATCAAGAGGAGGGGAGATTCTCTGCAAGCCTTGACAGCCAAATTCCTCAAGCCACAATCTGCAGCTTTGGACAGACTTTAACCTTAGCAGGAACCCCCACATGTTGGCCTAACTCATTTCCAATACCATATTATCCCATAACCAACTTCTGATCCACTTCATGTCCAACACAGTGTTAAAGAAAACATAATAGTCCCTTTTTTACAGGTAGAGAAATGGAAGTTCTCTCAGAAAAAGTGGTGGAACATACTCTTAAGTAGGCATCTTAAGGAACAGAAGGAATATGGAGTTTCTACAATACAAATGATAAGCCTGCACAAACAAAACCATTCCACACCAACATATAAATGATTTAAAAAGATGAAAAGAGATCAACTAGTGGATCCAGACACTTTGTATGTAAACATTGCCAAATACTCTTGAAAACATGACAAGATCTTTCATCAATAGTCCAAGGATCCAGCACAGTTCTCGGAATAGGCTAGGCCCCTAAATGAGGGAACTTATAAAAGCCCTTCAAAGCAATACCTTCTCTGTGTTATAGAAATAAAAAAAACTGAACACTTTGGCCTTCTGCCCAAGATACTTTAACTCAAAAGACAATTTCTACAAGTCCACTTCTCACATTCAGAATTAAGCTGGAAGCCTGGACAATGAGACATCCCAGTCACAGACAAGTGTCTCAGAGGAGGCACTTAAGAATCTGTTAAAAGAAAGAACATAAATATTCTTGGCATGCAAAACATACAATGACTGGTGGCCCTCAAAGTAGGATGAGCAGTAATACTACAAGAGGGCCAATGATAACACAGATTTCTAGGCATCACAGAGAGCTTCTGATTCAACCCAGGTGGTAAGAATGCTATTGCTGATGGTATGAGGAACAAAGTTAAAACCTAGATGATTTTATTTATAATCCAAACAAAGCTTTTCTAATGAAAATACATTTAAGTAAACATAATAAATGAACTGTGAAAGAATATAAAATTTGTGATATAAAACCGCATACAGGGACTGGAGGTGTTAGTGAAACAGCACATATTTAGTTTGCCCAAAACCCTAGGCTTAATGCTCAGCAGCAACAACAACAATGATAATAAGACAAAACTGTACAAAATTTCTAAATAAAATTATGTAAATTAATGTTTCAACTTTTAAGAAGTCAGGTATAATGCACTAAACTAGTCTTAGGTAGATAAAGGCATGAAGGCTGGCCGGCTTACTTTGATAGTTACAACAATGCCAGCATAATTTTTAATACAGCTATTTAAAATCTTATTACATAAACTTTCATAAGAATACAAAACAAAATATAAAAATTGTAAATTATTCATCATATTTGCTTTCACTAAAGGGATTTTTGTATAATGTCCTATGGGACTCTCCATAATTGAGGGTTCTTTGTGTAACAGAAACAATTTAATTAATGAAAAAAATACTGGCAACTCTTTTAGTAATATTTTTGTGCCTAAGAGCCAGTCTAGCCTTCATGAGAAAGTCAGAGGCAAGAGAATACAGGGTACACAAAGTGAGATAGCAGGTTAGAGCGAATCAGAACTTCCTAAAATAAGATCTGTCTTCCTTCAAACTCCATCATGACTCAACTAAATGACCTCAGGCAAGTCACTTTAACCTTGAGTTCATCTACCAAAAAGTATAATACTAGCGATCTTGCATGGCTACCATAGGATGAAATGACAGCTAGCAGCTTCTGCAAACCACCATCACAATTCCTTTTATGGCATGTCTGTTACTATCATTATTGTAATACAAATGCCATGCTCTGGGGAGCTTGGCATTTTCAACATGTGCACTAAAACCCTAATCTGTTAGAGTGCATATACAGCTGGAAATGCCAAGCTCCCAAGAGCATGCTGGCATCCTATTACAGTAATGGACAAGGGTTGATGTTGCAGTATTTTATATTCTATTATTTTTGTACTTCCAAATTAATGGGACTGTTATCACTTTTTATTGTGTCACATAGCACATTCTTAAGATGCAATTTGATTTCAAAAAATAAAAAAGAAGGAAAAAGAAAACTCAGAAATCTTAATTTTGTCTCAAAGTAAATTCTGTTTCGATAAGTAAATGTTTTACTCTTTCCTTTGAAGACCATATTACTAAAACATAAAATATCCCTTTTATTACTAATCTTTGCCTTCCAGGTGTTATCTGAAATTATTTTTTTACAGCTTAAGTCTGTCTTGTCTCTAAAGGAAGACTAGATGAAAGTTGTATGTAACAGTAAGGCTTGCAATTTTTGTTGTGGAAGAAAAAGTAACCACAGCTTTTTATTTTTGGTAATTTGTGGCCTTACAAGCAAAGAGAAGTCAGAGTTCCTGCTCTCCTCAAAAATCCCAAGAAACTCTGGCCCTTGCCAGGATTGACTGTAAGTTATTTCACTGATTGTAGACTCCCCTCCCTGTGGATAACTTCAATAACAGTAAAATAGGTATATTTATTCCTTGGGTAATTGTGTATTTTTCTCCTAAATATACAGTGGTTAAAGAAGCAGAGACAGGTCATCAGTTCAAAATGTACTAGAAATTACTAATGTTTTTCACCTATATCTTAAAGACAGTGTAATTAAAGACAACTTTTTATTTAGAAGTGTGCCTTTTTGGCGATATGACTCAAGTGGTAGTGTCTATCCTGTAAGCATAAGGTCCTGAATTTAATCCCCAGTACTGCCATAAATAAATAGATAAATAAATAACTAAGTGGCCTTTTCAAAAATCTTGCAAAAATACCACTTGTACTACTGTAAATGTTTTTTTCAAGGAAAGTGTTTATGATGTAAGTGAAGATATAGTCCATTTTAGCATTCCACTAGATGTTAGTGATGTTACAGAAAAAAATAAGCTATTTGTGCAAGGATCTAACCACAACAATTTTTCTTTTAATATTCAATAATTGTTAGCTGAAACTATCTATGAATAATTATGATCTTATGTTATTGAATTTTAGGATTTAAAAAAATCATAACAGAATTGTCATGCCATAGTTCTTACTTTTGTTCATTCTTAACAAGAAATGTGAAACAATATGGTTTCACATTTAAAGGAGTACTAATTAAGTAGCAATTATGTGCACAGTAGCTTAACCATACTTCAGAATGAAAATCTGTGTCGGAGAAATGGCAATATAATGGTTTGGGAACTGACCTGGGAAATAGACTTGAAATTAATTCCAGCTATGTTATTGTTTAGTTTTTAAGTCTTAAGCCTAATTTTCATATCTGCCAAGGAAGTCAAAAACTAACTGGTGGTCCCTTACCTTCTTTGGGACTGTTGGGGAGGAGTACTGGAAGAGATCCCTATATGAGATAAAAGGCAATAGACACTCTTTCCAAAATATGCACAAAATGATTCTGATTATTTCAGGTACTCGTTTATTTTTAGAGTAGGGCATCCATGTAGACCTCCACAGAGACCTTCAAACTTTTTAGGTCCCAAACAAGTTAAATGCATCTAAAATATGAATACTTGTATTCAAAATACATAGTAAAAACTGGTTTTTCCTTTTTCTTTAGTCTTGATACACCTTTTAGGATACTTTATAAAGAATCTCATTGTATTAAAATGAATATTTGTATATTTTCCAAATCACTTAGACTTAACTTAAATATTTTACACAACTATTTACTCAAGTTTCTGTAATTTAATTTCTATATTATAATATAGATAGATTTAAGTTGATTTCACACACATTTTCTCATAGAGACAGCTGACTGACATGTCAGCTTCAAGAGATTTTATTAGCCACTCTTGAGAACAGGGGACTTAGTTAAATATAGGCCATATACTATGAGGCATCAAATGATGAAATGAGCAATTCTATAATAGGTTTTAATGGGAATTAAAGATAATAATCATGAGAATAAAACTGATTTCATGTATATTGAATCGGAGACTGATTGCTATTCTATTACTATTCTGATATTCTCATTACTATTCTATTCTATTGATATTCTACCATTCTGTTATAAAATAAAATTACATATATAGTAAATACAGACAAAAATCTAGTACTTCAACAATTCAAAATTCCAAACAATACACATATAGGTTACTTTTTAAATTAAAATCACTATATATACATATATACATACACATATATATACACACAGTATATACACATATATGCTGTATGTATGTTTACAGTATAAATATTTTAAGTAAAAAATACTTCTCTGAAACAATTATATGATTGGGATTGGTTTGTAGGGTCTAGACTTTTGAGGAAAAGGTAGAAACACATCTAAACATCAAACATGGGTGCTGGTGGCTCATGCCTGTAATCCTAGCTACTCAGGAGGCTGAGATCTGAGAATCAAGATTCAAAGCCAGTATGGGCAGGAAAGTCCATGAGACTTGAGACTCTTATCTCCAATAAACTAGTCAGAAAAGGCCAGAAGTGGCAACTGTGACTCAAGTGGTAGAGCACTAGCCTTGAGCACAAAGAGGCTCAGTGACAGAGAGTTTAGGCCCAAATTTAAGCCCCGGGACTAGCCAAAAAAAAAAGTTTCATTGAAATTCAAATAATTCATTTATTAGACAAAGTATAAATTCTGGGTTTTTTTCTTTTGATGCCAATCCTAAGAGTTTGAACTCAGGGCCTAGGTGCTGTCTCTAGGCCTTTTGTGCTCAAGTTTAGCACTCTACCACTTCAGCCATAACTCCATTTCCCGTTTTCTGGTGGTTAATTAGCGATAAGAGTTTCACAGACTTCTCTGCCTGAACAGGCTCTGAATCATGATCCTCAGATCTAAGCCTATGGAGTAGCTAAAATTACAGGTGTGATACACCAGTGCACAGCCTCTTTTTCATTTTTGGTAGCAGCAATACCAGGGGCTTAAGCTCAAGTCCTAGGCTTGTCCGTTAGCTTTTCTGCTCAAGGCTGGTGTTACTGCTTGAGCCACATCTCCACTTCTTGATTTCTGTGGAGTAAAACTTGGAGATAAGAGTCTTATGACCTTTCTGCCTGGGTTGGTTTTGAACCATAATCTTCAGATTTTACCCTCCTGAAGCAGCTAGGATTGCTGGTGGGAGCCACCAGTACCCAGCTGAAACTTGCTTCTTAATGAAAATATATTTGCCTCTTCTCTCTAAAATAGAATCAGAGGTAGCAGGAAATTGAAACAGGTCTACCTTACAATAGAATTTAATTCGTGCTTCAGAAATCTGTAAATGTTAGCATGGCAAAATATGGTGAACAAATAAAGACATAAGACAGCTTAAACTGTATTTCTTACAACATCAAGACAGTTGGGTGCCTGTAGCTCATGCCTGCAATTCAGGAGGGTGAGATCCGAGGCCCATAGTAAGAAAGTACGCCAGATTCTTACCTTAAATTAACCACCAAAAAGCCAGAAATGGAGCTGTGGGTCAGTGGTAGAACACTAGCCTTGAGCAAAAAAGCTCAGGACGATACCCAGACTTTGAGTTCAAACCCCAAGACTAGAACAATGAAAAAATGGGGGAAAAAATAGAAAAAGGACAACACTCGTATCTTTCATTCTTAATACCATTTCTCAATAAAGGGAACCAACACTCATTAGAGAAATAATTGGGTCTAGGGCTGGGACAAAGAAAATAAAGAGGAGCCTTGAAACTCTGTCTGGAGTATGATAATATGTGTGTGCATTATATTTTAATTTAAATAACTGTTCCAATCTGAAAAGCCACTGGTCAAACTACAACTAAGCCTCAAAATGAACAGTGAGAGTATTAGATAGTAATTCAAAGAATAAAATAGCCTCTCAGGAGGCTAAGATTGAAAGAATGATGACTTGAGGCCAGCCCAGGAGAAAAGTGTATGAGTACTAAAACGTGAAGGTGGGGGCTCAAGTGGTAGAGGACCTGCCTAGCAAGTTCAAAGCTAGTCCCCAACCTCCCAGAAAGTTAAGAAAGGATGATTGCTTTAACTTTGTAATTATGTCCATGACCAATAATTATAAAAAACCAGTGAGTTTTCCCTAATTATAAAACACTCGGCCTTGGGCTAATATACCTACATTTATAAATATAGTTTTCCTGAGAGGGGTCTTTGCTAAAGTCCATTCATGATGACAAGACCAAACTTAGATATCAAAAGTAGACTTATGAAATGCTGACTTTAGTAAGCATCAAACTATTTTTTAAATGTTTTAAAGATTTACTATCTCCTTTCTCAGTGAGAAATACTTCATTCCACACAAAAATGACCATTTACTTGATGTTTTCCAGTCAAGTTCTGATTCCAAAGGAAAAAAATTCAATAACCTAGAAGATACTAAAGTAACCAAGGTAATAATTAAAGCCACATTTCTTTTCATGGTAGAATTAGTATGGCATTGTGAAATTTTGCTTTTGAAAAACTGTAAAACAGGAATTAAGAACACTGGAGAAATAAAAACAAAAGCAACTTGTATTTTCCAAGGGCTCTTGAAAACTAATAACAAACTTTCAAATACTGCATTTTAGAATTTAAAGTACAACTTGGATCAAATAAGAACAATAACAATAACAATAATCTAGTGATTATGTCGATCTAATTACTTCAGTATTTGTACCATGTCTTCCTGATCCTAACTAAAACATTCTTGCTATGATGCCAACTTCCTAAGTCAGGCTTTCTGAAAGGACTAAGGAAGCTCAAGTTCCCCCAGAAAAACAGCAGCCAAAACATGATCTCTCTGTGTGCAGATGTAAGCAGAATAAACCACTCATGAAAAACACAGTCTTTATTGATCACAATGGCACAGCCACACCAGCCAGACAGTCTTCAGGAATAAGGACATAGTTTTAAAATAATAGGAGCTTCAAAATATAGACCTAGGAAACAGACATCTTGGAACCACATTATCCTTAAAAAAAATAAGCCTAGGGCTGGGAAGGTGGCTCAGTGGTAGAGCGCTTGCCTTGCATGCATGAGACCCTGGGTTCGATTCCTCAGCACCACATAAGCAAAAAGAAAAAGCCAGAAGTGGCGCTGTGGCTCAAGTGGTAGAGCACTAGCCTTAAGCTGAAGAGCTGAGGGACAACGCCCAGGCCCAGAGTTCAGGCCCCATGACCAGACCCCCCCAAAAAAAAGCCTAAGTTCATTAAATAAAATTACAGATAGACCATATAAATGACCAATGGTAAATTTTCTTGGGGTTCCATCTATGATCATTTACTTATCCCTCAAGTTCACATTTATCACTGCCAAAAGGTTTCTTACCCTTCCTAAGTCGTCTTGCTTAGTTCCCAGGAGTAATATTACTATTTAAAGTCCTAAAAGTATTGAGAAACAACAAATTAATCAACTGAGAATGCAAATTAAATATTTATAGTTCAGAAAATGTGTCCCCATGTACTGGGAAAATGTGGTAAAATCCCTATCAGTTGCCTATCCTGTCACAAGTTTTTATTAGCCTATTTTAGGGGGAAATGTGACAATGTAGCAATTCTATAAGTATTTGCTTTCAGTTATCCTTAATTGGTATAAGCTATTATTTATCTTTTACAATCTACACAAGTAAGAAATCACTTGAAGCAAGAGTACATGAATCTCTGGAATGAATTCCAATTTGTTCTTTCCCTATTCCTATGCCTTTCTCAGAAGCATGGGAAGGCGGATAAGCCATTATCAAAGCACTTAGATGTTCATTTCTCCTGTCTTCAACAATGCCCATTTCACCTGTGGGACAAAGAAAAAATGTGAACAAGTCACCATTCTTTCTCACATTTATCCTGCTACTAGCAGAACATTAGAAGGGTAAAGTGAATAGGAGCGATAACCTAAAAAGTACAGAAACAAGAAGGGTGTGGAGGGTGCCAGAAGGCTCAAGAGGTTTCTACAACACTGCTATTTATATTTCATTTCTAAAAGCAATGGTGGATGGAGATGTTCCTAAAATGGAAGCTATCTTTTCAGTCCACTGAATTATTTATTTAGCAGGATCTGTCCAAATTGTTCAGTTCCCCATCCCATCTCTGTATGCCTTTCTGGAACAATGGCAATGGGTTAACTAATTATTCATACTTGTTTCCTGTCACCCTTCCCATTTTAGCTGCCTGCTGTCACCTAGAGATCAATCAGGTACAGGAGTCTCATCAGGCTGTCCTCCTATTTGCTTCACCCTATTCCTGTCCTAAAGTATTCACATCCACAAGTGGAGTGTGAAAATGGATGAAGGGATGGAGTATATATCTTCCCCAGAGCTTTGGACAATCAGCATTACAGTACACTGGACCTGTGACTCTTGGAACTACAGCAACACAATTCCAGCAGAACTGAACTACTGAACTACTGAATACCCATTATGATACAGATTGTCATGATTTTTACCAGAAAAGACTCTGTATTTGGCCTTATTCAAAACTAGGCTATGATAAAATAAAATGATAAAAACGTTCACAATTCAAGTAAGTAAACTTTTTAAAAACTGCTTAAAGGTCGAATAAGCCTAAATTTCAGCAATATTAAACATTAGAACTCTAACAAAAAATGTTTTTCTCTTGAAACCCAGCCTGGGAGACCTTGAAGGAGAAAACAATGTGATTACAAAATAATGGGCATATTCTACATATGTCCTATTCTTCCTAAATTACTACTCTGCTGTGTTATTGGGATAAACCCCTGACTGCAGAACACCAGGAGTCAATATTCTTAGATGTAAATGCCAAAAAGGAATTCTACAAGATGGCTAAAATATTTTAAAGGAGGAAAAAATGATCTCCTGGTTACAAGGACATATATTAATTTGTGTTGTGATTTTGAGTATTTCTACTTTGTTCCCTTGCAGGTAACAGTTCAAGTAAATAATTTCAACATAAGTAATACATCTAAAATTCTCTATTCCAACTGGCACTATGATTTTTCTTTTTTTTTCTTTTTCATTTTTATTTTTTTATACCAGTCCTGAGGCTTGAACTCAGAGTATGGGTGTTGTCCCCAAGGTGTTTTGTTTTGTTCTGCTCAAGGCTCTAACATCTGAGCTAGAACTCTACTTCCGAACTTTTTAAGGTAGTTTATTGGAGATAAGAGTTTCATGGACTCACCTGCCAGAACTGGCTTTGAACCACAATCCTCCTGAATAACTAGGTTACAGGCATGAGCCACCAGTGCCCAGCTGGCACTCTGGTTTTTCTTAGATGATGACTGTATTTCTAGTCAAGGATAGCTTTACAGGACTGGCATTTCCAACTATCTTTTTCCTTTCTCACTGCTCCTAAAATATAATCACTTTTGACTTACACATAAGTCTTCTTTATTTTGCTGCCTCTAATTGTGTTAAAATAGAAACAGTATCAAGAAACAGTATCCCGTTATCTTTTTTTTTCAGAATGCATACCAATACTACTTTCATCTCTCCTCCACCAAAAAGAATATCAAGAATATTTTTATGTTCATACACAGACTCAGTAGATTTATGTGAATTAAGTTTCATAACCATTTAAAACAATGTCATTCAACAAATCAACTGAATGAGGAAAAAATGAAACAGGATGAGAAGAAAACTAAGTCTAGACATAGTCTTATTATATAGACCATAATATTCTTTTTTATTATCTTTTTTTTGGGGGGGTCCAGTCCTGGGGCCTGAACACTGGGCCTGGGAGCTGTCCCTCAGCTCTTCAGCTCAAGGCTAGCACTCTACCACTTGAGCCACAGCAACACTTCCGGCTTTTTTCTTTTTGCTTATGTGGTGTTGAGGAATTGAACCCAGGGCCTCATGCGTGCAAGGCAAGCGCTCTACCACTGAGCCACCTTCCCAGCCCCCCCTTTTTATTATCTTTTAAGTAGTTGTACAGAGGAGTTTCCTTTCAATGTATCAATTTATGAGTATAGTGGATCTTGATCAGTATTGAACATTCCTACATGATAGTATTTTTAAAGCTTTTTTATTATCTATCAATCGATCCATTGATAGACATAGATAGATAGACAGACAGACATTACTACATGGGTAGCAATTTAAAGCCAAGCATTGTGCTTGTTGCTTTCAACATTTAGGTTTCACAATTCAGTAAAAGGTATACGTTATTTTCTTCCTTTACATAGATGGGAAAAGGAAACTCAGAAATCATGTTAATGTAATACTAAGTAGTACTTCATCTGACCAGGTTTCCTACTACAATTCAGCTTACTCAGATGTAAGTTTTCTAAAAGCTAATTACAGTACACATGGGAAGACTGACCTGTGACATACTTAAGGCTTGTGTGTATAAAAACTTGAAGTCTGGCCAGACCTATAATCCTAGCTACTAAGTAAGGCTGAGATCTTAAGAATGTAGTTCAAAGCCAGCCCAGGCAGGAAAGTCTGGGAGACTCTTTATTTCTAATTAACTACCAGAAGATCAGGAGTGGAGCTGTGATTCAAAGCGGTAGAGGACTAGCCTGAGCATAAAGGCTCAGGGATAGTGCCCAGGCACTGAGTTCAAGTCCCACTGCTGACCAAAAAAACTTAACAAAACAAAAACATTTAAGTCTTACCCACATTATAAAGGCCAGGGCCTGGGTGATCAAAGAATTTGATCCTTTCCTGCTCTGTCTTCACCCAGTGCCAGCCTGCAAATGGGATGTACTTTAACCAAGTACCTGTTGTTTCCAACACATGAGATGTGGAAGGCTGACCAGATAATTTTTAAAGTTGCATCCACCATTCTTATTTATCTTTAATGGTGATAGTCAACTATATAGATTAAAACTGTTTACAGCTGTGCTAAACATATGGGCGGGCAGGACGAAAACTGCCCTGTAAAGCAAAGACTAAGTTTTATTGATCCCTTCCTTAGACAATCTTAAGATGATTTAAGATAAACTAAGCATGTAGTAATTAGCCTTGGGTGAAAAAAAGAGGACCTGACAAAAGCTTCAACACATCCAGGAGGGGTCCAAATTGAGTCTTCCCAATTGCTCATCTGTGATCGACAAATAGGATGTTTGAACATGTGTACTTCAGTGACGAAAAAAAGAAAAGACGAGCAACAACTTCCAAGTTTGAATCAACTCTTTATATAAAATATAGTCTTATGTCAATCTTAATTTAGATGAACAAGATAAACTCACTAGCTCATACAATTTCCTCTGGCAAAAATGTCCCTTCTTTATCTGTAAGTCCTAAACACTTGTACAACCTATTTTAAATCAATTCCTCAATGATGTGGAAGGCCACTATTACCTAGAATTTTATCACCCTTACACACACACACACACACACACACACACACACAAAGTATTTGTTCTCTTTTGTGCAACAAAGTGCTTTTTGCAGATTGTTCTTATCGAACTGTTGGCACATAACACTGTGGTGAATTGTTTAGATGCTTGTCTGTTTCAGTGAACACTAAGCTGTTTTATTCATCTTTGTGTCTCCAGTACCTACTAGGACCAGGCACATGGCTGGCACGCATTAAATGTTCACTGAACTGAATAGAAAATTTCCCATTCATTCACAAGACATAGATTTAGGCCAGAATACCCCCAAATATTATTAATGCTTGGGCATGTTTTTGATAGAACAAGCAAATTTTGAGGATCCTGTAAATCTACCTGTTAGAGACATCTATTTTTTTCAAATTCCTCAAACTTCTTATGGATTTAGAGGCCAAGAAAAAGGTGTATGTCCACAGTATTTCTATGTTTTGCTCATTATTCTAATATTCCTGATATTTTTCTCCTAACTGGGAATGCCACAGAGATTTACTATAGTTGAAATACCTATTCTACTATATAAAGTTTTTTACTTCACCCTTAGATTTAACAGTATCTTTTTCTGTTCTTTTTCTTTTTTTCTTACACCAATGAATAGCACCAAGACACTGCCACTTTTCTATTTCACACAAAATCTAAAAAGAAAATCCAGGCCTGATGCCAAAGAGTTGTCAATTCCTCAAACCAGATTATCCTAACCAAATCAGCTATTTTTCTTCTCCCACTAGGAAAGAGTTTAAAATTGAATTTCACTTCAAAGTATGGGCTCAACATTTTTTAAATCAGTAAGCTATTTGTATCCCTTATATCCTTTTATATATATATATATATATGTATATGTGTATATACACACACACACATATATATAGTTGAAAATACACACACACACACACACACACACACACAACCTTTTTTTTCCTTTCACAAGTTTTCCCTAGCATTAAATAAAGCTGTGTCATTGGGAGGATTAACATTGTGAAAATAGCAATACTGCTGAAGGCTATATACAAATTCAATACGATACTATCAATATCCCAACCTCATTCTTAAATGAAATAGAAGCAGCAATCCAAAAATTCATATAGAACAATAAAAGATCCTGAATAGCAAAAACAATTCTTAGCAGAAAGGACAGCACTGGAAGATTATCAATTTCAAATTTCAAACTCCTCAACAAAGCCATAATAATCAAAACAGCTTGGTACTGGCACAAGAACAGACCTGAGGACAAATGGAATAGGACAAAAGACCCAAAAGGGAATCAATAGACACCTAATCTTTGACAAGGGAGCTAAAAAAAATAAAATGGAAGAAAGACAGCCTCTTCAGTAAATGGTGCTGGCAAAATTGGTTAAACACCTGTAGAAAACTAAAGCTCAATCTGTATTTATCACCCTACACCAGAATCAACTCCAAATGGATCAAGACCTTGAAATAAAAGCAGACACCCTGAAAACATTACAGGAAGGAATAGGAGAAACTCTAGGGCTCCTTAGCACAGACTAAATTTTCTTTAATAGAGACCCAGAAACACAACAAAATCAAAGAAAGGTTGAACAAATGGGACTGCATGAAACTGCAAAACTTCTGCATGGCAAAGGACATAGCTAGCAAGATCAATAGAAAGCCCCACAGGCTGGGAGAAGATCTTCACAAGCCATAAAATGGACAAGGGTCTCATATTTAAAATATATTTAGAACTAAAAAAATTAAATCCCTCAACAACAAATCCTCAAAGAAACAACAGCCTGATAAACAAGTAGGCAAAAGACTTAGAGAGAAACTACTCTAAAGAGGAAATAAGAATAGCAATAGACACATAAAAAAATGCTCAACTTCTCTAGCCATAAAACAAATGCAAATCAAGACAATATTGAGATTCCACTTCACCCCAGTTAGAATGGCTATAATCAAGAACTCTAATAACAACAGATGCTGGAGGGGATGAGGCCCAAAAGAGAACCCTACTGCATTGTTGGTGGGAGTGTAAACTTGTTCAACCACTTTGGAAAGTAGTATGGAGGTTCCTCAAAAGACTCTACATAGAGCTCCCCTATGACCCAGCAATCTCTCTTTTGGGCATTTACCCAACATGGTCATACCAAAGCTACCAGCACAACCATGTTTATCACAGCATTATTCACCATAGGATATGGAACCAACCCAGATGTCCCTCAGTAGATGAATGGATCATATATATATATATATATATATATATATATATATATATATATATACACACACACACACACACACACACACACACACACACTAGAATTCTATGCCTCCATCAGAAAGCATGACATGACATCGTTCCATTTGTTAGGAAATGGAATGACTTAGAAAAAATTATACTAAATGCAGTAACCCAGGCCCCAAGAAACATAGATCCCATGATTTCTCTTATAATTAGTACATGTCTAGGACAAGCAAAAAAGGTCAAAAGCTATGTACATATAACCATATAAAATGATGTTAAGCGAAATGAACCCCAAGACAGGGACACAAGTGTTTTTTTTCTTTCTTGTTATTGTTTTTAATGTACTTATAATGCACTATGTGATTCTCTTGTTTTTCTTTTGTATGTTCTTCCCCAGTGGTATAACCCCTGTTTTCACTGTTTCTGATTCCGGTGTCCTGTATATACATTTTTCTAATTTGGGGAGGGGAAGGAATGTAACAAAATGCTTAAATAAGGATACAGGTTGGACTCATTGTAACAATGAGATGTACAAGACACTATGTTGAAAAGGAACTTTACAATTTGGGGGGGGCGGGGAGTTGGGGAGGTAGGGAGTGATGGAATGGTAGAGGAAAAGTAAAGGAGGAGGTAACAATGCTTCATAGGAAATGTACTCATTACCCTACTCATGTAACTGTAACCCCTCTGTACAGTATTTTTACAATAATATATATATATATAAACTTTTAGTAGTTTGCTGAGTAGAAACAAATAAACATATTGTTGTGTTTCAATACTTTCTTTTCTTATGCCTATTTTATTCTCTGCTGTGTTTGGATGTATCATAGCTATTGTGTTTGATCTTGGGTTAAATAACTTTTCTTGTGGCAAAATTGGCCATCTACTTTATATGTTCTTTCATTTAAATAGAAAGAATTTGAGGGATGAAAATACAACTCAGTGGGAGGTCACTTGCCTGGCATGTGTGAGGCACTAGGTTTGAACCATAGCATTATACATACACATACACACAAATTCTAAAACTAGACTATCCCATGCAAGTTTCATGGCCTAAATGGAATTTAATAACCAAATATGAAATATAGTTTTTCAGGAATATTCTACTTAATATTATGAATTAAATAAGCCAAATAATGTTTGGAGAATAAAATTACACAAAATAAGCTAAAAAGAAAAAAAGAAAAAAAACTATGGCATAGTTTCCAGTCTTAAAGTATTTCCCATATTCTTATTATTCCCTGGCTTAACAAAGAACATTCCAAATAACAGAGCAAATATCAAGCCTTGATGTGTTAATTCAAGTGTAGTCCTAGCAATGTAGGCTAGAGCAAAAAAACAGCTGAACTTCATGATGGCTACATGTAACATCACATAACATCATGAAAAAACAAACAAATTATTTGAGAAAATATATAACTCTTTTATGTGAACAACCTGTCCTAAGTTCTCTTAACAATCACTTAAAAATGGCTTATCCCTAATCCCTAAGTAGCAAAGTTAAAATTATACATACTGTCCATGACCAAGCAATTCCATTTCTAGGTAAATATTCTTACATAAGTGTAGACATATACCAAGACATATAATCAAGAATATTCTTAGCATCATGATGATACCCTAAATAGCAATGCAAATGTCCACCAACAGTAGAATCCATCAACAATTATGGTAGAGAGATACAACAGTACAGTAGTGTTAATCTATAACCAATACAGATAAATCACAGAATACTGAATAAAACAAAGATAAACAATACATAAAATGCAATTCTATATGTGTTCCATTATAGACATAAATTTTTTGTTTTGTCTTGTGATGGTGCTGGGGCTTGAACTCAGGGCTTGGGTGCTGTCCCTGTGCATTTTGTTCAAAGCTAATGATCTACCTCTTAAGCCACAACTCCTCTTCTTGCTTTTGGGGGGTTAATAGAAGTGTCATGGACTTTTTTGCCTCAGGCTGGCTTCCAAATCAGTCCTCAGATCTCAGCCTTCTGAGTAACTAGGATTACAGTCCTGAGACATTGGGGCCTGGCTTACGTAAACATGTTTTATTCACCATCCTATACATACTTTATACTTCACAATTTTTTTGATAGTTGTGGGGCCTGAACTATGGGTCTGGGTGCTGTCCCACAGCTCTTCTGCTCAAGGCTAGAGCTCTACCACTTGAGCCAAAGCACCACTTCCAGCTTTTCCTGCTTATGTGGTGCTGAGGAATCGAACCCAGGTCCTCATGCATATAAGGCAAGCACTCTACCACTGAGCCACTTTCCCAACCCTTACTTCACAATTTTTAAAAAGCTTTCCAGTTTAAATATTCTAGTCTTTGCACCAGGCTAAAAACTACTTGACGGTAGAGATTGATTTTATTCACTTTAAGACAACCAGAACATCATGGCATACAGCAGAAACTCAACAAATATTGACTAGATAAATGGATGAGTGAATTAGGGGCCTAGGGAAGTCTCAACTGGCACAGGAACCTCAAGAAAGCAGAAGAGTAAGTGCCTTGCTGTTGACTGATAAATCAAAGATCAGTTTTCAAAAGTCATCTCCAAATTTCAACTAGTTAATAAATACATTCACAAATGTTTGCTCTGTTTGGACACAAGAATAGTTTGAATGTATATTTCCTCAAAACTTGTCTGAGCTTAGTTCAGTTGTTGAACTGTTTTTCTTTTTTGTAGTAGTTAACTATATTAATAATTCCTTAATTTAAACACAAAAACACAGGCACAACTCTCTTTATGAATTTACCCCCAAGAGGTATGAAATGTCTTTCCATTAAAATCTACATCTCAATACATCCTGCTGTTCTTGGAACTGGAATGCTTTCCTCCTCCCAAGTTCCCTGTCAGTCTCCTATGGACCATAGAACTGAAATTAGCTATTCATTATATGTGAAGAAGCATTGGCTGTAGCGATGTCCTGCAGAGAAAGAGTGCCATTTTACATGCCAATTTCTGTACCAAAGCATCTGCTACTTTACTAATATGTATAGTCAAAATTTTTAAATAATGTATAGAATTATTTTCTGTTCTTTGTCTAACACTACATATGTACTTTTAAGTAACATTATTCTAAAGTATTCGCTTTGAAAAATATGGAACTTTTGATTATATCTTTTCCTTTGTGGTGTCTGTAACAGAGGACACAAATACCATTATCAAATATTAAAAATAAAAAACATGACTGAAGATAACCAAATGTACTGTAATTTGGATTAATTTTCTAAATTCCTTATTTCTAGATCGAGTTTTACATCAGGATGCTGTGATGTAAGAATAAATGAAACAGGTGTGCTACTTTTTTAGCAGCTTCTAGTTAATTCAGGGTATTAAAACTGTTATTGATGGAAAAATCTGTAAAATTATGTTAAGTCATATTTCTAGCATGTCCATTTATACCAACAATTTATTCTATATAAAAGTTATCATTCTGTGTAATTATGACAATATATGTTACTAAGTAAGCTATGGAATGAAGCATGATCACTGAGTAGGATGTAAGTGCTGCTATAATTAATGACTTGTTCACCCCAATACATCATTTATTCTGACTTTATAAAGCATTCACATTTGTTAGCAAACATCCCCTTTCAATTCTAGGAGAGTTCTAGTGGATCTATATAGTCTGATGCTAGGTGCCTAAAATGAATAATTGGCACTGTACTACCTTGGCTTAGAAGTCCTAAACGTAAGGCCTACAAGTTTGGTAATTAACTTCTAAAAAGTTAATTGTTTTCTTCATAGATGCATTAAGTTTAGGTTCCATTGCTATAAGAAAACAATTTCACAGTGTGATCATTCATCACAACCCATCTCACACTACTTCTCACAGCTTCACTAGGGCTACATGAAGTAGCCCTAGTGCTTCTACTTCCCTTCCTTTGCATTGTAGTGTCTTTCTTAGTTTCAGAAGGACATTCCATCAGCTAATATAATGAAGAGTGTGTTCTTGTTAAGGCAGATGCTCATACTCTTGTACCCCTCCCTTCCTCTCAGAGAAGACAAACAGAACCAGATGTTAAGAGTAATTCTAAGTCACCAGGAAAAATATATGTTAGATGATAAGCAGTAGAAATTAGTGCAGGTCAATATAATTTAAAATCACTAGGAATATTCAGGCTGGAAATAATTATAAGGCAAAAAAGGAGACCAGTTGTACTGTTATTAAATTAATGAACAGACTATTTCTGAGAATCAAGAACTATTCAATATCTTTACTTTCTAGCACTTTATCACAGCTACGAGATTACATTTGTCATGCATTTATCTTCTCTCTAAAAGGTATGCTTTGTCCTATCATAATACCTAATGTGCAGTAATGATGAGTCAATAAATATTCCTTTTGAAAACATGATAATGAATGATAGAAATAAACAATCTGAGAACTAATATGAACTATCACACAAGCTTACTGAAGCAGAACAGACCAAAAAAGTCAGCAGTGAATACGGAGGGATCCCAGATGATTCCACAGCATCATGCCATGAAGTTCAGGATGTAAAAGATTTATTTATCTATAATTAATGTGGCACCTAACTGGCAAGGGTCTTAAAGTAAGCCATAACAATACTTCTAGGTGGAAAACACACACACACATCTAGGAGACAAATCTTAACTACTAATATTATCATTCTGTAAAAGTTAACATTTAAGATCACTACTACTATATTAAAGTATAGAAAACTATATTCTCAATCTTCCAATATTCATTCTTGGCCTACAGAGCAGAAACTATTGGAATTATAGAAACTGAAAGAAGAAAGTAATTTTCTTTTTTTTTTTTTAGATTTTGTTCTATTGTAAAGATGCTGTACAAAGGGGTTACAGTTACATGAGTAAGGTAATGAATAAATTTCTTGTCGAACCATTGTTAACCGCCTCCTTTGTTTTTTTCCTACCCCTTCCCTCCCGCACCTGCCTCACTTCTTCCCCATACCCCCACCTCCGCCCCATGAAGTTGTAAAGATATTGCTAACATAGGGTCTTGTGAGTCTCATTGTTACAATGAGTCATCCTGCATCCTTGTTTCAGTATTTTGTTATTCCCCTTCCCCTCCTCAAATTAGATAAATGTATATACACGATGCAGGGTACCAAAATCAAATACAGTGACAACAGGGGTTATACCATTGGGTAAGAACATTCAAAATAAACCAAAAAAATCACATGGTACATTAAAAACAACAAAGAAAAACATCTTGTGTCCATATCTTGGGGTTCATTTCACTTAGCATCATCTTATATGATCATATGTACATAGCTTTTGAGCTTTTCTGCTCATTTGATAAGATTATCCTAGACATACACTAGTTATTGCAACTAAGGGAAACCATGGGACCTATATTTGTTTGGGTCTGGCTTACTTCAAGTCTTTCCATTTTCTAACAAATGGAGCAGTGTCATTCTTTCTGATGGAAGCACAGAATTCCATTGTATACATATATACCATACATATATATGGGTTGGTTCCATATCGTAGTTATGGTGAATAATGCTGCAATAAACATAGTTGTGCTGGTAGTTTTGGTATGACCTTGTTTGTGATCATTTGGGTAAATGCCCAAAAGAGGGATTGCTGGGTCATAGGGGAGCTCTATGTGTAGTCTTTTGAGGAACCTCCATATACTTTCCAAAGTGGTAGAACAAATTTACACTCCCACCAACAATGCAGTAGGGTTCCCTTTTGGCCTCATCCCCTCCAGCATCTGTTGTTATTAGAGTTCTTGATTATAGCCATTCTAACTGAGGTGAGGTGGAATCTCAATGTCTTGATTTGCATTTGTTTTATGGCTAGAGAAGTAGAGAATTTCTTCATGTCTCTATTGGCCATTCTTATTTCCTCTTCAGAGAAATCTCTCTTTAAGTCTTTAGCCCATTTATTAATGAAGCGGTTGTTTCTCTGCACAGCAAAGGACATAGCTAGCAGATCAGTAGAAACCCTACGGGTTGCAAGAAGATCTTCACTAGCCACACAACAGACAAGCGCCTCATATCTAAAATATGCTTAGAACTCGAAAAGTAATTTTCAATTGGTAATATCCTCAGATTTCTAAAAAATAACAAGTTAAACTATGCTCTTTTCTAAAACAACCACCACCAGTCAGTGTGCTCATAATCCAGTACTTAAGAGGCTGAGTAAGGAGGATCACTAGTTCAAAGCCTGTTTGAGCTATGAGCTCAAACCTTAGTAATAATTTAAACATTAGAAACAATCATCACAAACTAACAACTTTGGAAATATAATAAATCAACTTCCTATTTAACCAACAATAATTTTTAAATGTAATTCTTAACAGTTGTTAAAAATATGCATAACTAGGCTTGGAAGTTATTGTGATTTAAAGCAAAAACACATCTGTTTATGAGTAAGTAAATATAGTCTGACAGCAATTTGGAACATCTATCAGAAAGAAATCAACTGCAAGCTTAATAAGTATTATTTGTATTCTACATAATACTTTATTTGTTCTTTGTAGCCACTGCAGTAATAAAACACCCTCCTCAAACTCATTTAGTGTGTACTAAATCCAAGGTACCTAAGCAAAACATTGAAAATTCCATTTGGATGGTTCCCAGCACATACAGCCCAACTTCAAAAATATTACTACCATCTGGTTACTAGTCTGTGTTTACCAAAACAGTAGCTGTGCACAAATTTCTGTAGCAGCTGTGGTCAAAACTTTAAATCAATCCATTTGGCTAAATGAAAACTCTTCAAGGAAAAAACAAATAACACTATTTTGAATTTGTGCTTAAAATAAATTCCGTTACTAGTTTTAATATCATTTACCAAGGTCAGCAACAATAAAATTTAAGTATATTTAAATAACAGTATACTTTCAATCTTTAGAAAATGATAGAAGGTCCACGGAAATAAAGTGATGTATCCAGAGTCTTACAAGTAGTAACTGGACTTGGTCAAGTATAGGCTATCACTGGTTTCTAATACAAGGGTCTTTTCACAAAATTATTCCATCTGAATTCCACGTCCTAGGAAATGAAATGTGTCATGGGAATACAACATTGATAAATGCAGGTTCCAAATATTTTAAGAGTATATAGAATTTCCATAAAATTTAACAGCTCAGTATAAAGCTTGACTTACACTAGTTTCCTAACTAATCAGAGCTTCAGGTATCCTGTGAAATTTGTAAAAATTTTAATTTTACTAACAATTTTTTCCCTTTTCACAGCCTTCCCCAAAAGCTTTCACAAAATCTCTATAAACCAAGTCTGTATCTATGTTCAAGGTGCTAAACTAATACTTTTGTTATAATATTAATTTCATAACTCCTACATACATACAGCACTTGAGTATATACATACACTATAATATACCTAAATGACATATTGAATGTCTTCTTTTAAATAGCAGTCTTTTTCCTAATTAAAACTATCAAACTTTCAAATGAGAGCTTTCCTGAAACAAACTTTATCCCCAAATACAAATTAATATAGCCAATTTCTATCCCTTTGTCAAAGGAGGAATAAAACAGTGAGCCAAAGGTATTCTATATAGATCTTTTATTGTTACTAGAAATTTTTCTAATAGAACAAGAAAAACTAATTTTCTGAATACAAGGGAAAACATTTAAGCTTATTTGTGGTAAGGAGCCAATATCCTTGCCTTAAAATAAATTTCATTCCCTTCTTCCTTTTTCTTAATTCCTAAGAACAAAATAAGCTAACAACAATATAGAAGTTAAGTATGTGTTCTATTCTTCCATGCAGAGTACTAAACTTCAAGGTAAAAATTGGACAGTGAATTAGTTGAAGGGATGGTTAATAATTTTATAAGTTAACTACTTTCTTGGCTTCTGATTTCTATCCATTTAGTTAAGAACATGAGAACCCAATGTAAAACTCAAACTCAAAACATTTCTGTGTACTTTATTACATCATACATGGGAAAAGAAAACACCAGTGTCAGTAGATAATATCTAGATCAAGTTGGGCATAATTTAGCATCACATTTGAAACAGATGAACAAAAAGGATTATATCCATTATCTCAAAGGTGCCTCAAACAAGCAGGCTTATACAGCTATTAGCTGAGCAGGACAAGCAATCCATTCCCATATTGAAGGTGGGTATATCAAGCATTAAGGCCCAAGGCTAGTTAACTAAACTGCCAAGTTGTGAGAAAAGCTAAGTCATAGCACCACCTCAGTTCACTATGAGTAATTCAACTGACATGCAGTAAGAACAATACAAAGCCATGTGCAATACTTCACTTTGCTCACTATTGTTTTTGATGGCTTAGCTTACAAGCTGAATCCTATAGTTTGTTGCACAGGTGTTCAGGATTCCATTCAACCAATTACTATACACACTTCTTTCTAAATTCAAACCTAAGGTTTTAGAGAAATGGAAAGCAAAATTGTTTTCAAATTCTCTGTTAAAAAAAAAAGACAACAAAACAAAATAGCCTGTTGTATTAGAACAAACAGCAGCTTGTTCCTATCAGTCCTTTGTTTGACAAGCCTGGGCTGGCTAGAAAGGTCATTTATGCCTCAAAGCACCAAATTAACATTTGAAGGCATGAATTTTAAAAATGGCTATTTGCTTTTATTCTGTGAATGGCTAATGCAGTTCACAAAAACAGAAAGGAGAAAAATTCAGTAGTCTTAGCCAAGTTCCCATAAAAAGCCAAAAAGCAATAATAAAAAGAGAAATAAGAAAGAAGGAGAAAGGAGCAGAGAATAACCCAAAACTTTTCTTAGGTACCAAATACTAATTTCATGTTCATATGAATGCTGACTATATCTTACTAAAACTCATTCTTTGACAAAAGCATTAAGAGAGAAGCTGAAATGGTCAAACTAAATCAGGAACATGAGAAGAGGGATTTTATTTAATTATCCTAAGATAACTTTTGGGCATACCATTAAGACCATTAAATAAGGCCCTTCCCTCTTATTCATAATCCTTTACTACCTCAAGACCAGTAAAGATTACACAGAATGACATCCTAATTCATTTAGTATTACACTGGTTCAAACACAATTTTTCCCCTTAAGTTCTTATTTATTTTCATAGCACAGGTCTATGATTGTGTATATTTAAAGTATAAATCATCATTACTAATTATAACCTTCAATTGTATATTAATCAAGATAAAAATATCTTGTGGTTGGAGGTGCTGAGAAAGTGGCTCAGTGGTAGAGTGCTTGCCTTGCATGCATGAGGTACTGGGTTCGATTCCTCAGCACCACATAAGCAGAAAAAGCCAGAAGTGGTGCTATGGTTCAAGTGGTAGAGCACTAGCTGAAGAGCTCAGGGACGGGGCCCAGGCCCATAGTTCAGGCCCTAGGACTGAAAAAAATAAAAATAAAAACAACTTTTGTTTCATTGGAATTATCACTCTATGGTGTCAAAAATTTACTGTACTGCTTTAGGAAACCCATTCAACTTCATTATAGTTTATATAATATGCATACATACTATTAATACCACAGCGCCTATACTATTTTGGAAAGTATATGACTTAATAAGACAACATATAATTTAAAACTAGTAAGACATAATATAAAGCAGAAAGTAAAATTTTAAATACTTTCTAATTTCTCAAAATACTATATAAAATTTTGTGACAGGTTTTGAAATTACAATGATTATCAAATGCCACTGTATCAGTTTAATAATCTCCAAAAGAAACCAGAATGTCAAAAAGACATCTGCACCCCTGTGCTAACGCGCACTTATTCACAATAGCCAAGAAATGGAAACAATCTAAGTGTCCATCAGTTAATTAATAAATGTAAAAAAATTGTTCTACACATAGATTATTCTTCCCTAGAAAATAATGAAACCCCATCATTTACAAAAACATGGATGGAACTAGACGTTATTATGTTAAGTATTATGTTACTCTAGACACAAAAAGACAAATACTGCTTATGTGGAATCTAAGAAATTTGTGCTCATAGAAGTTAAGCATAGACTAGGAGTTACCAGAAGCTTAGGGAGAGAAGAGAGGGAGAGATATCAAGGGAGGCTGACCAATGGGTGCTAAATTATGATCAGACAGGAGTAAGAAATTCTGGTGTGTTATTGCAGTAGGATAACTATAGGTGACAGTGAACTCTCTGTTTCAAAATCCTAGAGGGATTTTCAAAGCCTTCCACAGCCTCTCCTCATTTCATTGCTTAACCCCTTGCAATGTGACTTCCAATCTAAGTATCAAATGATCAGGGTTGTCTCAAGATTAGTGATCTCATAAATATAAAGCAGACTATCAGGGTGCATTCTTCTTAACAACTCTAGAGCAAATAACACTATACCCTAAAACCTTTGACTAACTTTTGTAAACACTGCACTGTCATGACTCTCTTGTAATCTCTCAAGACATCCTTTCCCATTCTTGCATTTAAATAATCCTGAAATCTTGAGTTCCTTTCCTGCAGATCTATTCTACTGCACAAAAGCAGATCTATTCTACTTCATACAAAGAACAAAATGATGGTCCCTGTCCCAAAGTTGTTCTCAACCCTTACCAGAGTTAAGGCTTCCTCTTCCAATACAACAGCCTCCAATTTACCCCACCATTACCACCATATCACACTCATACTCCCCTCTCTCCCCCTTCTCCCTTTCTTTCTCCCTCTCTCCTTCTCGCTCTCTCTCCAGTCTCTCTCTCTCCCGTCTCTCTCCAGTTTCTCTCTATATCTCTCTCTCACACACACACACACAATCTGCATCTTCATTCCTATTTTCTTCTCATCATAGTCCTCCCAAATCAAACATTTGCTCAATCACATTTGTACACTCAATACCACCCTCTAATCACCTCATATTTGCCAGGTACATAAATAACTTTATCACTTTCCAAAGCTAGTACCACTAATAGACCATATCAGCCTTTATTTTTCTCAGCCACAGAGAATCTTGCCAAGGCCTTTCCCTAAATTTTCTTTCTTATTGTCTTTTATTCATTACTGAATGTTCTTCAGTAAAATCAGGTCTAATCTCCCAGCGTAAGTAAATGGCCTCTGTGGTCAACAGTCTGCTGCTAGAACTAGCTGCACCAATAAAACACACAACACAGAGCAGCACAGCACTGCCCTACACAAAGACTAATGTTATACGCTATGCCAGAGATGGGACTATGTTCTGCAGGAAAATTGAGAGCTTGGAGTTTCTTGTTCCATCATATATATCATACAGAGGGAGTTGTCACTGTATGTAACAAATCTAGAAAATGATTGAGTCTCCCTTATAAGAAATTATTATAATATATGAAACAAGTCAATTCTGATGTATGTTACATCACATGTTTCAATTTACAAATTTCCAATTAAACTCAGTACTCATTAGTTCAACTATTTCTAGGATTTTTAAAGTCAATTTCAATATGAATGCTAGATAATATTCTACCTGATTAAGGCAGTAACTCCATCATCATCCTTCTGTAGATAGCACATTAGGAGGTAAGCAGTGCTCCAGCAAAAGTAGACACTCTACGTATCTCAGAATGGACCCTCAAAAATGGCAATACTTCCCAAGGCTATCTACAAATTCAACGCAATACCTATCAAAATTCCAACCTCATTCTTCAAGGAAATAGAAGAGGCAATCCAAAAATTCATATGGAACAATAAAAGACCCCGAATAGCAAAAAGGCTCCTCCACGGAAAGAACACTGCTGGAGGAATATCAATACCAAACTTCAAACTCTACTATAAAGCCATAGTAATCAAAACAGCTTGGTATTGGCATAAGAACAGACCTCAGGACCAATGGAATAGAATTGAAAACCCAGAAATGAACCTACAGACCTATAGCCATCTAATCTTCAATAAGGGAGCTAAAACAATAGAATGGAACAAAGACAGCCTCTTCAGTAAATGGTGCTGGCAAAATTGGTTAACTACATGTAGAAAACTAAAGCTAGATCCTTATATATCACCCTGCACCAGAATCAACTCCAAATGGATCAAAGACCTTGAAGTCAAAGCAGACACTCTGAAAACATTACAGGATGGAATAGGAGAAACCCTAGGTCTCCTTGGCTCAGGCCGAAATTTTTTGAATAGAGACCCAAAACACAACAAATCAAAGAAAGGTTGGACAAATGGGATTGCATAAAGTTGCAGAGCTTCTGCAGGGCAAATGACATAGCTAGCAAGATCAATA
Organism: Dipodomys ordii; assembly: GCF_000151885.1. Taxonomy (NCBI): domain Eukaryota; kingdom Metazoa; phylum Chordata; class Mammalia; order Rodentia; family Heteromyidae; genus Dipodomys; species Dipodomys ordii. Next base: position 6,211,559 of record NW_012267299.1, read on the forward strand.
GAAAGGCCACGGATTGGGAAAAGATCTTTACTAGCCATACAACGGACAAGGGTCTCATATCTAAAATATACTTGGAACTCAAAAAATTAAACCCCCCAACAACAAATCCTCAAAGAAACAACTGCCCAATAAATAAGTGGGCGAAAGACTTAAAGAGAAACTTCTCTGAAGAAGAAAGAAGGATGGCCAATAGACACATGAAAAAATGTTCAACATCCCTAGCCATAAAAGAAATGCAAATCAAAACAACATTGAGATATCACCTCACCCCAGTTAGAACGGCAAAAATCAAGAACTCTAACAACAACAGATGCTGGAGGGGATGTGGACAGAAAGGAACCTTACTTCATTGTTGGTGGGAATGTAAACTTGTTCAACCACTTTGGAAAGCAGTATGGAGGTTCCTCAAAAGACTTCACATAGAACTCCCCTATGACCCAGCAATCCCACTTTTGGGCATTTACCCAAATGTTTACAAACAAGACCACACTAAAGCTACCAGCACAACTATGTTTATTGCAGCATTATTTACCATAGCTAAGATATGGAACCCACCCAGATACCCCTCAGTAGATGAATGGATCAAGAAAAGGTGGTATATATACACAATGAAATTCTATGCCTCCATCAGAAAGAATGACATTGCCCCATTTGTTAGGAAATGGAAAAAATTATATTAAGTGAAGTAAGCCAGGCCCAAAGAAACATAGGTCCCATGGTTTCCCTTATAGCAAAAACCAAGAAAAGGATGAGTCAAGCGGAAAAGGTCAGATAATGTGATGTCAGGAAAATGAACCCTTAGATATGTATTTTAATGTTTTTTCTTTCATGCATGTGTTTCTAATGCATTTATAAGATTATCTCTTTGTTGCTTTGTATGTCCCTCCCCCACAGTATAACCCCTGCTTTCACTATATTTGATGTCAGTATAACTTGTGGAGGAGATGGGGAAAAACCAGTTGTTTAAGGATACAGGTGGACCTGTTGCAACAATGAGAAGTACAAGTTGTCATGTCCAAAACGAGCTTTACAACGTCGGTGCGGGGGGGGGGGGGGGGGAGGGTTGGGGTGGGGGGGGGGGGGGGGGGGGGGGGAGAAGGATTGGGATGGGGGGGGGGGGGGGAGGCTGGGAAGGGATGTGACCGGGTAAACCAAAGGAGGAGGCTGCAATGCTTGGTAAGAAATGTACGCATTATCCTGCCCATGTAATTGTAATCCCTCTGTACAGTATGTTCACAAATAAAATAAAATTTAAAAAAAAAAGAATGGACCCTCAAATAAGTGGCAGTATATGACTGTCCCTCTCATATTTAATAAAACAAGGTTTTGTTTTTAACTAAGATTTTTCTTGTATTTGAAAACATAAAATGATAAAAATGAACTGGGCCCAAGAAATTAGATTTTTCTCTGAATTACTGAAAATTTGTTTCAGTAATATCCATAACACATCATTCACAATGTTTGCTCTTCTCTTCCTGATGATTAAGTAAGAGTCCACCAAGGAAGGAAGGAAGAGATACAAGCCTAACATCACAAAGCTACCCAGAAAGTCAGAGCAGACCAGAAAAAAATAGAGAGCAATAATATTTTAAAGTCACTAAGAATTTTTAGCATAAGACACTACCATATGAAGATAGCTAGTGAGATGTGACCATTTTCTTTAACCTTTTAAGTGTTTCTGGCACTCCTATCACTTTAAAAAGTGGAACATCCTAAAAAGAACCACAAAAATAGCTTTTAAAGTTCAAGAAAATTACTGTCACACTTAAGTTATAATCAAAATAAAACAATATAGTGCATAATAATATGCACACCAGTGTCTTAGAAAAAAGATGTGATTGACATTTCTTAACAATTGAGTCAAAACAAATGTCTTTGTTCCTCAAAACCAAAATAAATTTACACACTTGAATGTTCTCTTAGGTCCATGGTCTTCTCCACAAAAATGCTAAAATCCAGTAGGCCTGTACATAAGCTGCCTAAGAGCCAGCAACGAAGTATATAGGAACTAAGGAAGCTATCCTCAGTGACTGGGTTAAGGGGTTCTCAGTAAAGAAGAATTAGTGCATACTTTAAAATCCTATTTTCATGTTTATGGTAAGAAACACTCATTTTAAATACAGAAATAAGAATTTTATTATAAACAATTTCTTGGTCACTATTAAAAACATATAGTGGTATATATGTAAATACCAAAAACCTAAGAAATACAGACCATTTAATCACTTTGCAACCATTTATAGTAAAGATTAGCTCGGCATGAATCACTAATAGAGGCCAAGTCTAAGGGGAAATTTTGATGAACAGCAGGATTTTCATGGTTTCAAAATGTCTCCCCATAGATTGCTTATTAGTTCCAAGAGAAAAAATATTATCTAATTAGTGAAGCAATTGGAAAACATTTTGACTAATGATCACAATTAACACTACCAATCAGGAGCAGATGGATTTCATGTGTGTCAAATCATGATACTCTGAGAAGGACATATTATTTATGAAGTAATCAGGTAAGAAAAACATAACATGAATGTAATCATTAAGAGGAATGTTCCATTAGAAAAATGTCTTTAAAATGTCAGTTGTCCTAAAAACTCAAGAAATTCCATGGAAATATTCTTGAGTAAAAGAAGGTAAAGAGAAAGAAGTAAATGCTTTAAGTGACCTAAACTGGATCCTCTTACTAAAGGAAAAAAATCTATAAAGAAAACTAACTGCTGGTTTACCTTGCTCATGTAACTGTAACCCCTCTACAGTAGTTTCACAATAAAAAAAGAAAAAGAAAAAGAAAACTGCTGGTTTAACTGACAACTGGAAAACATACTGAATATTAATTTGCTGAAGATGACAACTGTACTGTCTCTTCTGCGGTCTTGTAAAGTAATTACCCTACAAAACTTACTATTAAATGGTTTAGGAAAAATATGTTCATATATGTAAGTACATGCATATATGTATGTGTGTGTGTACATGGATGGATGAGAGCAAGAGTTATCAAGTGATAAGTAAAATACTAATATTAAGTAGACAACAGTAAATGTTTATTGGCATTCCTTGAAGAATTATTTTTTTCTCTTTTTTTATTGTGAAAATACTGTACAGAGGGGTTACAATTACATGGGCAGGGTAATGAGTACATTATTATACAGAATTATTCTTATAACTTCTGTAAGGCTGAAATTATTCTCAAATGACAAAATGTGAAAGGTTTATATATACAGTGTCTGTGTGTATATAGATGTATATGAAACATATACATATGTGTCATGTTGCCACACACACCCATGTATGTGTGTGTATATATAGATATGTATATATAAAACAGTTCAGGATTGTGCCATTTTGTTTGGAAAATAGTGTTTATATTTAAATTCTGCTGTAAAAATAAGAATTTATCATATTATCACCTCCCAATCTCCACATACTGGCCTGAGCTCCCTTGCTGTACCAGAGAAGTGTTTAAATGGGTCAAACGGTTTTAAAAGTAGCCTCCAGCCTTTCATAGTTGAGCATAAGTTACATACCTGCTTCTACAGAACACAAGTGTATAATGACAAAAAGGAAGAAAAAAGAGAAATCCTGCTCTTACCTCTTTACTTGTTAAGATATCCAGTTTTCAGCTCATTTCTTAGTAGACAGAATATAAATTCAAACTCCCTAAGAAGGTTCATAAGATCCTTCACAGGGTGCGGTAGCTTCATTCTTCAGATTTGATGCTCCGTATGCGCACGTGCGTGCACGCACAGACACACAGACACACACAGACAGACAGACACACACACACCTTCTTATGAGTGACCCATGCTGATCCCTTTTCTAAATCCCTTTGCATTGTTTGTTCCCTCTACCAACTATGTCCATCTCTGATAGCTTTCTCTTCCTGATGAGCCCTTTCTCATGTCACTCAACTGAGCCTAAATGGCACTGCCTCTCTAAAGTCTTTCCAGTTTCCCTAACAAAAATTTGTTTCTTTTATACTCTGGTCCCACAGAATTATGTCTCTATAATAGATAGAGATTTCTCCTTTTTGTGAGTTTCTCTGTAACTAGAATATGAGGAGAGACTCTCAGAGCAGAGTCTAAACTGGTCTAAACTCTAGACATTGGTCTAAACTCCACTGTCTTCTTCCTAACACACCATTTCATAAACACTGACTAAGTAATGAGGTATCCTAACTGGCACCAGGTTCAACAGTGTACACCTAAATACCTTTGTGAACTACACACTTACTTTGTATCAGGTATAAAGCACTTTACAAATACCAACTTACTCCTTCCAACAATCTGAAGAGAATGATGTGCCACATTTCTATGTTCTATCATGTGCCACATCTCTATCAGTTCTATAAATATACACCTTTTTCTACATTTATCTCTCTGAAACTGGTATGTAATACTTATTAAAAAGACAGTACGTTTTTAGTGGCACATAAAGCAAATAATGCACATTGCAATCAACAATCATAAATTTGACCAAGTACAGCATAATTCCAAGATCTTCCTTCATATTTACAAATAAAGAAACCAAGTTATAAAAGAGTTAACTCACTAAAAGTTGTATAGGAAAGACAAGATTTAGTCCTAGATAAGCATGATCCAGAAACCAAATGCTTAAAATCACAACATCATACTATCTCCCCAACAAGAGTGATTCTGCAGTATGTATGAACTACTGACACCTGCTAGCTTGTAGAGTCTTGTAGAGTCCAACAATGTAATATCTTGAGAATTAACAGAGAATAAGCCAAAATTAGATGCAGTAAAACTATGCAGATCTTGAAGTGCCCAAGGAAAAGGCCGATATTCTTTTTCTCAGCATCTGTTCTCTCAGGGATAGCCTGTGTCTGAGTCCTGGCTTCCTCTCAATCATGCACCTCAGGAAACATACTATAATCTTTACTTTTTCCCCTAGGCTTGTTTGCCCTAAGTCCCCAATCAATAAATACAATTCTCCAGAGCTAGTAATTACAATAAATAAATAACAAAAACCTACAAAAGCCTCCTGCCTAATTCTTTAATCCTTGTGGCACCACTGACAAGTGGTTACCTAGCCTCACCTCAAGTAGCTTCTTTCACTTTTATAGATGAAAGGGGAAAATTGCACTAAAAGTTTATCTCCTAATTTTTCTAACTTCTACTCCTGTTCCATCCTCAAAGCATGGACAGCAAGTTTTAACTCTTCTACCTAACAGCAGTGCGTATCCTTCAAGATCTACTCACAGGAACTATGTCTGTCCTTCAGCTGAAGTGATGGAGGCAAAAAAAAAAAAAAAGGTGGCAGTAATAAAGGCATAAGAAAACTGCTATAACCAGAAAAGAAAGGGGAGGGGCAGAAAATAAACTATTCATAGAGAAGGTGCTTTTCAAGGGATAAAATGTTGTCAGCCAGTGTCAAAACTCAGCAGTTTACTAGGGAAATTTTTTTCCATTTTTTCTTTCTTTTTTATTCACTGTTGTATCTGTTAACAGTGCCAAGGCAAGGCCTGGCAAACACTAAGGAAGTGCTCTAACACTGCACTGCATCTCCATCCCCAAACTTGTTAATGACAACAAAATGCTTAACTTTTAAATATTTGAAATCATTTTGGTTTCCAATATTCTTGCTTTCATTTTATGATTCTGGGCAAAAGGTTCACTGGCTTGTCCAATTTGTACAGTTCTAAATGCATACATAACTATCCTACTGACAGAGGAATGTAGAGTGGGAATAAATAAAGTGAAACTTACCATCTGGATGGTGCCATCTGATTTGTAGCAGTATCACTTGCTAAAGATGCTGCTTGTGTTCCTCACTAACAGAAAGTTGCCTTGGTCTCTTAGTTTCTGTTCAACTAATATAAGAATCTACCACAAATACAAACTTCTATAACTGCTTCTGAATAAGTGATTAATTTAGGCTAAGCCAGTATCTACATACCGCCACTCCCCACATCGCTCTCCAACATCTATTCCACTATAATTTACCCAGTACATAACATGGATAATATTAAATACCCTGCCACAAAAGTCACTGCAAACCAGAACAAAGCTATATGATGTAATAACAAGTGCCAGAAACAGAAAATCTTTTAAAACTTTAATGTTGATTTTTTTTCAATCTGATATTAAACACAATGTTCTAAGAGCAAGTGAAATGTCTGTAACATCATTAAAACTTTCAGATATATTGTAAGAAGCTGAGGCATTAATGTCATTTTGTAAGCCTTTAACCTCAACCAGAAGTTAATTCTACATTGTCATTTGGCAATCCACTAATCTCCAAAACACATGTTAGCTTTTCTGCAGTCATTTCTAGTTCCTTTATCAATTAATTCAATGTGATGTTTTCCAAGCAAAGATGAAAGAACTCAAAAATTACTGCTACAAATACAAATTTCTGGTAACTGTAGTCCTTTAATAACCATAAAATATTTGAATAGACTTAACCATGTATAAAATACTTTTCAACTCATTTGACACTTATACTAACATTCTTGTAGATATAATCTCTGCTTTACTAGTGATTAAAGTTTATTACTCTGAAGTCCATACAACTGATAAGGGGCAAAGAGCAGAGTTTGATCTCATCCCAGATGCCATCCCAGATCCAACTCATTTCTAAGATCTTTCATGGGTTCTTCTAACCTAGTTGCACACCTTATTCCAGCCTAGATCAACCCATTATCTGTTGCATCGACTCTTCTGTATAAGTAATACAACCCATATGCATGCTACCATTCTCTTAAGAAGTTTACTACTCCTTGTGACAGGTAACATTTCAGATAGCCTTGTGTATCTTGAATGTTATTTTACATTACTGTTGACTACTATAACTTTGTCCATTTGTAAAATGTTCTTTACACTAAGCTGCTCAATACATTAGTTACAGATTATAAATATAACTCTGAAGAACTAAACTCTAAGTGATACTTAAATTCATTTAAGTTTAAATAATCATAGGTTGCTACTGGCTACCTTGCTAGGCAATAAAAATTTTATACCTGGAAAACTAGAAGCAGAGCTTAACCTAACTGCTCATTTTCACAAATGAAAAGAAATTCAACTTAATAGTGTACCCAGAGCACAGCACTGGTTTGCAGGAACTGGAATAAAAGTGATACCATCAACAGTAACATATCCAGCAAGATAATGGTAGAATTATCTGTTGATCTTTGTGAACTTCTCTGTGTGGCCAAATCCAGTGTGTGATTGCAGAGCCAAAACCTGCTGATAGTATCAATTACATAGGGCAAAGAAGTCACCTCTGTTCTACAAGCTTCAGTGGCTTTCCTAGTAGAGAATTCATCACTCTACATGGAAAATATCCCAATTAAATTACAAACACAAGCTGAGAGTTGTGAAAAGCAAGCCTATCTTAATAAATTAGACATTAGTTATTTAATACTAACACTATGTCCCTGCTTAGTACTTAAAAAAATGCATCATAATGGGGAGGGAAAGGATGATAGGGGATAAACAAAGGAGGAGGTAACAACACTCAATAGGAAATGTACTCATTACCTTACTCACATAACTATAACCCCTCTGTGCACTATTTTTACAATAAAAAACATTTTTAAAAAGGGGGGAGAAATGCATTATAAAGCCATCTCCTTGTCTCTATCTGCACAATACTACATCCACACTTGAAACTTTTTTTTTTGGGGGGGGGTCCAGTCGTGGGACTTGAACTCTGGGCCTGGGCACTGTCCCTCAGCTCTTCAGCTAGCACTTGAGCCACAGCGCCACTTCCAGCTTTTTTCTTTTTGCTTATGTGGGGTTGAGGAATCGAACCCAGACCCTCATACATGCAAGGCAAGCGCTACCACTGAGCCACCTTCCCAGTCCCACACTTGAAACTTTTGTCTCAGTGTCTTTCCCCATCATTAACCTAACAAGGAACTAGGTTCTATTTAAATAAAAATGATAGGATTCTGCATCTGATCCTTCTTTGTGTTAAAATTATTGAGCCTTTCAAAAGTTTTGGATAAATTTATAAGTGCCACAAATAAAAGCAATTACCATTTCCTATTCCTTTAGTATAGTCCATGTTCAAAGCACCTCACTGGCATCAATAACAGAACTGGGTGGCAAACCAAAAGTTTGCAGTCCTGATTCTGATTCTGACTCTTCAACTTATATATACTTAAAGATCTGCAAACCACTTAATTCCTCATTGCTTCAATTTTCTCATTTGAAAATTGCTGGAATGACTAGATCATATCTAAATTACCTTCATTCTAAAACTAACATTCTGTGATATTCCAAATTTTTTTGTTAGCTTCAAAGTCTTTCTTGTAACTTCTTAATTACCAAAAACAAAAAACTAAACTAAAAAGCTTAAAAAAAATCTTTTGCTTACATAGCAAAACTGGATTAATTCTCCAGCATTTTGAGTGTACCAATTCTTTAAATGTAGAAAAAGACAAGTAGTCCGGTGGTATACACCTGTAATCTGAATTTGAGGATGGCTTTGCACTACACAGAATAACTTGAAGACCAGCCTGTACTACCATACTTAATGAGACCCTGTCTCAAAACATAAAAGAGAGAGAGAGAGAGAGAGAGAGAGAGATTCCTTAACCAATAAGAAGGAAGGAGTAAGACTTTTTTTTCCCCTTTGGTTGGTTGTAGAGCTTGAACTAAGGGCCTGGGTGATGTGTGTAAACTTCTCTGCTCGAAACTAGTGCTCTATCATTTTGAACTACAGCTCCATTTCTGGTTTCTTGGTGATTAAGTGGAGATAAAAGTCTTGCAGACTTTCTTGCCTGAGCTGGCTTTAAACGGCGAATCTCGGATCTCAGCTTCCTGAGTAAGCTAGGATTACAGGCCTAAGTGACCAGCGCCTGCAGGCACCTGCGGTAAAAATTTAATTACCTTCAACACCAAGTCACACATGCTATCATGGACCTTCTTTAGATTTTGCTTTGCATTTATTTTTTAGAATAATCACACACTGTAGTCACAACCTCTTAGCCTTTCTAGTTCTTGTGCTCTGCAATTCTGTATCCTTTAACAATATTTTCTAAGGTTTGAATTATTTCCTCTAAAATGCATGTGAACTATGAGTCCTTTTCATTTCTACAACTACAGTTCCAATCTAATTTCACTTCGTCCCAGATGCTAATAAAAGGTATGTACTATCTCTTATCCTTTTATGTCCAGTCATTCTCTTCACTTTCCTCAATCTCTGTTCTTCTTGTTTTCCTAAGTCTTATTACCATATTTGTATCACTTCATCTTTTCAATTCAGTCTTGTCATTTAATGGTGTTTTCCGGAAAACCAGCTGACCAGGGTGGGCTTATATGAGCCCAAAGGAGGGGACACAGCTAAACTAAGTAACTCATTGATTTACATGGATCAACTCTTGATTTATGCCTTAGGAGCAGGAGGTCCTAATTACTTGCCTAAAAGGCTTTCCTACTGGCCACTCTCATCACTTCTGAGAGGATTCAAGAAAAAGATGTTATCACATCTTCATAAGGAGATTAAGGTATATAGGCTCTGACAGGTATGTAATCAGCTATGAGGAAGGTCAAAAGCAGCATCAAATATCTAAAATTTTTATTTCATTATTTTTAAAGTCCCATAATTCCTAGTGAGGAAATGATGAAGCTATATAAAGAAAAGTTTCAATAGTAGGAAATCTCAAGGGTTACTAAAACTGACTTGACTAATGAATGTCTTTGTGAAAGATGGAGCATATTATGAGAATCAAAACCCTTCTGCTTTCTTTCTCTTGCTTCCTTCCCCAAATTAGAAATTGCTGAACAAGTAATGAATACTTTTGTTCTGCAATCTTGGTGCAGAGACAGTACATCCACATGACATATTGTCTCTAGTAACTCCTAGGATTGTAGTACTGCTTATCTACCACTTATATAAGCAAAGTTAGACTTGGATCTCTAATTTTTAGTTTTACTGTAAAATCAAGACTGCTGGTATTCCACACACTGATTAGTTTATCTTGAATAACTTAAGCATCCATTATCTCTCACTTAAAAATACTTCATAAATTTTTTTCTCCTTAAGTTCTCATTTGTTTAAGATAGAGTGCTTTTATTTTTAAAGACCTAACTGTTCCTACTGGGATACACTGTAACATGTACAATACTTTAGTTAACTCAAGATCATCCAGCAGCAGACACTAAAAGATGACAAGTGACATTTCTTTGGGAGGAATTAAGAATTTGAACTAGAGTTTGAATTCAGGACTCTGTTTTTTCTACCACCTGAGCCTCTCTACCAGTCCTTTTTCCTTTTGAGACTGATAGACTTTTAAGACCCGGCCAGCCTTGACTGCAGTCCTACTTGTGATTTCTTTTACTGACTCAAACTCTCAAGATTCATCTGCCAAGATCCAACTACTGAGATTACAGGTGTATACCACTATATCCAACCTTTTTCTTCTTTTTTATCAAGTGTCTCGGCATAGGGGCCCCAGTCTCAATATTCCAGGATTTATTGGGTGCAATGGCAAAGCGTCTACATGCTTTCCCAAAATTTCAAACCATCTAATAGAAAGAACAAGATTCGATAGGGGTAAGAAACAGAATTTAAAATCCTCAATTTTCTTTCTTTGTGGGCTAGAATTAAATCAACTTAATAAGCCTGTACTGGTTATTTGAAGCTGTTCTACACTAGCATCTACACTGTCTGCTTAATTTTCTAAAAATGGAATATGTAATAATTAGAAATGAAAATGCATATTATGCGTCAGAATGTTTGTGTCTCCCACAAAAACTTAATGTGGAAATGCTTATCTCCAAGGTAGGCCTTTGGACCATAATTAGGCCAGGAGGGCAGACTCTCTGCCTTTATAAATGTGATAAAGGCAACCATTCACTCTTCACTTCTACCATGTGAGGATATAGCAAGAAGGCATCATCAATGAATTAGACTCTGAATCTGTCAGTACATGGCTTGGGCTTTTTAGCCTCCAGAACTGTGAAAAATAAATTTGTTATTCACACGCATTCAGGAAAAGGTATTTTTTATAGAAGCCTACAAGGATCTTTCAGAATATCTGTCACCCAGATAAAAGTAATTCTTAGACATGGTTAAAACTTCCTAATATATAAAGGCAGTAAAATTACACTGCAGCTTTTGGATAAAAGCTTTCGGTTACACAGATACTTCTTCATCAACATCAAGAATACTGGGTGGCTATTTCTGCTGTATTCCCATCCTTCATAATCCTAAATGTGCTCATCTTAGTATAAAACAAAGTTTAACATGCAGTTGTTTAGTACTTAACCAAGTCATACTTTTCTTCAACAGATTCACCAAACATGTGAAGCATTCATTCTATTATTCTGAGGCATAGAAGAACTGCTACCTGTTTCTGTAGAAACGGGGGGGGGGGGGAGTGGGGGACTCTAATACTAAACACACAATAAATGTACTCCCAACTGCATTCCTAGAGCAAAAAGCCTCTCAGAGGGGAGTTCCCAGCAAAAGTGCTTGGGTGTTGCAGATAAACAGAGATGGAAAGCCCAGCCAACATCTTCACTAGATCATCATCTTCCTAGCATGACAAATCATACTATATTATTACCCAAAAGGTTCTAATGTTTTCATAATTATAGCCTTTTCTTTTGCCACAAGAATGTTATGGGAAAATTACTTAAAAGCATTTCTTTCTAGAGAAACTAAGAAGAAACAATGAGATTAAAAGTGATAGTCAGCTGGGCGCTGGTGGCTCACACCTGTAATCCTAGCTACTCAGGAGGCTGAGATCTGAGGATCGCCGTTCAAAGCCAGCCCGGGCAGGAGAGACCGTGAGACTCCTATCTCCAATAAACCACCAGAAAACTGGAAGTGGCGCTGTAGCTCAAGTGGTAGAGCGCTCGCCTTGAGCTGAAGAGCTGAGGGACAACGCCCAAGCCCAGAGTTCAAGCCCCACGACCGACAAAAAAAAAAAGTGATAGTCATATTATCAGTGACTAAGAAAACTGAGCAGAACTCATACTTGATTCTTAATTCAATGTTCAATCAGCTCATCTTATTTGATACTCCATGTGATAAATGAATGACATTAACATTTGATAGTTAATATCATTCTGCATAAAATGCATTACCATCACAGGTATCTACGTAAAAATATGAATCTTTACGTGTAGTCTAAAATGTAAAATTTAAAAATTTAAAAATTATTTTATTGTAAAGCTGATGTACAGAGGAGATACAGTTACATAAGTAAGGTAATGAGTATATTTCTTATTGAACATTGTTAGCCCCCTTCTCCTTTTTCTCTCACTTTCTCTCCCTCCCCCACACCCCACGTTCCCCCCAATTTATAAGGTTCATTTCCAACATAGTGTCATGTGAGTACTGCTGTTGCATTGGTTCACCCTTTGTCCTGCGATACACCATCCAGTTATTTCCCTTCCCTTCCCCAAATCAGATAAACATATACACAAGATACAGGGTACCAAAATAAAAAAAACAGTGACAAAAGGGGATAAACCAAAGGGGGAAAAAAGGAAGAAAAAATAACTTCAAAAAGTACATTAAAAAAAACTATTTTTTCCATAGCAGAGCTCATTTTAATTAGCATCATTTTATATGGTACGTAGCTCTTGAGCTATTGTATTGTGATCCTTAGCTAGGACTATCCTAGACAAATACTAATTATTACAAATTAGGAAAACCATGGAGCCTATGTTTCTTTGTGTCTGGCTTATTTACTTAATATGATTTCCAGGCCAGGTCTGATAGCTCACTCCTGGGAATCCTAATTTTGTGGGAGGCAAAGATCAGGAGGATCGTGATTTCAGGCCAGGCCAAGAGTAAGACTTCATCTCAACAAATAAGTCCAGTACAGTTAACTATTTGTAGAAAACTAAAGCTAGATCCTTATGTATCACGCTGCACCAGAATCAACTCCAAATGGATCAAAGGCCTCGGAGTCAAAGCAGACATTCTGAAAACATTACAGGATGGAATAGGAGAAACCCTAGGTCTCCTTTGCGCAGGCCGAAATTTTCTTTTCTTTTTTTTTTTTTTTTGAGGGGGTCCGGTCGTGGGGCCTGAACTCTGGGCCTGGGCGCTGTCGCTCAGCTCTTCAGCTCAAGGCTAGCGTTCTACCACTTGAGCCACAGCACCACTTCCGGCTTTTTGCTTATGTGGTGCTGAGGAATCAAACCCAGGGCCTCAGGCATGCAAGGCAAGCATTCTGCCACTGAGCCACCTTCCCAGCCCCCGAAATTTTCTTAATAGAGACCCAGAAACACAAGAAATCAAAGAAAGGTTGGACAAATGGGATTGCATGAAATTGCAGAGCTTCTGCATGGCAAAGGACATAGCTAGCAAGATCAATAGAAAGCCCACGGACTGGGAGAAGATCTTCACTAGCCATACAACAGACAAGGGTTTCATATCTAAAATATACTTGGAACTCAAAAAATTAAACCCCCAACAACAAATCCTCAAAGAAACAACTGCCCAATAAATAAGTGGGCGAAAGACTTAAAGAGAAACTTCTCTGAAGAAGAAAGAAGAATGGCCAATAGACACATGAAGAAATGTTCAACCTCCCTAGCCATAAAAGAAATGCAAATCAAAACAACATTGAGATACCACCTCACCCCAGTTAGAATGGCAAAAATCAAGAAATCTAATAACAACAGATGCTGGAGGGGATGTGGACAGAAGGGAACCCTACTGCATTGTTGGTGGGAGTGTAAACTTGTTCAACCACTTTGGAAAGTAGTACGGAGGTTCCTCAAAAGACTTCACATAGAGCTCCCTTATGACCCAGCAATCCCACTTTTGGGCATTTACCCAAATGTTTACAAACAAGACCACTCTAAAGCTACCAGCACGACTATGTTTATTGAAGCACTATTTACTATAGCTAAGATCTGGAACCAACCCAGATGCCCCTCAGTAGATGAATGGATCAAGAAAATGTGGTATATATACACAATGGAATTCTATGCCTCCATCAGAAAGAATGACATTGCCCCACTTGTTAGGAAATGGAAAGACTTGGAAAAAATTATACTAAGTGAAGTAAGCCAAGCCCAAAGAAACATTGGTCCCATGGTTTCCCTTATGTGCAATATCTAGTATATGTTTGAGTCAAGCAGAAAATGTCAGATAAGGTGATGTTAGGGAAATGAACCCTAAGATATGTATTCAAATGTTTTTTCTTTCATGCGATTGTTTCTAACGCATTTATAAGATTATTTCTTTGTTGCTTTGTATGTTCCTCCCCCACAGTATAACCCCTGCTTTCACTGTATTTCATGTCAGTATAATTTCTGGAGGGGAAGGGGAAAAAAAAGTCATTTAAATAAGGATACAGGTGGACCCGTTGCAACACTGAGAAGTACAAGTTGTTATGTCGAAAACGAACTTTACAACTTTGGGGGGGGAGAATTCGGTGGGGGGGGGGTGGAGGGAGGATGGGAAGGGATGGGAAGGGGAAACAAAGGAGGAGGCTACAATGCTTGATAAGAAATGTACTCATTATCTTGCCCATGTAATTGTAACCACTCTGTACAGTATTTTCACAATAAAAAATAAATAAAAATAAAAAAATAAGTCCAGTACAGTGGTACATCATAGTGTTCCTGTGGTCCCACATACATGGAAGACTCTAAGCCTTTCTTGCCCCAGGAAAAATATAATACTTTATCTTAAAAATTTAACCTAAATCATAAAGGGCTAGATGCATGGCTCAAATGGTAGGGTGGTTGCAACAAGAAATATAAGGCTCTAAAAGTTCAACCTCGGCACCACCAAAAAGTAAAAAGAAAAAATATACCAGCTTATATTTAAAAACTAATAACTTCAAACCTACAGCTAATATTATACTTAATGGTGAAAAACTAAAGCCATTTCTTCTAAACTCAGGAACGAGACAGGGATGTCCACTCTCTCCACTTCTCTTCAATTTAGTATTAGAATGCCTAGCCACAGCAATAAGACAAGACGCAAAAATAAAAGAGATCTAAATAGGGAAGTATGAAGTAAAACTCTCCCTCTTTGCAGATGACATGATCTTGTATTTAAAGAATCCCCAGACACATTTCCAAATTACTCAAGCTGATTCAAAACTTTGACAAAGAAGCAGAGTATAAAATTAACCCTCAAAAATCAATGGATTTCCTGTATGCCAACAATGAGAAGAGCATGGCTGAAATCAGGAAAGCATCTCTATTCGTAATAGCCCCACAAAAAATAAAATACCTAGGAATTAACTTAACCAAAGAAGTGAAGGACCTCTATGATGAAAACTTTAAAAACATGAAAAAAGGAAGTAAAACAGAACTTAGAAAATGGAAAAACCTCCCATGCTCCAGGATTGGAAGGATCAACATCATGAAAAGGGCAATACTTCCCAAGCTTATCTACAAATTCAATGTGATACCTATCAATATTCCAATCTCATTCTTCAAGCAAATAGAAGAGGCAATCCAAAAATTCACATGGAACAATAAAAGACCCCGAATAGCAAAAATGATCCTTAACAGAAAGAACAGTGCTGGAGGAATATTGATACCCAATTTCAAACTCTACTACAAAGACAGTAATCAAAACAGCTTGGTACTGGCACAAGTACAGACCTAAGGACCAATGGAATAGAATTGAAAACCCAGAAAGGAACCCACAGACTTATAGCCACTTAATCTCTGATAAGGGAGCTAAAAAAAAATAGAATGGAAGAAAGACAGCCTCTTCAGTAAATGGTGCTGGCAAAATTGGTTAATCACTTGTAGAAAACTACAGCTAGATCCTTATATATCACCCTGCAGCAGAATCAATTCCAAATAGATCAAAGACCTCAAAATAAAAGCAGACACCCTGAAAACATTGCAGGACAAAATAGGAGAAACTCTAGGTCTCCTTGGCACAGGCCTAAATTTGCTTAATAGAGACTCAGAAACACAACAAATCAAAGAAAGGTTGGACAAACGGGATTGCATGAAGCTTCAGAGCTTCTGCATGGCAAAAGACATAGCTAGCAAGATCAATAGAAAGCCCCACGGACTGGGAGAAGATCTTCACTAGCCATACAACAGACAAGGGTTTCATATCTAAAATATACTTGGAACTCAAAAAATTAAACCCCCCAACAACAAATCCTCAAAGAAACAACTGTCCAATAAATAAGTGGGCTAACGACTCAAAGAGAAACTTCTCTGAAGAGGAAATAAGAATAGGCAATAGACACATAAAGAAATGCTCAACCTCTCTAGCCATAAAACAAAGGCAAATCAAAACAACATTGAGATACCACCTCATCCCAGTTAGAATGGCTATAATCAAGAACTCTAGTAATAACAGATACTGGAGGGGATGTGGACAGAAGGGAACAATGCAGGAACCTCCTGCATTGTTGGTGGGAGTATAAACTTGTTCAACCACTCTGGAAAGCAGTATGGAGGTTCCTCAAAAGACTCCACATACAGTTCCCCTATGACCCAGCAATCTCTTTTTTGGGCATTTACCCAAATGATCACAAACAAGACCATACTAAAGCTACTGACACAACTATGTTTATTGCAGCATTATTTGCCATAGTTAAGATAGGGAACCAACCCAGATGCCCCTCAGTAGATGAATGGATCAAGAAAATGTGATTTATATACACAATTGAATTCTATGCCTCATCAGAAAGAATGACATTGCTCCATTTGTTAGGAAATGGAAAGACTTAGAAAAAATTATAGTAAGTAATCCAGGCCCAAAGAAACAAAGGTCCCATTGTTTCCTTTATTTGCAATAACTAGTATATGTATAAGACAAGCAGAAAAGCTCAGATAAGATACCATTAGGTGAAATGAACCCCAAGAAAAGGACACAAGTGTTTTTTTTCTTTCTGGCTCTTGTTTCTAACATATTTATAAGGTGATTTTTTTTGTTGCTTTGTATGTCCTTTCCCCACGATATAACCCGTATTTTCACTGTATTTGATATTGGTATAATTTGTGGAGGGGAAGGGAAAAGACAAATTGTTTAAATAGGGATACAGGTGGACCCATGCTATGTCAATAAATGAACTTTACAACTTTGGGGGGGAGGGTTGATGGGGGGTATAATAGTCGTGGAGATGGGTGGGCAGGAATGGTAGGGGAAAACAAAGGAGGAGGCAACAAGACTTGATAAGAAATGTACTCATTACCTTGCTCATGTAATTCTAACCCTCTCTGCCTAGTATTCTCACAATAAAAAAAAACTTACTTTAAAAAAAACTAGTAACTTAAAATTCTCTACAATTATTAATTTAGGGCTGAGTAATACAGCACTTGGGTTTCAGGTCTGAGCATGTTGCCTTTTACCAAAAATGGTCTTGAATTTTGTTTTGTTTATTCCTGCTATGTAGTCTGACTTCACTGTAGCTGAACTGCTACACATAGGTGAAATCATAACAACTAATTCCACTTGCTGAATATTATTGATGACTAAGGAAATGATCAAGCTCATACAGAAGAAGCTTTGTTATATAAATAGGCATAATCCACCTCTTACAAAAGGGCAAAACCTCTTCTATCAAATGTCAAAATAAAACCACTTTTACAAATTTGAGGTCCTATGTAAGCATTGCTCAAAGTCAATTAAAAATAACTGTAATGGATAACTTCAATAGCCATTCAAAACAGTCTTCTTTTGTTGGCTGGGTCAAACAACAAAAGTTTCCCAGAAAACTTGGTGGCTCCTTTTTGGTCTTTGTTAGTGAACCTGTACTGCAATCCATGCTCACCACCACATATATCACTCAACAAAAAATGCTGAAGAATATCTGCATCCCTAACTCAGAGTTACATTAATTAAGAACCAGAGAATGAATAAACTTAAGCTATGACCAAGCAAAATGTTCTCAGTAATAAATAGCCAAGGAAAACAAATGCTTTTAACAGTAAAATAAATCATCATAAAAACAGAATGGGGGAAAAGAATACAACTCTAAACATAACCATGTAAGATGTCACACCAAGCTCACATTTTTCAAAAGGCTGAAAAATCAGGAGTGATAACTGAAACTATCAAAGGCTTGAACAGAGACATGTTCAATTTTGTCAATTTCCCACCTAATTGTTCCACATTTTAATATGTTTTACAAAAAATGCAGATGTGGGCCTTCAAGCTTTCTTTCCCATTCAAGTTCTGAAAGGCAAATGGATGTTAGGTGAAAACGTCATTACCTAGCAAAAATCATCTCTAAGCCTGACTGTAAAAAAAAAAAACAAAAAACAGCAAAATGTTTACTGTTTATCCCTGCCTCTCAAAAATTTAATAATGGACCCTTAAAATTTGACAATTTAGTATTTGAGTGTTGGTATTTAAGTATTAACTTAATTTTGCTTATACTTACTAAATAGAAGGGATGTAGACTGGGAGGTGGGGGCGCAAAGAGGTAGACAGACAGAGACTGAAAGATAGAGAGTGTGTGTGTTTTACAGAAAAGAACATCTTTAATCAGCATCAAGGAAACACAACCTCATGCACTGACAAGCAAGCCTCTGCTCTTATCATTCACACAATAAGGCCCGTCCCTCGCTGTCAGTCATACACAGGCCCCGCCCCATCCCACCCCACCCTCACCCTATCCCTGTCAGTCAGGCTGCTCTGGCCCGCGGCTGAACCGGCGGCGCTGACGTCAGCTGGCGACCGCGGCCGCATTCCTAAATCGTTCAGACAAACCCACTGGTGGGAAGCTTCGAAAGCCCTCAGCTGTAGTGAGGAAAGCAAAGGCTTGGCTGGCAGCCAGACTCCTGAGCTCAGCATTTTGTAATGCACTTCCTTTTTACTTAACAGCTTGCATAATGCCCTTAACCCTTTCCTTTACCTGTACTATACCTTTAACCCCTTCTTTTTCTCAGTCCATCTTCAAAGCAAACCTTGCATCTCCAGGCTCATATAGGATTTTAATATATATTCCTCAACAAATCACAGCTACTGACTAATTTTTAGTAATGTTGAAGAGGCTCTTTAATGAAACAGACATTCTCCTCCTACACTGCATAGAATCATGGGCTTCCTAAAGCAAATTTTCAAGCAATGAAACCTTTTATTGGAACTATGTATTTTAAAATGTTTTTGGTGGCGCTGGGATAACCTACCTAAGACCTCAAACATACTAATTATGGGCTATACTCACAACTTTATAAATGTTTTAATTTTCATTTTTCATAATTTATCTTTTAGAACTTGACATCTTCAAGTTGTGTACAACAGAGTAAACATTATATAATGACAAGATTTCCTTCTAGCCCTATCATCATCCCCCTAGTTGCCTACTTTTCAACCCATGATAAACTAGTGGTATTTATTTCCCTTGTGTTCACCCAATGTGTTAATTATGTATCAAGAGACACATATTCCATTTTCTCCTTTTTTATATACAAATGCTGTTCTCTACTGTTTCCTTGGGGGGGAGGGAGGGTCGGTTGTGGGGCTTAAATCCAGGGCCTGAGTGCTGCCCCTGAGCTCTTTTGCTCAAGGATAGCACTCTATCACTTTAAGGCACAGCTCCACTTGTTTGTTTTTTTAAATAAGTTTGTATTGTGAAAATACTGTAAAGAGGGGTTACAGTTACACGAGCAAGGTAATGTGTATATTTCTTATCAAGCATTGTGGCACAGGCTGAAATTTTCTTAATAGAGACCCAGAAACACAACAAATCAAAGAAAGGTTGGACAAACGGGATTGAATGAAGCTGCAGAGTTTCTGCATGGCAAAGGACATAGATAGCAAGATCAATTGAAAAACCACGAATTAGGAGAAGATCTTCACTAGCCATACAAATGACAAAGGTCTCATATCTAAATTATACTTGGAACTCAAAAAATTAAATCCCCCAACAACAAATCCTCAAAGAAACAACTGTCCAATAAATAAGTGAGCTAAAGACTTAAAGAGAAACTTTTCTGAAGAGAAATAAGAATGGCCAATAGATACATGAAGAGAAACTTTTCTGAAGAGAATGGGCAACATATACATGAAGAAATGTTCAACCTCTCTAGCCATAAAAGAAATGCAAATGAAAACAACACTGAGCTTCTACTTCACCCCAGTGAGAATGGCTATAATCAAGTACTCTAATAACAACAGATACTGGAGGGGATGTGGCCAGAAGGGAACCCTATTGCATTGTTGGTGGGAGTGTAAATTTGTCCACTTCTGGTTCTGAGTTACTAATTGGAGATCAGAGTCTCATTGGGATATATCTGCTTGGGCTGGTTTTGAACTGCTATCCTCAGATCTCAGCCTCCTGAGTAGCTGTGATTACAAGAATGAGCCACCAGCATCCAGCTCCTTAAGGTTTTGTTCATTTGTTTGTTTTTGAATAGCATGAAATTCCTCAGTTTGCTTTCCTCCTGAATGAGCAGTTAAGTAGTTTCCAATTTTATACTGCCATGAAAATCTGCTACTATAGTGTATCTCTAAAATACATTCCTAGATGGAGAACTACTAGGTTAAAGCTAATACTTAAATTTGTAATCTTGAGAAGAATCCACACCTCTATCTGGAATACCTTCCCAACAACAGAATCTCTAAGTTCAAATCCTCTTCCATCTGTAATCCTTGGCCACCTCTCCTGTTATTCCTATCCCCTCTCTAGTCACCAGCCCCTCACTGACTCCATGTAGCCTCACAATGATAAAGCCTGTGCTAGAGATAAGGAAAAATATAAAGAGAAATGTCATCAAAATACTTAATGTAAAGATGAAGTAAACTGAAAAAATTCTATACTCCACTAGATAGACCATTACAAAGAAAAATGTAGCACCCCTATTTAGAAAAAAATTAACCCAACTTAGATACCTCAACTTACATGAACATGCACATTTTTTTAATTAATCTCCTCTTTGGAAAGGAGTTACAAGGTTTATACACTTTATCTTCAAACACAACATTCCATCAATTTACAAATCAAAGAGAACAAAAGTTAATATACTTTAAATATGATATTATAGAAATTAATGCCAGTGACAAAGATAACTGTGGGTTATGATCAACTGCTCCCTCACTCCTAAGTTGTAACAATCAGTTCAGGCATTCTAGTACCACCATTTCAGCTACTCTGCTAACTCCAAAAGTTAGGATAAAATACATACCCCACAGCCCTCAAATGAAACTGAAGCTCAAAATGACCTATATGCCTCAAGAAATAAACAGGTTGTTTGGATTTAGTGCCAAATTTCTGAAGCATTATGGCTGAGGTTAGGGCCCACAACTTATTTGGGGTAGGGGGAACTCCCCCTGGGTGACTGACTCCATTGCTTAGAAACAATTTGGAAAAGGAAAAGACAGGCAGAGCCATAAGAACAAGAAGACTGCTCTGGGCTTACCTTCGGTATTGCCAACCGCCTTCCCCCCCCCCCTTCGCTCCCAGCATTAGCATTAGCAAGAGCTGCAGAAGTGTTAGCTATAATACTTTGCTCTCCTATAATATTTGCCCTTCTCTACTGGAAAGTCTGTTGCCCACCAACAAATTCAAACCACAAAGAGAAAAAGACAGAATTCCCTTTCTGGCATGGTAGCCATAACTTAGAGAAGCTGAGGATAACAGGAGCCTTAAGAGGGTGGTGATAGGCCTTGGAAGTTCTCCATCTGCCTCGATTCATGCCATTCTTGGACTAAAGATTGGAAGGTAAATATAATGTAGCCACACTAGAAGTGCAAATATTGTATGAAATCAGCAAATGAATTAGAAAATATAGGCAAAAAGGTTTCCTGTGACATAAAAAAAAAATTCCAAATACTTCCATGATGGCTATTAAACACACTGGCAAGAACTCACCTAATTCATCTCTGAGCAGACAAGAAAACTACAGTTAACCTATACATTGAAAGGTACTCAAAGTATACTTTGGGGGCTGAATTTCCATGAAATTAAATTTCCAATTAAATTTCATGACTAACAAAAGTATAAATTATCCAGAAGCTCACAAAATTAAAAAAACTAAGAACTGAACATTAAAAATTGCTTCCTTTTTATAACAAAAATATATACTAGCCAAAATTCTTTTCAACTCCTTCCAAAGAACTTGAGCATGTAATATTGTGTATACATTCGTATTTTCCTGGCCATGGCCGTACCCCTAAGGAAAGGCTATCTCTTGCTTTATTCACTATTAATTTTTTTTAATTTGGATGCTCAAGGCCTGTCTGCGGCGGACAGGCATAACAAGTCTCAAGGTCTAACAAAAGGAATGGTAAAATGGAAAGATATTTTGACAGGGCTCTGGCGTGGGCCTGATCCCGTGCTAACATGGGCACGAGGTTCTGTTTGTGTTTTTCCACAGGACCAACAGGATCCGGTTTGGGTACCTGAATGACTCGTTAGGAGGGTCCAAGGAGAAGAAGCACAAGATGCAAGGGGTGGTGATGATTCTTCTGATCGCACTCACAACGATACAGCCTGTAAGACCAGTGCCGAGATGGAGGATCCTGTCCGTGTTCCCGAGACCGATGCCCTTATCTTTTAGGCAATTGGACTGGAGAGTTTGACAGCTGTGGATCATTTGAAGGAGTGGGCGGGAATGGGCTCCCTTATTGGTATCCTGGCATTGGTGATCTTGCTGTGCCTGTGGTGCATATACTGGATTAGGAGCTCGCAGCGCAGGAGTATGGCTATGGTGGTCCAGGCCTTCACTGCCATTGAGGCCGGCAACTCCTTATATGGTTATGACTTGGCTCCTAGTTTGCTTCCGTGTTTGCAGCCCTATCAGTATATGCCACATGGCGCTTCAGGATTGGCCATCCAGGAAAAGAAGCAGGAAGAAGCGGGCAGGAGAGAAGTAGGAGAGGAGAAAGCAGGAGAAACAGGAAGAAGCGGGCAGGAGAGAAGTAGGAGAAAAGAAGCTGTAAACAAGGTCCTGAATAAACCGCCTGAGAGAAGAACCTGTTGTCGCGTCATCCTTGCGGGTCGAGGCGGTCGCAACATTTTCCCTTCTAGTTTTATTGAAGAGATCTCTTCCAAATGTTACTGTCTAAGACTAAAGACAAAGTATTTCTTTTCCTGGGCTCCTTTTTGCTGGTCTCCACATAATGAAGCACCCACAAGAGAAAAACAGGAGCTGTAGGGTCGATAGTAATCTCACTTGTTAATCTGTAGAAAGCTAAAGCTGCTAGCTGCACATGGATTCAAATTTTCCAGTTTACAATGGCTCTCTGCTTTATATCAAGAAGAATGAAATTTGACCAAAATCATATGGTTTAGAATTTCTATAACATTTTTTACATTTTAATTTTATTGTTCTAAACATGGCTATACCCACCTTAAAAAGAGTTCTAAACCCTAAATTATATAGACTATGGATAACCATGAAAAAAAGTGATAACTCCTTAATATTAAATGATTTCCTTACTTGGAGGGTTTTTAAAAATAAATTCTGCTAATGATTTCAAGATTCAGTATTAAACTTCTTTAGAGAATTACCAGTCAAGAAAGATAGCAAAAACACGTGCCCTCAAGTCTGAAATCTTTTGTTCCTTTTTAATCAAATGTATAAACCTGCAAATGACATCACTGGACTATGCCACATTATTTCTGATACAATCCACAATTTACTCCCTAATTTCATCATGAGATTACAAACTAGACACCTACATTTTCCCCCATGTTAGCTAAATATACAATGCCAGAACAGAGATTTTTGGTTTTTTGTTTATTTCTTTATTTCCAGAACCTACCTCATAGTATATGTACAAATAATTGATTAATGTTGTCTGCTTATAATCTATACAAAACTGAAGTTAATTTCTCATTCATTTAGGTATCAGATTCAACTGCACATAATGAAATATAAATTATATATTATACCCCAAATGCCAATAGTAAATCTTCACATAAGGACAAAGTAATAGTTACTAAGGGAATACAACTAATTTCCTAAGTTGGATGGAACTAGATACTTAATAATTAATCTCATTAGAATTCCAATTTCTGCAATAGACCCTAAAGCACTGTAATTCAGAAGCCATACAAAACCTGTTCTCTGAAGAAAGTCACTAGAATACTAGATCCAGTATTTCCTGTGTTTTCTTAATTATAAAAAAAAAATCCCAAAATCCAAGCTGCAAAGATTTAACGTCAATCTAAACTTCAAATGAAGAGGTTATATATATACTGAGAGATGGTAACTAAAGTTCCAGTTATAAGTGACATAATAGCAAAATTCCATTGTATTTTTAAAAGATCCAATCAGAGCTATTTTAAGTATTCATTATGTTAAAAATTTCAAGCACTTACAGATTCATCTGGAAAGTCATTCTCAATAGTAAATCTTTCCTTTCATTAAACTGTAGTTATAATTTTATAGTCATGTTTTCCACTCTCTACAAATAACTTCTTTTAATTGTACAGTGTCCTTCTGCCACAGCTTGACACTTCACTGAAGGTTTTCTCAAACACAGGAATAGTTCCTACTTCTATACCACTTAATGTATAGCCATCCCATAAAGGATATTTTAAGAGTAATGAACTATTACAAGACAGTTCCTTTAAAGTTTGTCCCATCTTTAACACTTCTGAATGCGTTGTCTAAGCCCTGGAACTTGAACTTAGGAGCTGGGAGCCTGTCCCTTGGCTTTTTTCAATCAAGGCTGTCACTTTACCACTTGAGCCACAGAGTTCCACTTCTAGCCTTTTTTTCTGGTTAATTGGAGATAAGTCTTATAGGCTTTCCTTTCTGGACTGGCTTTGATCCTTGATCCTAAGATCTCAGCCTAGCTAAAATGACACATGAGCCTCTAGCATTAGGCTGGAAATGTTTTCCCCTTTACCACCACAGCTGAAGTGAAAAAAATAAGAGTGGATATCTATATATAGAGTCATACTCAAGCACATAGATAAGCAGGAACTTGAGGGGGGGAAAAGAGGGACAAAAGAAGTAGCAGTAGGAAAAGAAGATACTGATTTGCCAATAATAAAATATTTGCAATGCATTTCCTACAAAACTAAGAAAACTGAGGGAAGGGGTAGGATTAGGAAGGATGGGGGAGAATAATGAAAGGTTTAACACTAATTCAGGCATATTATAACATTGTATTTCATAAACTGCTTTGTTGAATGGCAAACCGTTTGTACAACTACTTAAAGATAATAAAAAAAATAATACTTGGTTTATAGGATACTTGGGCAGTAAAAATATTTTCATATTTATACTAAAGCTTCTTCTGTAATACATCAAACTAAGAAAGGGTCATATAACTTGATTCAACTAAGGAAATTCTATTACAAAATACAAGTTACAAAGTAGAAATCTTACAGATGTGGTATAACCAGGTATTAAACTATCTCTAAGTCAAACTCTAATATATATTATTTTTATATAACATTATACAAAAGTACATATAGTACTTTTTACCTAGGTTACATTTTAATCTAGTTCATTAATATCTAGGTATCCTTTATTCTAAAAGGTACTTTTAAATAATATGTTTCAGATATTCCTTGGAGTATCTGAATTAAGACCTCAGTGTATTTTTCCTTATGAATTTTAAACTTTATCATCCCCTAGAATATATATAAGCTGTCTCAAGTTATAGCCTTTTGAAAAACCTTGGTATGTATTTACAGCATACCTCTGGGAAAACATTAGAAAACTTTTTAAGAGAGTTTCTCCTTATGTTAGCTCATGAAGCCCCCTGTTCAGCACTCAGTCTGAGGCCCTGTTGATGTATGGTAATCATGTTAACTGTGAATGCAAAGAAAAAGAAGTAAGGGAATACAGGATATTAGTAGAGACCATTGAATCAAAAGCTAACTAGAATGAAATAATGATGAGAGCACTCAACATCAATAGTTCTGACATAGAAAGAAATTAAGTCAAATAGAATTTTTGAGAGAAGATAATAGATTAAACTGAGTTCAAAACTTCAAACCAAGCCAAATTACATGCAACCATCACTAAATATATTCAGCAAAAGCCTAATACCACTGTTGGAGACCCTACCAATTAGATAAAAAGGTAGTACAAAGAATACAGTAGTCTGACCCAAAAGCCTCTATTTGACTTTTCCCTAAACATTTTCATTAACCACCTGGATGAATTTTAAGACACTAAGAATGAGAAGACAGCCACGTGAGGGGCTACTATCCAGGACAAGCGGAAGCTTCAGAATATTTTAGCATGCCAGAACAAGAAACACATATAAAATAACCCTTAAGATTGCAATGAACTGCAGAGTTTCTGCATGGGAATGGACAAAGCTAGTGAGATAAATAAAAAGAGAGAAGATCTTCACTATACAGCAGACAAGGGTCTCATATCTAAAATATACTTAGAGCTCAAAAAATTAAGTCCCCCAAAAACAAATCCTCAAAGAAAACAACAACCACATTAATAAGTTGGCTAAAGAATTAAAGAGAGACTTCTCCAAAGAAGAAATAAGAATGGCCAATAGATACATGAAGAAATGTTCTATCTCTGGACATAAAAGAAATGCAAATCAAAACAACATTGAGATTCTATCTCACCATAGTTAGAATGACCATTCAAGAAAACTACGTTGTAACTTACTGGTGGGATATGGCCAAAAGGGAACATTACTACATTGTTGGGAATATAAATTTGTTCAACCACTCCAGAAAATAGTATTGGAGGTTCCTCAAAACATAGAGCTCCCCTATGACTCAGCAATCCCACTCCTGAGCATTTACCCAAATGATCACAAACAAGGCCAGGCCACACTAAAGCTACCAGCACAACCATGTTCACTGCATCATTATTTACTATATCTAAGATATGGAACCAACCCAGATACCCCTCAGTAGATGAATGGATCAAGAAAATGTGGTATATATACACAACAAAATTCTATGCTTCCATCAGAAAGAATTATATTGCCCCATCCATAAGGAAATGGAAAGACTTGGAAAAAATTATATTAAGTGAAGCAAGCCAGACCCAAAGAAACACAGGCTGCATGGTCTCCCTAATTTGTAATAACTAGAATATGTCTGGGATACTCTTAGCAGAGGATCACAATAGCTCAGTAGCTATATGCATATGACTATATAAAAATGATGCTAATCACAATGAACTCCAGGAATTGGAAACAAGAGGTTTCTCTAATGTACTGTTTGCAGTTTTTTTTCTTCCTTCCTTCTTCTCCCTTTTCTTCCTTCCTTCCTTCCTTCCTTCCTTCCTTCCTTCCTTCCTTCCTTCGATCCTTCCCTCCTTCCTTCCTTCCTTCTTTCCTCTCTCTCCTCTCCTTTTGGTTTATTCCCTGTTGTCACTGTTTTTTATCTCTGTACTAGTCTTATATAGAAGTTTATCTAATTTGGGGAAGGGAAGGGGAATCACAGAAATGGCAGGACAAAGGGTGAACCAATGTAACACTGATAGTTACTACACACTATGTTAAATGAACTTTACAACTGTGGGGGGGGTGAAAATACTTTACAACTTGGGGGGAGGGGTTGGGTGAAAATGAGGGAGGGGTAACACTGTTCAAAATGAAATGTACTCATTACCTTACTTATGTAACTGTACCGTTACTTATGTAACTGTAACCCCTCTGTACAACACCTTTACAATAAAATCAAATATAATCCATAAAAGGGATACATAGAATATAGTCCTCAGGGACTGAAAGCATTAAGCCGCTTATCTATAAAATGAAGCCTTACCTATGAACGATTCATGTGAAGACAAAGCCTTAGATGTTACAGGTAAATGCTATCTATTAAAAAAGTAACTAGGGTTTATGTAATAAAATTAATTTTAAATTTTATTTAGCACATCCTGAGCTGATCATAACCTATCTGAAATACTATATGCTTTTCTGAAAGCCATGTTATTAAAAACAGCAATGAAAACCTGGAATACTCCAGAAGAGCTAGCATGAATGAAAAGTATGACATCACAACACAAAGGGTTGGATAGAACTTAACCGACCTGGTGGCCAACAGATACAACTCTATATGAATATGTGTCACATCAAACAGAAAATTAGGACTTCAAAGGGACAAGAGCAGGACACTGGTGGCTCACACCTGTAATTGTAGCTCCTTGAGAGAGAGATGGAAATCTGGAGGGTCACAGAAGCCAGTCTGGGTAGAAAAGTTTGTCAAACTCCATCTCCAAAATAACCAGTAAGAAGCCCAGCTAGAGGCATGTCTGAAGTGGCAGAACACCATCCTAACAAAAGACCAAGTACAAGGCCAAGCTCAAAACTTAAAAAATAAAGTAAGAAACCAAATAATCTGAAAAGCTACCCAATAGTAAACTGCTTAAAACATTTCAAAAGCCATGTCTCCATCTCAAACAGAAGCAAAAACTGAACAAAGTAGATAAATGAAGGCAAAAATAACAACCCAAAGCAAATGCTGCAATGGAGTTATCTATGTTCTCAAGATTGCCTAAAACTACTTCCAACCATCTGATTCTGTAACTCTGGAGAGTCATTATAGATAATGAGAGTAAACGTAAGAAAACTGAAACCAGGCCAGGGCCAGAACTAGAGGCCAATTTTCTGAACTCCTAGATCTGTGCTCTTTATTCTGTCCTATCTTTTCACCCCCAAAAAGAGGTCACTCTGATCATCACCCACTGAAGAAGCATTCTCTTCCTAGGAGTTCAGACTTGGAATATGAATCAGAGGGACCAATCACCTTGGTCAGAACAAGATAGTTTGATTTTCAGTTCTTTCTGTAAAGTCCAAACTTGCTTAAATAGCCCAAGAAGCAAGTTTTTTCCATAAAAAGTCAACCCCAAGGGCTTGCAAAGAGAGGATTAGGCCCATAAACCAATGAAGAGCAATGTTTCAAAGTGCTCAAATCTTCCAGGCAACATATGAAGGACTGAAAGATCCTACAAGAAGAAAACAAGCATTTTACTTTTTCCTTAAGAGAGAGACAGATAGAACTATTTCACTGGGCAAGAGAAACTTGAATATCAGTGTCAGTAATTTTTTTCAACATTTTATATATCCATAACCACACAAATTCAGTGTTTTCAATAAAAATATACCTTTTTTGCTGGTCTTGGGGCTTGAATTCTGGGCTTGGGTACGGTCTCTGACTTTCTTTTGCTAAAGGCAAACACTCTACTGCTTGATCTATAGAGCCACTCTCAGCTTTTCTGAGTAGTTTATTGGAGAGAAGAGTCTCACAGACTTCCCTGCTGGAGCTGGCTTTGTACCATCATCCTCAGATCTCAGCCTCCTGAGTAGATAGTATTACAGGTGTTAGCCACTAGTTCCCAGTTAAAACTATGCTTTTAAATAAGTCTTTATATGTCTTTTGTGGGAGTCATATAACTCACTGCCAATCCACCATAACTCTGTTACCTTTTATTCTCACTAATAAGCACTCTAACTTCACCACTCTACAAATTCTATTTGCTCCCTAACTAAGAGAAAAATATTCAAAGAATTGAAAGCAAACATTGCTTGCTTTAATTATAAGTCACAATCTTCACTGCTGCTGGTGCTGATCAAACACTATGTTAAATAACTATGAGCATGTTGGTAAGGTAAACATTATCCCTGTTTTACAGGCACAGAAAATAAAGATCTAAGAAAGTAAGTTATTTGTCCAAATCAAGAGCTATTGTTAAAATCAAAATTCAAACTTAAAACTCCAAACCCCCCAAAATCTATCACTATTCTATGCTTCCTGCCTAACTGCTCAGGAAGACTGATATAATAAGTCTCCAATCACGGGGCTGAGAAGGTGGCTTAGTGGTAGAGCGCTTGCCTTGCATGCCTGATCCTCATAAGAAAAAAGAAAAAAGCCAGAAGTGGCGCTTTGGTTCAAGTGGTAGAGCGCTAGCCTTGAGCTGAAGAG
The DNA here is from genome assembly GCF_000151885.1 of Dipodomys ordii. Classification (NCBI taxonomy): domain Eukaryota; kingdom Metazoa; phylum Chordata; class Mammalia; order Rodentia; family Heteromyidae; genus Dipodomys; species Dipodomys ordii. Next base: position 6,241,290 of record NW_012267299.1, read on the forward strand.
CTGAGGGACAGCGCCCAGGCCCAGAGTTCAAGCCCTACAACTGGACCCAAAAAAAAAAAGTCTCCAATCAACAAATGAAACCATAACAAACGAGGAGGACTCAAATTTACTAGCAAGTTTCCCAGATACCCCCTCAAAAAAAAGATGTTTCATTTTTTGAAATACTGCTAAGATGCTGCTTTGTAACTAGAGTCTTAAATGGCAACAGGAGGGACTAAGTGCAGACATAAAAAGGCAAACTGAGAAGTCTTAAATAGTTATGCATAAATAATAGCCACATCTTCTTTCTGTAATAGGCAGTGGGATCAAACTCCTTTTCTTTTCCCTCTGTTCGCTACTCTTGCAGTTTGTGAGTGAACAGGTAACACAGACTCTTTCCCCTTCAGAACTCACCTCACAATAGGCTGTCTGTCACTGAGGCTGGCCACATCACTGGAAGATCCTACTACAGGCTGAGGATTCTCAATACACACAGATCCATGAAAAATAAACTGCCATTTTTATCTTTAAATGAAGACCTGTATTTATGATTGTCTCATATCAGGTTATTTTACAGGCTCCAGGATATAACACTCAAGGTAATAAAGATTGAATTTGTTATTAGTAAAACAGATGCATTTAAGAAAAAACATTTTGACTATCATTTCATACAAGTACAATTTTGTAAGATGTCTAACATATATTAAACAACTGAAATGTTTTTTCTGAAGAAGATAGTTTTTTTAGCTTGACTCTAAAACTGAATAACCTTTTTAGTTTGAACTACAAACAAATTCAGACAGACATTGACAGTAAGTCAACAAGGCAGAAGAACTGGTTTAATTATTTCATCCAAGTATTTTTCAGTCTATTAAGAAATATCTTCAATGACTGACTGATTAAATATACACAAAAACAGAACACATTTCAAATAACATAAATACAAATAATCCTTAAGATCTAGGTTTAATTCCTTTACTACTCACCTCTGGGACAATCACTGGGCCATGCCCCTCTCTGAGAAGCAGTTTCTTAGACTGGCAACTAGCAACAATCCTTAAACTCTATAATAGCAATCAAATTTGAGTATTATATTTACAATACTTCTAAAAGATTATCTCCAATTCAACAGTTTAGTTAAAAATACCTGAAAGACTAGCTTATTTAAATCTTACTGACCTCCACTCCAAACTTTATTTTAAAATGTTTCATTCTCCAATCTTTAAACTTCTTAAGATAAGCCAACTTAAACATTATAGCACAGCACTTCAAAAAAAATGTGACCCCAAAACCATCAAATGACATTTCATAGCATTTTGCGACCTAAATAAAATGCTTCATTTTCTTTTCAACGAAATCTTTGAGTTCTCAAATTAATTTGTATAGTCAGAAGGGTTATGTGGCTGTAATAATTTTACAAATGAAGGAGATGAAAGTAATTGTCACAGCCCTTAATTTATGATGTCTCCCCTTAACAACTATTCAACTTTGCAATGGTGAGAAAGGGACAGCCATTCAGAAGAAATCACATTTCTGGTTTTTATCTTTTCTCCAGCTATTTATATGTGATACAATACTTTGGGTAACAACTCACAATTCCCAGACAACTACTCATTCACCAAAATGACAGCTACTATGTAGTTTACTGTGTTGCTAAACTATGATATTTTGTGCATTAAATACATTTCAAATTAGTTTTTATAACTTATGGTGGATTTATTGGGACTTATCCCCATTGTAAGTAAAAGAACATCTGTATCTCAAAAGCACACACAGCAAAATGTGATACTGATTCTAGTGGAAGCCAAGCCCAGCCTCTGATCTACCATGCTCAAGGTTAGTTCTGGCTTCCAATATCAGAGGTTGTTTGGTTTCAAAACAATATACTGATTTAGAGTGATTTAAACCAACTTCCCCTTAATAAGATATTCAAAGTCAACCGCCCACTACCCACCAAGGGAAATTTTATTCCATCTGAACAATTTTATAAAGAAATAAATTCTCTAAGAACATTTTAATGTCAGATTAGTAGTAGAGTCAAAGGACTTAATAGTTTTGCTTATTCACTCCAGTAAATAAAATCTCTCAATTTATAAATTAGAAATTATAAATGTCAATCTCTGATACATCAGTACGAAGTATAACCTGTCATGTCTTGGGCATTTCTATGCAAGGAAACCTCTTGTATGGTCCCCTATACCTACATCTCCACCAGAGTAGACTGCCTGCAGAAAGATCTTAGCCCTTTATTAAAGGATTCCTATCTGTTCATCCTCCAGACAATGACAGAACTGGCTGATGGGATAACATTATAAATGTACTCTCTCCCTCCCTCTGGCACGAATGTTTAGCATATACCCCAACTCATAAATGGGATTTTATCACTCCCTGAAATGAGCCCAATGGACTTTCATTTGTTCATCATGACTATGCCATAAATCAAAGCAGGCTAAGTAAAGCCTCATGATGGTATTCAACTATCACATAGGATGAAGTCCAATTCCTCAACATGGCACATCAGATCCACTGTGGTCTAGCCTGCTTCTATCATATCCTCTCCTCCAATACCCAGTATCAGCCACAGAAGTTATGCAGAATAATCTTAATTGTAAAAGGTAGGCAAACTGTTTCATACTTCCACCCATTACAAGAATTACTTACTGTCATCACCTCTGGCCAACCCTTTTCTCTCTTAATGGTACTTTGTTCTGCCTACTCATCTCATTTGTCACTACTGGATCCAAGTTTTCTCTTCCCTTTTGGAAATCTTCACAGGTCCTCAAGAAGAAAAAACAGGTAACTCCCCCATTATAACACTATTTAGAAGGTACATGATACACTGCGCTGCCACTCAAGCTACATTCTTTATTTTTAGAAGGTACATGATATACTGCACTGCTACTCAAGCTACATTCTTTAAGACTGTCTTATTTTCCATCAGTGAGCCCCAAGAAAATGATGATAAATAGGTCTGAGTCAATTTTGCATTCCTAGGACTCAACTAATACTGGCACAAATCAGTTAGTAATGAAAGGCAAAAAAACAGTATTGTTCAGCAATCCAGAAAACTTTTCTCATGCAATGGATGCCAGGCCCATAGCAGTCAGTTCTTGGCTGATTCCTCATTTCTACCTCTGAAGAAGTACTGAGTAGTGGCCTGGAACCCCAAGAGCATGCCCAGAGACAAGAGCACACACAAAGATAGTAGAATATGCCAAGTGGTGAGTGGAGAGGCAACACTGCACTAGCAGTGAGGGAACTGCAACCTGAAGGAGGTTCTTTTAATCATAACAGATCTACCTGACCTTATTGCCTACATGCATCAGTAAATTGTTGCTTTGTAACAGAAATAATCTGATTTAGCAGGTTACTGACATATAACAGTATTCCTCAAACTAAAACAAGTCTTCACCTAGGCAAAATTCAACAAACAAAATTCCTATTTTACCTCTACTGAAACACATGACAGGATTTTTGACTTGAGGGTTGCCTGATCTTTTTTATACAACATATATAGTATGGTTGAATCTGTTTTCCAACCTCCTTACAAATTAAAAGCAGTTCACTTGAGACAGACTATAAGAAAAAATTTAATCTATTAAAAATACATCCCAACCCTCATAAAGTCTAGCAATCTGAACTATTTTGGCCTTTCTGTCTGGATAACCGATGATCTATATGTCTGGATGATTTGAAGTAAAAGGGCACAATTCAGATGCTTAAAGAGTCAAACCATTCTTTTCCTGGGACTGCTGATTACACAAAATTGCACAAGTCCCAATATATTACCACAGTTACAGTTATATTTAAAATAAAATTATAAACAATTCCACTTGAAAAATTTACCCCCAAAATGTAAGTAAGCTGAATATGCAAATATACTTTGTGCAAAGTTGTTCACATTAGTAAAAAACTATAAGCTAAATACTTATTAAAAAGGTACTGAAAGACCAATGATATGCATATAAATGGCTTATAACTCAGCCCTTTAATAAGATTACATTCATTAACAAGAGAAGAAAGCCATGATACAGTATTGAGTGCAAAAGTAAAGGCTGGTAAATAGCACATAAAGTTACACAATTTCACTCATATCATACCACCATTATGCTTTGGTATGTGTACATGGCATTGCAAGCATGCACGTTACCCAACTATTAATGGTGAAAATCCTGTATTAACAAATTGTTTGCTGTGATTTTCATTTCATGATTTTCTATAATATCTAAAGTTCCTAACGATTTGTTCATATAATAAAGAAAAATAGAAAGAATATATCTGAGCTCAGGCATATCCATCTCAAACACTGCTTTATAAGATAAAAGGTAAGGGAGGAAAAGGCAAGTGGTTGCATATATCTAGTATACAACTACCATGTGTTGCATTCCATCTATCTGCTACAACAGAAAAATCAGCAGAAAGCAAAATCAACACTACTAGAAAATCTGACTTTAAAGACTAGAACATTTATATATAAGAATATCTTACATATTACCCAAACCACCGTACCAAATTAATATAGCTTTTCATTTCTATTTGGAAGAAGCACTTCATCAAATGTTCGATATTAAAACACAAAAACATGTCAGTCAATGGAAATACTGGTGTTTGTCTCCTCCAATGGAGGACACACCAAGCACCAAGGAATGGGTAGCTAGGTCACAAAGGTTCTGTTCTTCATCAACAGGTAATTGCTGTTTTTGAAGAAATAAGTTAGATCCTGTGGGAGTGGGTTCCTCTTAATAGGATGAGTTTGGCGGGTTTTTTCTGTCACATGCATGTTCACTTTAACCTTCCTGTTTTAAGTAGGCATGAAGGTACTCATCAAATAGGATCCAATATCTTGAACTTCTCAGCTGCCAAAATGATAAGCCAAATTAATTTCTATTCTTCATAATTTACTTTATTTGCAGCATTCTGAGCTAACAGAAAAAAGTACTAAGATGGGGAAGGCATTAACCTGAAGGAATATATCTACAACTGTATATAAAATCCTACTAGATAATAAAGAAAGAGTCTTAGCTCAGGAAGTTTCAAACTGAGACTGCTTCTTAATTGATAATGCTCAGTCACAAACTTTAGCATTTGTGGATGCTCAGGAAAAGGGAGATTCAAGCGGGGAGGGATAGGTAGCCTAAGAGAATAATAAGTTCTTTTCTTAGCCAGACACCAGTGGCTCACGTCTGTAATCCTAGCTACTCAGGATGCTAAGATCTGAGGATCGGGGTTCAAAGCCAGCCCAGGCAGGAAAGTCTGTGAAACTCTTATCTCCAATAAACCACCAGAAAACCAGAAGTGATGCTGTAGCTCAAGTGGTAGAACGCTAGTCTTGAGCTGAAGAGCTTCGGTACAGTGCTCAAGCCCAGAGTTCAAGCCCCACAACCCACAAAAAAAAAAAAAGAATTTATTTTCTTTTAGGAAAAAAGAGTAAAATAATAGTCACATTATTTCTGAATTCTAATAATTTTCCTCCTCATAAAAGACATAGGAAATAAATTTTTCTTAATTAGAATAAATAACCTTCTTAGTTAAAATATCCAAGAGGGGGAAACAGAATGACCCATTGCAACAATGAGATGTATAAAGACGTTATGTTGAAAAAGAACTTTACAATTTAAAAGGAGGGGGAGCAGAGGGGTATCTGAGGAGGTGGTAGGAAAGGAATGGTAGAGGAAAAACAAATGAGAAGGTCTAGATAACAAATGCACTCATTACCTTGCTCATATAATTGTAACCCCTTTGTACAGTATTTTCACAATAAAAAACTTAATTTAAAAAAAAGAGGGGAAACTTTCCAAAGTAAAGACAGAGAAAGCACTATGAAAAGTGGCAGACTATCTGCCCTGGGATACTTTTGGGATGCCCTAATAGTAAGCAGTCAAGCAGGCTAAACAAGTCAAGAAAAGGAAACCAAAGAACAAAGATGAAACAGAAAGCAAGCTCTATAGGAAATACAATGGAAGAAAGAAAGGAAAATTCCATTCTTCCTTATGCATTGGATGCCCTCAGGAAATGTTGTTAATGGTAGGGTCTCATTACAGAAATTCCCCAGATTAACCAAAAGATTTTTGTTGTTGTTACAAGATCTGAAACGACATGCTCATTTTTATATAATCACAGCTAGTGCATATACATCATGAATCTACTAAACTATTCTCAGAGCAGAACGTCCTCATCAAGATATATTTGTAGCCTATAAGCTCCTGATAATACTGACAGTTACACAGGAAGACTAACAACACAGACTCAAAAGAGACAGACACAAAACAGGTATAAATCTGTCAGAAATGTGTTCTGGACTCTTAATTTATTTTATTTTCAGGTAATAGTTTCCAAATGCATTTATTTCATGAATCTCTGCAGACTTTTTCACTTACTTGGATTCTCTGTTAACTTGCAAAGTACTTATTTAAAGCTTCAAGAAAAACATACCCATGCTTTAGCATACAAGTTTGATGAGGGAGCATCTTCCTGAAGGGTAAGCTCTAACTATTCCAGACAAGTTACCAAGGGTATCTCAAAGATGCAAGAATACACTAAGATTTCACTAACATGAAAATTTCCACAAAGAACAAAAAAAATACCATCTAAAGTGATTTTCCAAAAGACACACTAACTTTTGACAACTTAAGAACCAAGTTCAGAATGTCACAATTTTTGTCAAAACTAAAATTTTAATTTTTTCCTACTTCTATGTAAACCATTAGTATGGGTTTCCATTATTTAAGGTTTCCTACTCGGAAAATACTCAAAGTCACAACTGTGACCATAAAAACAACATAAAAAAACAGTGGGGGGAAAAACACTCAAAGCCTCTCAGTAACCACACAGCAAAGCAGTTAAGGAAGGACACAGACTTTTTAAAGCCACATGTGTGCCATTAAACCATATCACAGTAGTTGGAAGTTTTAAACTAATAGAAGTAAAACCCTTAGAACATTACCTGACACATTACATTACTACTAAAATCATTACTCGGTTTGCATTGAGCACTTACAACTGTCACTCTACTGGAAAAAGGATGTAACCTCTAAACCATCCCAAATACAACCCAATATGAAAACAGTTTATATCCAGAATGTTTTCTTATATCTTAAAGGACACTGGCATGTGAGCACTATTCAGAAACTATTGGTTTCCAAGGCATCATGCCTGTAAGCAATGTTTTAAAATATGAGATGTTCCATCTTTCAAAGAGGAAAAGGAAAAGGAAGAATGGTTTGGGAGGTTGCTTGTTTTTCAAAGGGTAGTTTTGACAGGTCATTAATTTAAACTAATTTTATATTTATTTGTAGAATGTTCATTGTGTTTCAAGTGTTTTTGCCTTACAGTTCTATAAGCCCTATAAGCATTCAATTCAAAGAGCTCTGCTTTCATTATAAGTAACTTTAATACAAGTTTTTGTCTTTTTTCCTATTTCTTGAATTTATCCCATTGTTTTATCTAAAGTAACCATGAATGTTTCTGGAAACAGCATGGAAGAGAAAATGGAATGGATACAAACTAGAGCTTAGGTAACTATGCTGTTTGGCTTGGGCAACAGATATGCTGTGTGTCCTTACTGTCCTTTCTTTTTTTTTTTTTTTGGGGGGGGTCCAGTCCTGGGCCTGAACTCTGGGCCTGGGTGCTGTCCCTCAGCTCTTCAGCTCAAGGCTAGCGCTCTACCACTTGAGCCACAGCGCCACTTCCGGCTTTTTTCTTTTTGCTTATGTGGTGCTGAGGAATCGAACCCAGGGCCTCATGCATGCAAGGCAAGCGCTCTACCACTGAGCCACCTTCCCAGCCCCCCTTACTGTCCTTTCTTGACTTGAACAAAGCCCAGATTTTTCACCAAAAGTATATGAGTAATCTACTCTAGAAAGTTGTTTTCAGAATATGTAACTAACAGCAGAGAAATAAAACCAAAAGAATTAGTCTATGAACTCTACTTAGCATTTATTGATATCGTAAATAACATCATAACAAGTAAATTACTCCTTGAAAAAAACAAAGATAAAGGAGCCTGCCATAAATGAGTGAGTTAGACAGAGGGCATTTGTCAGGAGTACATGGGTAAACAGAACTAGTAACGTTCCTTGAGAAAATAAAATGTTCAAAGGTATGAAAAAAAAAATTTAAACCCTCACAAAGGAACTTTTAAAAACAGGAAAACCTATTAACCCACAAGTTGTTGGATTATTTTTCTTAAGTACACACGTTTTGAAAACTTCAGAATCTCGAAATATATTCCTGATTAGCAACACTCAGGTTTCCAGCTGCTTTTACATTTGTTCACTTTGTCAAACCCCTAATTCTACCAAAGCCCTTTGTCCTGCTCTAATGCCAGCTCAGCTCACCTTACGAGAAGGGCTCTTCTGGTTTTGTCAGCTGTGCCCATGATAAAGCAGCTGGGAAGTATGGAAAAACCATTAACTACTGGCTGAAAGAGTGTGGCCATGGACTTTCACCATTTGTTACAGAAGAAACTAGGAGAAAAAAATGTAAACTTAAAAAAAAATTTTTTAGAAAAACTATTGATTGTTCCACACCTGCTCAGAAAAGCTTTACAATCACCAATCCACATAAAATAGCGACAGCATGGCTAAAGAAAGAATTTATTAATCCTTGTTTAAACACGGAGATGGGGGGAAAAAACTTGCCAAGGCATATGAGCACAGGCAAATTACTCAGAAGCAAGAGGAGAAATGTCCGATGATGCACTGGGGTAAACTAAAGTTCTCTCCAAGTTCTGTTTCCCTGTTGTAGTACCTAAATGGCATACTGAGGGCAGATAGACATCAATTTGGAATGTAGACAGAACTTTTCACAACTTCAAAGCATAAAAATGCGCTCCCAATTAGTATATAATATATAAAAGACAAACACAGCTAGGACTTGTATATTATCTGTCTTTAGCTATGTTCAATTAATTGCTGGACATCAATGCCACTAGTCCCTTTATTTCCTATGCCTACCAGTGTACTTCAACAAATACGAATATCCAAAAGGCTCTACCTTGAACCTGTGTAAGTACTCCCCACTGACAACCTAAACATACAAAGCTAGCCACACAACAAATCCAATCAGGCACTAAGAGTTTAAGATATCTGTCTATATTCAAAAGACACAGGGATAGGTAGCTGCTTCTTGAAACTTTCCAAGTGGACATAATCATCATAACTACAAGAATTATGTAATTTCTCTACCCTAGGATATAGGGGCTGAGAGGAGGCTTCAAAAGAACTGAATTTCAGGTAGACTTTCAGTGGAGGAACCTATCAACATGAGACAATATGTGATACACAGGACATGTGTATTCTATCATGGAACAATAATGGAGAAAAATCAACATTGATAAAAATGCCTGTGCAGTAATCCACACACTAGATATAAATTACCTCAATTAATACAACTGAGGCCCAGGGATGCTAAGTAACTTACCCTAGGACCCCAAAAGAGTAGGGGCTAGAGCCAGAATACAAACCAAATCTATTTAAGTACAAAAGCAGCTTTCTTTCTCTTAAATCTGATGTCTTTCATTATTCTCATCATCATGCTGCAAGGAAAGCAAAATTTTAACTACAGGCATCTACAAAAGTAATTTATAGTAGATGAACAAATCAAGAAAATGTGTGTACACACACACACACACACACACAATGGAATTCTATGCCTCCATCAGAAAGAATGGTATTGCCCCATTTGTTAGGAAATGGAATGCCAAGCCCAAAGAAACACAGGTCTCATGGTTTCCCTTATTTGCAAAAACTAGTACATGTGTAGGACAAGCACAAAAGGCCAAAAGCTATGTATATATGACCAGATAAGATGATGTTAAGTGAAATGAACCTCAAGATAGGGACACAAATGCCTTTTTCCTTTCTTGCTTTTGTTTCTAATATATTTACAAAGCATCTTATGATTTTTTTCTTTGTATGTTCCTCCCCTGTTTTCACTGTATTTGATGTTGGTGTCCTGCATCTTGTATATACACTTCTCTAATTCAGGGAGGTGAAGGGAAAAAAAATGCTGAAATAAGGATACAGGTTGACCCATTGTAACAATGAGATGTAGAAAACACTATGTTGTGTTGAAAACTAACTTTACAACTTGGGGCGGGGCGGGGGGGGGTGCCGTGTAGTTGAGGTGGAAGAGAAGGGATGGTAGGGCAAAAATAAAGGAGGAGGTAACAATGCTGGATAGGAAATGTACTCATTACCTTGCTCACGTAACTGTAACCTCTCTGTACAGCATTTTTACAATGAAAAAAAATTTTTAAAGAAGTAATTTAAAACTCAAAGAAAGATGGGAACATTTCCTGGCATCCAAGTACACACTGGCTTGGAAGGACTTCTTTAAATGTTTCTCTTTTTGCCACTTTTGATGAAATCTTTCTCAACGTATTTTTTAGGTGTGCATGCATGGTCTTTTTGATCTTTAAGTAGTTGTACAAAGGCATTTTGATTCTACATGTTCATTTATGGATATAATTCATCTTAATCAATTTCACCCCTTTCATCTTTCTCCCACACTTCTCAAAAATAAATACCTAAGTCCCTCCTTCAACAGGTGATGCCAAACATCACTAACTAGTACGTGTGCTGCCCCTAGCTAAAATGTTGCCAATTGAGATGAGATTGCATTGTACCTTATAGAAGGAAAGGGCTATGCAAATCACTTAATTGAAGCCTAGGACAGGAAGTGTCCTCCTAAGACTCTGAGATAAGTCTTAAAAATATGAAGCAAATGCCATTTACATGTGATCCTACAGATCTAAAATTTATTTTTTGTGTTAGTTTATTCTTTGTACTTTCCAGATTCCACTTTGAAATGGTTAATTTATATCTCCCAAACATTATAATTTATCATTTTATTCTTTTAAGATGTTAAACTCATTTAAGCAGTTTTTGCTTAGGTAATAAACCTAGAGTAATAAATCTTTCCAAGTTTTCATTCACTCAAAATAAGATCTCAATTTTAACTATAGCCAGCTGCAGGGCTGAAAAGAGAATGACAGCCAGTCATCCCACCCTCCATTCTGATCACCTGCCTCTTATTATCCTCCCACCTCCAAAATGCTCAGATTTTAGCCCAATAAGGAGTGGGCAGCCTTGTCAGCTGCCCAATCTTTTTGTTGTCTATACAAAGTTATTTTATCCTATGCTTGAAATTTAAAAGGAAAAGCAATTCTAAACAAAACTCAAAAAAGCAAGGCATTTTAAAATAGTATATAATAAGCTTTATTTCCAATAACATGTTCAATGGATAAGCCCAAATTTTTCTTTGTGTGCTCAGACTTTTTGAATTCTGATCTGTGATACAATTTTCAGATTTAGAACTACAGCTTTAGGGAAACTTCACCTGGAAAGAAGTTTCAAGATTAAAGAAAATTATACTGAGTAGGCTACTAAAAAGTAAAATTAACATAACTATTTAAAACTACATTTATCCTGTGTTTCCTGACTTGGGGGCCCTATCTATATGCTATGTACCCAAATACCATATTTTTCTCTCTAAACATAGGCATCATAATTTTATGTTTTAAAACTTCTAGGAAACTTGAAAAAATCTGTTCAAAGAAAAAGAGAAACACTGACACCTTAGAGATCAGTTAATTTTGTTACTTACTGTTATGTATCTCTAGGTAGTCCCAGATCATAAAAATGTGTCTCAAGATTATGAATGTTAATGGAAATGTCAAAGATGAAATAAGGACACTACCATAATTCCTTTGAAATAATACCCTCGAAAAATTAAGATCGAGAGGTTCCTTCAGTCCACAATAATTCAGTGTAATTCTGGCTATTGTATCACCAAGTGACTGACAGCTGTGTGTGGAAAGAGAAGGGGCAAAAGAATGCACTGGACCAGCCACTACCAGCCACACTTGTCTATCAGATAAACATGATGCTACTTAGTCCTTGGTTGCATTCATGTGGAAAGGACCAGATTTTGGCTTTCATACCAGTTCTCATTTTCCTCTTATTATCTGTATCACACTACTATATATCTCTCAACAATAAACAAAAGGTTAGCAGGTGGGCCTTTCCTAGTACAACACATGCTAGCTATAAGCAACTTCATCTGTTCTATCAAGAAAGATATCCACATTCTTCTTCCCCATGAAAAGTCCTGGTAAATTTTGAGTGGCTTGTATTAAATTTATCCAAACAGTAAACTAAGCATAATGCACTATGATGAAGGGATTTATTCACATCACACTGCATGACTGCCTCAGTTACTAAAGGAAAAAACTGCCCTTTTCATAGCATTCAAAAGGTTGACTATATGGAGTCCTAGTTGAACAGAGAAAAATGTATCCTATCCTACATGGTTCTTACAACCAAAAAGGCCACATTCAAACACCAACAAAAATTAGCAACCCCCCTAATTTACAGAGGGTGCCTGACACCATGTATAGTACTAAACTCTAAATATATTATAGTTTTTCAACAATATGTATCTATGACAAGGTCTAATTTATAAACTAGGCACAATAAGAGATTAACAATAACAAGACAGAATTAAAATAATATGCTGTAATAAGAGTAACTTGATATTTACAAATTTTCCCTGTAGTATGGATTACAGGTAACTGAAATGAGGAAAATAAAACCCGAGTAAAAAGGGTCAGTACAAACAACTGCTTATCACTGAAGCATGAGTGCATCTTTCTTCACACCCTAAAGTGAAGTTCTGACGTGCATCCTGTTACTTCTTTGGGCTTACTGTCTAAGACAGATGTATCTTCCTTCACTAAATTCAGTATAGTCACGACAACACATTTTTAAAGTTGCCGACAATTCTCATTTAAAAAAGAATTTGCAATAGTATTCTATAAAAATAAGTCCTAGAATGTTACATTCTACAAAATTATGTTACATACTATACGAAACATTACTGGTAAACAAATGAAGTAGTTCATACTTGAGATAAATCTAAAGCAAGGGTTGATAATTACCTGCACTAGAACCAAGAAGAGCAAAAGTTGTCATTGAAGAAAATTTAATGGTTAGGAAACATCCTGAACATCACATAGGTTTTTCTTTGTTGCTGTTGTTTTTAGTGTAGTGTGTGAAGTTACTTCTTTTTTCTTTCATTTTTCCCCCTTTATCTCCTGTTGTCACTGTTTTTTATTTTGATTTTAGCAACCTGTGTCTTTTATATATGTTTATCTGATTTGGGGAATGGAAGGGGAACAACAAAACGATGACACAAAGGACAAAGGGTGAACCAATACAACAGCAATACTCACAAGACACTATGTTGGAAATGAACTTCACAACTTAGGAGAGTGGGGAGGAGGTAACAATTCAACAAGAAATGTACTCATTACCTTATATATGTAACTGTAACCCCTCTGTACATCACCTTTACAATAATTTTTTAAACACATAAACAGGCTTAACATTTCGCTTATTGTCTATCAGATGCAACTTGGCATTTGTTTTGTTAAAATTCTTTTTTCAAAGTATGCTCACACTTTTGAATGGCAATAACTGATCTAACTAAATTAGGACATAGACAAGCTAGTAAAATCATGCTACATAAGGATGTTCTTTCATGTTCAGCATATAACGAGTAGAAAAATTTACGTACAGGTGTTTGTTTTCTTGGAAAGGGGAATTACACTGGAAGGTTCACCCTACTTTGTTCTAGTCTTGATATTGTACAAAAAAAGCAAGTGTAAATAAAGGTTACTCTTCTTGAAAACCCCCACTTAGAAGAGTTTTTTTAAAAATAGAAATTAAAATCCCTGAAAGAGCTATTAACTATTAAAATGAGGCCCTTTTTTGGGAGCCTTGAAATCTGGGCCTGGAGGCACTGTCCCTAAGCTCTTCCTCTCCAGGTGAGCCGTGGAGCCACTTTCAGTTTTCTGGTGGCTAATTGAAGAGTCTCACAGATTTTCCTGCCGGGGCCGGCTTTAAACTGTGATCCTCAGATCTCAGCCTCCTGAGTAGCTAGGATTACAGGTGTGAGCCACTGGCACCTAGTAAGGCTTCACTTTTTTGTGGTATTAAGTTCTTGGTTTTCATAGAGTTTTCAACTCAAACTAGCCAAAGGACCCTTTGGAAAAATGAAATTGTGAAAGACAATAGACTACTCAACTACAAGTAAATTGCAATAATTATCAGAGTACAACAAAGATTTAAAGGAAAAGAGGGGCAATAAAACACACTTCTCAAATACAAAAAATCCTCCAAGGATAGAAAAAGAATTCCCTTTATTTATAAGATCTAGTCTTCAGATGGGCACTGGTGACTCACTTCTGTAATTCTACATACTCAGAGGCTGAGACCTGAAAAGCCTGTGAGATTTTTTTTCTCCAAATAACAACCAAAAAGCCAGAAATGCAGCTATGGCTCAAGTGATAAAGCACTAGCCTCGAGCACAGAGGATCAGAAAATTCCCTGAGTTCAAGCCCCAGGCTTCATCAGACAGACAGACAGACAGAGACAGATAGATTCTAGTCTTGAAATTCTGAATAACCTGAAGATACAATTTATTCTTGTATTCATTTTTAATTTGTTCTTAATTTGTATTAGGACTTAAAACTGTAAAAGTATGTCTCCCAGGTTCTCCCAAAGGAATATAAAGTTATCAGTTTCTTGTGAATCCTCCCAAAGATGCCGTCCAGACATATAACCAACATATATTTCCTTCTTTATGCTCAAATACTAGCATATTACATACTACTCTATAGCTTGTAGCACTTTTCTAAATTTAATAAATACTTTACTTCACTCTATACCAGCAATTTCTTTCTTATTTATATTGTGTAATGTTCTACTTGAGTGGATAATATTTAATTTAACCAGTCTTCAACAATGAACAGTTAGGCTATTTCCAATGCTTTGCCACTATAAACAATGCTTCTATATACCTTTTTCTATTCCATTTAGCATAAACTTACAGATTTTGAGTCAAATGAATCTACATATTATATTTCTGATCAATGCTGTGAAATTGTCCAACAACAATTAAAAAAACCGCTAATGTACCCACCTACCATCAATGCATTAGTGCTTATCTCTCCACACTCTTCTCTTATTGTAGGAATTGCTTATTCATTAAGGAAATTCACCCATTATCTCTGATGAGTTGGAAATGTTCTTTCAACTTGGCTTTTTACTTTTCTTTGTGGTAGTTTCTGACATGGAGAAATTTTTATTTTTAAGCAATCTAATTCATGAATCTTTTTGTACTATTGCTTCAAGGATTTATGTTTCAAATAACTTCATCCTAAATTATTTTGAAAAGCCCATTTAACACTATTTCTTTTGTGCCTCTGATTTATAAATCTAAACTCTGCTTTCATTTACAGACCAACTTTTTCTTCTAGAAGTGTACCCACTTAGCCTAACACCATAATTACTGAATAAATTTCATCATTGACTCCGGATATCAACCTAAATCATATCTTGTGTTCTGGAGGTTTTAAGGTTTTATTTTGTTGATATGTACAACCATACACATGCCTTCATTACAGTTTTAATTACTACAGCTTAATACCTGATTCAACATCTTCATTACTCTTCATTTCCATAACGTATTATCATATGCTGATTTCCATATTAACATTAGACTTCAAAGGCCAAAAAAGTATTGCTGAAGCCAAGCACCAGGGACGTACCCCTGTAATTCCAGCTACTCAGAAGACTGAAATCTGAGGATTGTGATTCAAAGTTAGCCCAGGCAAGAAAGTCCATGAGACTCTAATCTCCAATTAACCACCAAAATTAGAAGGAAGTGGAGCTACTAGCTCAAGTGGTAGAGCACTAGCCTTAAGCATAAAAGCTCAAAGACAGCCCACAACCCCTGAGTTCAAACCCCAAGACTGGCACCACCCAAAAAAAAATAGGTTTTAATTTTTAATTTTAATTTAATTTACTCAATTTACAATTTTAGGGAGTTATTTACTTTTAAAAAGCAACATCTAAACATAATTAAATAAAAAGCAACATCTTTTGAGCTAGGCTTACTGGCACAACATGATCTTTGGTTCCATCCATTTTGGGCAAATAGCATGAATTCATTTTTTAATTATATTTAAATAGTTGTACAAAGGCGCTACCATTTAACAAAGCAGTTTATGAATACTTCTTGATCAATATCACCCCTTTCAACATTCTCACCCATCCCTCAATTCATTTATATTTATGGCTGAGTAATATTCCATAGCATGAATGTATTGTGGTATATGAATGTATACATATTGTGGTATATGAATATGCATATATACATAATTATACACACACCATATTGACACATATCTATCAATATGCACAAACATTGATACATTAATGTGCTATATATAGAAATATACACACACACATACACAGAACATATTTTCCCTATCCATTAATTGGTTTGGAGGTACCTCACTGATCCCATAGTTTGGCTATTGAGAACAGCATTGCAATACACAGGGGTATGTAGTGTCTCTTGTTTACTGATTTTCACTCCTTCAGATATATAACCAAAAGCAGTAAGGCAGGCTCCTAAGGTAGGCCTACTTTTAGCAAGGTATCACTTATTTGCTGAATCTAGACTAAAATTATAGTAGCTGATATTAACAATAATAAGAAGACATGATTTAAGCAGACAGTGAAAGGTCAGTGGTAGGAAGGAGAGAGAATACTTAAAGTGAAGAAGATCAAAGTACACTATGCATGTGTATATATATGTATGTGGTATGTGTGTACATATACTGTACATATGTATGAAATTGTCTAAATAATATCATCCCATATTATTGTCAGTCAATACACTTTGTTAATCTGAGACAAGGCAATTTTGGTGCACCGAACTGCAAATGGTGTGATTCATGCCTTAACTAGAAAATTCATGCTTCATATTAGCACATTACTAATGTACTAATTCCTTCTAGAGCCTGAAGAGCAGTAAGGAAAACCTACAAGTATAAAAACTACTGTAAAAAAGGTATTTTCCTTGAGTTATACACAAATTAAATATAAATAGGAAACAATTCTGTTTTAAGAAAACAGGAAAAAATCTCTATAGATGAGCTACACAGATTCTAAGCTCTTATTTCTTCTAAACATTAATACTCCCGTGGTAATGGTTTGTTTTCTAGACTGCTTTCAGAAGACACTCCACATTGAAAAGTCATATTCTAGTGTTCCTATGGAATTATTACCAAATTATCTCTTACCATATAATGGAAGCAAAAGGTATGACAAGAGCAAATAAATAAAGAGAAACCATCTTTTCATTTAGTTTACACTTTGACAGACATTAACACATTCATACATATGCACAAACTACTTTAAGTGCTTGGGATCAAACCCTGAGTTTCATACATGCTAGGCAATTGCTCTACCTTCAGCCCAAAACACAAAAAATTTTATAAGGTTTTTTATTGCTTTATTATCTTCCAGTACTTCTACAAAGGAGTTGTCATTTAACAAAGCAGTTTATGAATACAATATATCTTGATCAGAGTAACCCCTTCCAACCTTCTCACCCATCTCTCCCTTATTTACCCCTTCTTTCACTCTTTCAATTTTGTAATACATTGGATTCTTGAATATATTCTACCCCTCTTCTATTCATCTGTCCACTCTTGACCCCATCCCACCTCTTTTGAATACCTACTTCCTGGTGCTTTATTTTGCTCAATTTTGACTCTGCCTTTCTAAGGAATTACAGTATTTGAGTTCTCCCTTGAATCTACCATGGATCAGTTAACATACTTGTATACACTTGCATACCATCCAAGACAATTACTTACAAGTTTATAAGCTAAATCTAGCTTCCACATATATGGCAAAACATGCATCCTTGCTTCTATAGGCTGGACTTACTTAACATAATTTTTTCCAGGTCTTTCCATTTCTTTACAAATGATACAATATCATTTTTCCTAATGGATAACCAGGGTTTTTTTAACTGAAAAATACTTTTCTCTACAGTCTATACTTTTAATATTAAAACCTTAACTAGGTACTTTCACAATAAAAAGAAAAAAAAGAAAACTTTAACTATCAGACAGCACCATTGGCTCACACTTGTGAGCTACTCAGAAGACTGAGGTCTGGAGGATATTGGTTCAAGGAAAGTCTAGGCAGAAAATTACATAGTCTGTATCTCCAAAATAATCTGCAAAAAGCAGCAGCTGGCTGCCAATGGCTGCCAATGGCTCATACCTGTAATTTAGCTATTCAGGCTGAAGGATCTATAGTTCAAATCCAGCCAAGCAGGAAAGTCCATAAGACTGTTTCTCCAATTGACCAGCAAAAAGTCAGAGTGGAGGTATTTCTTAAATGGTAGAGCACCAGCTGTGAGCAAGAAAGTAAACCAAGGGCTGGGAAGGTGGCTCAGTGGGAGATTACTTGTCTTACATGCATGAGGCCCTGGTTTGATTCCTCAGCACCACATAAGCAGAAAAAGCCAGAAGTGGCACTGTGGCTCAAGTGGTAGAACGCTAGCCTTGAGATGAAGGGCTGAGGGACAGTGCCCAGGTCTAGAGTTCAGGCCCCACAACCAACAAGACAAAAAAAGAAAAAATAAAAGAAAAGGAAGGTGAAGGAAAGGGAGGGGAGGGGAAAGAAGGGGAGGGGAGAGACAAAACTAGGCCAAGAGTACAAGTCACTGACTTCAAGTCCCTGTCCTAGGTGGGGGGAAAAACAGGGCTGAAGATTGGCTCAAGTACAGCATAAGCCAAACAAGCATGAGGCTCTTGAGTTCAAACCCCAGGACTGAAGGGAAACAAATAACCATACATATAAAAACAGCATCATGTTCTCTGTTGACAGGTAGAAGCAAGATAGGAGACTAAAGTAGTTGGGCAAGATTAGATCATAAAATTTCTATAGGCAATATTAAGAATTTTAGTTTGACATTAAGGATGATGAAAAATGCCAGGCACCAGTAGTTCATGTCTAATCCTTAAATTATTCAAGAGGCTGAGATATGAGGATCCTGGCTCAACACCAGCCTAAGCAAACAGATCCCAGACACTCTTATTTCCAATTAACCAGCAAAGAGCTAGAAGTGGAGGCATGGCTCAAGTGGTAGAGCACTAGCCTTGAGTGAAAAAGTCAAGTAAGAGTGCAAGGCTCTTAATTCAAACCCAAGTACTTGCACACACACACACACACATATACACACACACACACAAAAAAAACCTGAAAAATCAACAAGAGATCTTGAACAGGGAAAGAAAGTGATCATAAATGTTTTTAAAAGATGACTGTATTACAGTTAGAGACAGCTTAGTTGCAAGACAATAAAGTAGATGTCGTCTGGAGCTGGTGGCTCATGCCTATAACTGTAGCTACTCAGGAGGCTGAGATCTGAGGATCATGATTCAAAGCCAGCCGGGGCAAGAAAGTCCATGAGACTTATCTCCAATAACAGTCAGAAAATTGTGCCATGGCTCAAGTGGTAGAGCTGAAAGAGCTGAGGGACAGTGCCCAGGCCCAGAGTTCAAGCCCCACAACCGACCCCAAAACAAAAACAAAAACTGTTTACAATACCCCCAAAATCTAACAAATCATCATGCAAACTACTAATGGTCCTAATTAATTCTGAACAACTTTTCTCTAAAATAAAAGTCGCTTGGCATTAACAAATCATTTAAATATTACCCAATAAAACTCAAAACATTTAGTTACACAAGAAACACATAGCCAACTTTAAGGCTTCAAAAGTGAGAAATTCTGCTGCGGAAGATTGTCTTTATCATAATATGCAGCACAGATGGCTCTATCACTTTTAAAGGATTTTGAAATATAAAATCTGCTTAGCCTAAGGAGACAAGAGAATTTCCTAAAGTAGAAGAAAAATAAAAATGAGTCATAAACTTTAGGAAAGGCAGAGAAATTTTTCTAGATTTAGAAAAGAAATTATAACAAAGAAATTGAAATGTTAAAGTCTTCCAAATGCCCTAAAAAAGACAGTTGCTAACATCACAGCAATGTGACAGCACCTGCCCACACTCCTCACTCCTGAAGGCAGAGCAGAAGTGCAGACTCTGGCACTGGTATATGGCCCCAGAGTTCATGCACTCCACCACTGTGATCCTTTACAACTCTCCCAATTGTGAAGAAGAGGATAGGAAAGTAATCCATTTAATAGGAAAATGCACAAACAAACATATGAGAAGTATTTATTTCTTAATTTACCCTAAATTTTCTTTTGCTGGCTCAAATTACTAGGAGGACAAGGTCAAAGATATCTCCACAGAATCTGGACATAGGATGTGTGCCTGTCATCCGAGCTATGGGGGAAAGCAAACAATAAGATGAACAATACCCAAGCACCCATCCAGGCACAAAGTGAGATCCCACTGCAAAAATAAGCAGTGCAAAAGTGATTCAATGGTAGAGCATCAAACAAGCACAAGATTTTGGGTTCAAACTCTCATACCTCCAAAAAATGATTCCGTTCTATTAATATGGGGAAAATACAAATACAAATCCCTGTATAGGTAATAAGTATATGAAAATCAGGAAGCAACTGGACAATATACATAAAAAGTACCATAAAAACATTCCTTTGGCTCCCATTTCCTCCTCTAGAAGTCTTTTTAAGGAGGAAACACTGAAATGTGGGCAGAGTGGAATGGGGGTACTTATGGAACAAGCACAATAATGTTCATCTGCACAATATGAAAAGGGAAAACTTAGGAACAAGTAAGACACAAAATAAGACAATAGTCAAATAAATAATGTAAATCCACTTTTTATTACATATTTATGAACAATAATTATAAAATGTGTAACACAAAAAATATATTTGTTGTACAATGTCAAACTAGAAACAGATGAATATAAAAATAACCAAGCATTGTGATTAATATCTATAATTCCAGCTACTCAGGAGACAGAGATGGAGAGGATTACAGTTTTACACCACCTTAGCCCGGAGAAAAAGTTACAGAGACCCCTATCCTAACCTATAAGCCGGTGTCGTAAAATATTTGTCATGCCAGCTACAAGGGAAGTATAAACAGAAGATCATGGTCAGAACAAAAATATGAGAACTTATTCAAAAAAATAACTAACATAAAAATGGCTGGGGACATAACTCAAATGGTAGAGCTTACCCAGCAAGTGCCAGGCCTTTGAGTTCAAACTCCAATACTGGGGATGGGTTAAGGAGTACATATTGATGAAAACATACCTTTTTAGTACACAATGAGTTCAAACTTCAATACAGCCACAAAAAAAAAGTACTAATTGATGAAAACTAAAAACACCACCTTGGTTATATAATGATATGAAAATAATTTACCTGGTATCTTATAACTATTCAAAATGTAGTTTACTTCTGTTAATTAAATACAGTTTAAAAAAAATGGAGGTGGGATCCAGCCACTGGCAGCTCATGCCTATAATCCTAGCTACCCAGGAGGCTGCTATCTAAGAACTATGGCTCAAAACCAGCACCAGCAGGAAAATTCCAGGAGGCTCTTATCTGTAATTAACTACATAAAGTTGGAAATGGAACTCTGGTTCAATTGGCAGGGCACTAACCTTTAGCAAAAGAGCTCAAGGACAGGGCCTAAGTTCTGGGTTCAAGCCTAAGAAATTGTACCTCCCCTCCACAGAAAAAAAGTAGGGAATTTTATAAATTATTTACAAATATAAGAACAGAAAATTGAGTGTTCTTTTAGTTTCCAAAACTGAAAATAATAGTGCAATTATAGGATGTCTCTGATAATCAGTCATATAAAGCACAAGTTCCATGAAAACAAGGTGGAAAATACATTCATGTGATTTTTAAGTTCACTTGCGACCTTAGAAGTTATCTTATAAATTATTTAATTATAAATGCAAGTGGAAAGCCCACTAGATTTGTGAGTTTTGTTTTTGTTCGAACTCAAGGCCTAGGCACTGTCCCTGAGCTTCTGTGCTGAAAGCTAGTGCTCTACCACTCTGAGCCAGATCACCACATCCAGTGTTTGAGTAGTTAACTGGATGAGTTTCACAGGTACTTTTCTGCCTGGGCTGGCTTCAAACCATGATCCTCAGATCTTAGCCTCCTGAGTAGCCAGGTTTACAGGTGTGAGCAACCAGCATGGAGTTTTGAGTTTTAAGTTGGGATGTTAAGTGCCTTCTTGATAGCAGTAGTAGCTGAGTTGTTTCATCTACCAAAACACTCAACTTTTTTTACCCAAAAGACAAACTGATAATCAAAAATGGTAAAGTCCCTGTTAAGTCAAAGCCTGGACATTTTTAAAAAAATATGATTCTTTTAAAAGTTGAGTGGCTAATATTATAAAGGAAAATCAAAGGCAGATTTCTCAGAAGTCCTTCCCACTTCTTTTCTACTGCAGACTCATTTCAATTACATAAAATAACAGTGACAATTACCCAATTTATCTTAATAAATAATTGCCCCCTTTTAACACACTTACAATATTTCAAAAGAATACATTTTTCTACAATTAAGTAACTTCCTTAATATGGAAAATTATACTGGTGTGTCTACTATAAATCACTCATAATGATATTTTACATGAAATATAGTAGCTAACATGTTTTGAGTTCTTACCATGTACTAGGCACTATGCTACTGATCAAATCTAACTGAATCCTCACAATAATCATATGATACAGGAATAAACAACTT
Organism: Dipodomys ordii; assembly: GCF_000151885.1. NCBI lineage: Eukaryota > Metazoa > Chordata > Mammalia > Rodentia > Heteromyidae > Dipodomys > Dipodomys ordii. Next base: position 6,263,850 of record NW_012267299.1, read on the forward strand.
TAAAATTCATTCCTAAGTGTACAGAGTCAGTAAAATTTAACAAACCAAAAGGTAACAAAACTGCAATCTGAAATTTCAGTATAGTCTCTATGTTGTTTGTTCTCTGTAAAGAGTTTGAGAACTGGAAAAATCAAGGATTTTAAACTGACTGGCTTGATTCAAATCTCTGCTACACAGCTTAGTGATGAATCTTGGGGAAATCTGTGTCTCTTGCAGGCTTGGGGAGTGCAGCTTAGCAATAGAGCACTTGTCTAGCATTCACAAAGCCCTAGGATTGATCCCAGCACCACAAAATATAAGTTAAAAAATATTTCAGACATCAGACATGGTAATGTGTGCCACTAATCCCAAGCTCAGGAGGCTGAGGCAGAAGGATCATAAGTTTAAGGCCAGACTGCATAACTTTTGAAGAGATGTTTTCTTAAAAGAAAATTAAAAGGGGTGGGAGTGATAAAAGGTTGCCCAGCAAGTATGAGCTCCTAAGTTCAATCTCCAATATGATGCTGGGGGTGGGGATATTGTACCATGAAAATGTTGTCAGGAGAAAACAATGCTTAGAAATCAGTGACTTCCACTAACTGAGGGCTCAATAATAAAAGCCAGCAGGTTACTCTTCAGGGGACAGGTCTTTGGCCCCACACCAAATGACCTCAAACTGCTCATACTGAGTTCTTGAGTCATTTCTATTTTCATTTGTTTTTATAAAACAAAGCTATCACTTAGTCAAGTTGGCACTGCAGCTACTGATCTGCATCTCTTCCTCCTCTCTCTATTATGCCTATGCTGTAAACCAGAAACTAAAGAAGTAGACTTTCTAACCAATTTGTAAGGAAGACTAGGTTCTGAGACAGTTGATTCAAGGTCTCCTAAACTAGTTGAGAGAAAAACTTCAGTGTGTGAACAACTTAACATTTGATTTTTACTTTTCAGAGTTTGTTGGCTTCTTTGTGGGGTTTGAAATGTTGAGAATAACATAAATTTTACACCCACAGATAAATTTGGCCTTGCTGGAGAAAATGTAGTACCACTCCAATTCTGCCAAATCCAATATTCAAAGACAAAAACAAGGTGGCTATGAGCTAGTACAGTGGATTACACAAATCATCCATAAAAGTACAATCAGTCTTCTCAGGCTCATTAAGGGTTATGGGAGGTTAGAAATGAACTCTAATGTCAGGTATGGTGGCTCAAACCTATAATCCTAGCTACCTGGGAGGATAATAGTTGAAGGTTAGCACTGGCAAAAAGTCAGCAATACTAACATCTCACCCAATAAAAATCTAAAAGTGGTGGTGTGTACCTGTCATCCCAGCCACTAGGGAAGCATAAATAGGAGGATTATGGTCCAGGCCAGTGGACACATAAACAAAAGACCCTATTTAAAAGATAACTAAAGCAGTAAGGGCCAAAACTAAAGTGGTGAATTACAGAGAGAAAGGAAGGAAAGAGGTGAGGGAGGGAGGGAAATATAATACAAGTATTTTTGATTTAGAGTTTGGTTTGGCGTTTTGGGGGGGAGGGGCAAGATTTCACTTTATAACCCAGTCTGGCTTTCAATTTTCTCTGTAGTAAGGCTGACCTCCTACTCCGAGTCCTAATGCTGGATTTACAGGCATGTACGACCACATCCAGTTTTAATAAAAGACTGACGGTTAAGATTGTGTGCAAAAGAAGAACTAAGGCATTGGACTGATAACCTCATTTTAGACATGACTTCCAAACTTACAGCCAAATATGGTAGTTTGACGAAGTAGTTCTGATTGTTATCCAATCCAGTGCTATTTGCACATGCTCTGCAGTAAATCAGCAAAGGGTACCAACTCTACCTTTCAGATCTTTCAATGATGAGCCCATTAGACAAAGTTAAGTACTAAAAACAACTAAGTGGTAGCAGAGAATGTAATCACACTGTTTACTGTGAGACAGTCTTCACTAGCTTAAAGTAAAAGCACACAAAGGAGGGTGAAATGGACGTGAACATACAAAATGTATTTGAGATGTCTCAAAAATGAGATTAAAGCTTAGAATGCCCACACCCTCCTTACAGCAAATATACCAAGTACATCTATATTTGTGTTATGCCATTGTAAATGCCATTCCTAAACATTTTTCAAAATTAATCAAGTCACCTGTTCTCTAAGAAGCTAGTCTATAAATTATTAGGAATAAATTTATGTTTTTAGCTTCCATACCATTTCTATTATTAATCTTTTATCTTTCTATTATCTATTTTTCTTCACTGGAACTTTTTAAAATAATGAAGCTCACTGATAGAACTATTTATGTGTTACATTAAAAACAAAATCATATAGGTCTGGGGTCAGCAGACTTTTTTTGTACAAGGCTTGAGAATATTTTATGCCATTCAGGCCATAAAGTCTATGTCAAGAAACCCAAGAAGCTACCACCTATGAACAAGGAAAAGAACCCTCAGTAGGCTCTGAATTTGCCAGTACATTTGGGATTTTACAGTCTTCAAAACTGTGAGAAATAAATTTCTGTTGTTCATAAGCCATACAGTGTTCAGTATTTTCTTATGGCAGCCTGAAAAAACTAAGACATAAACTAATGAGCATAAGTGTGTTCCAATAAAATTTTACTTATTGGCTCAGAATTCTGAACTTCACTCAATTTTCACATGACAATGTTTTCTTTAATATTTCTGAGCACTAAAAATGTTATGAAGGTATTCTATAAGGCTATACAAAAACAGACGGCAAGCCAAATTTAGCCTACAGGTCATAAATGTTCTAATCCCTGATATAGACTACCCTAATATTAAAAAATAAAAATAAAATACATCAACTGCAACTCTGAGATTAAGTCACATTCTAACCTAGATCTGTCAATATGCTATTATATTCTTTGAAATAGATAACAATGCTATACAGACTAGTGAAAAGTTCTAGCCTCTAAAGTCAATACCAAATGCTAATTAAGACAGTGCTATCTAATAACATTTAAGCATGTTTAACTTTCCATAAGTATACCTTAAACCTTGGCAGTTCTCATAATAGCAGAAATTTGTTTTTTGAGACAGGGAGGACTCGTTATGTATACCAAGCTCACATAGTGACCTCAGGCTCACATTCTTCCTGCTAGGCTGGGATTACAGGCTTGAAACACCACGCCTGGCCCCAAAAGAGTATTTTTAGGACTATCCTTGAATAGCTAGCTTCTCTCCCCACCCCCCTAGAAGTCAATTAACCACTTGGGCACAGTGTCAATTATAAATTTCTAATGCATTATAAAAGCTATTTCCTGAAGCTTTGTTGTAGTAAATGTTTGTTCAAAAAAAACTGAGAATATAAAATCAGAGCCAGATTTCTGAGAACATGGGATTAAGTCAACTTTCTGGGAGGGTAGCCAAAGTGTAAGGTAAATACTTTATATATACATATATATATATATATACACATACATACATATATATGGTAAATACCTTATATATATATATATATACATATATATATTCAAAACTGGTTCCATCTATCAGTAAATTATAATTTTCTAGAACTGGTGTGATTACTCTGAAACAATTGTGATGCAGGTTTTTTTTTTGGGGGGGGGGTCTGGTCGTGGGGCCTGAACTCTGGGCCTGGGTGCTGTCCCTCAGCTCTTCAGCTCAAGGCTAGCGCTCTACCACTTGAGCCACAGCACCACTTCCGGCTTTTTTTTCTTTTTGCTTATGTGGTGCTAAGGAATCGAACCCAGGGCCTCATGCATGCAAGGCAAGCGCTCTACCGCTGAGCCACCTTCCCAGCCCAGTGATGTAGAAAATCTTGTCTGGCCTTTTAAACTAGTGCCAATAGCCTGCACTGAACCTTTTCCATCTGGTGGTCTCAGTGAGCTCTGACCAAACATTTTCCCTATATACATTGTCCTTGGTAGAGTAGACGAGAAAGGTACAGTCAAAAATGGAGGAATTTTTCTCATTCCAACAATTCTGCTCGAGCAAATGTGAAAAATCTAACTAGACTTAAGTTTTTCATCCTGAACCTCAGGAGAAAAGAGACAAATTGCAACCAGAGTGGCTTGCCCCAGGTATCTATGAATCAGTGATTTATCCAGCACTTTGTTGAGGGTGGGGTTGGGGGAGAGGGCTGTACCATAGTATCTTAAGGCAGCATTTCGAAGGGGAAAAAATATGAACAAAACATTCATTTTAAACCTGGAAATATAAGCAACTGTCATGGTGAAACCCTTTGAAGTTATTAGTAATTCCATTTACTCAGGTCTTTGTTCACACAGGAACAGGCAAAAGTATAATTTCTTGAAAGGATCACCCATTTACTAGCTGAATTATTGGCAAGAGGTTAAGAACTGATACCACCCAACAAACTTCAGCTTCCAGATAAAATGAAAAAGTAACACATCTTTCACTTTATGATTAGTTCTTATGCTTTAAAAATCGGTAAGAAGGCTCTTCACAATCTAAGGTCTATAAAGCAACTTTAGTGATTTGAGAACAATGTTTTGCAAATAATGAGATATAATTCACTAAGGGGGCAAAAATCTATTTGGTAAGTCACAGAGCATTTTTCTAATAGAAATGAAAGAATATTACTGAGAACATCCACAAACATGACATGTTTTAAGAGTTAAGGTTTTGTGTTGGTTTTTGGCTTTTTTTGTCGGTCGTGGGGCTTGAACTCTGGGCTTGGGGGCTGTCCCTGCGCTCTTCAGCTCAAGGCGAGCGCTCTACCACTAGAGCCACAGCGCCACTTCCGGTCTTCTAGCGGTTTACTGGAGATAAGTCTCCCGGACTTTCCTGCCCGGGCTGGCTTTGAACCGCGATCCTCAGATCTCAGCCTCCTGAGTAGCTAGGATTACAGGCGTGAGCCACCTGCGTCTGGCAAGAGTTAAGTTTTATCCCATGAGATTTTTGTTCTGTTTTATAGTGATGCATATATTTACTACATTGTGAAGTTTCTTACTTTGGAGGAAGATAATCTCAAACTGTCTATTAGACCCAAATAGAAATAAAAAACAAGCAAATCAGGAAAGCAATCAGACCAAGTAATAAAACTTTCAGGGTAATCATTTCTTGGTGGTTTCTATGGCTTAGAGAACACCCTTTACAGGTCCATGTGTTAAAGGCTTGGTCCCCTAGAGGAGCACTACTGGCACTGTGGTAGAATTTAGGAGGTAGGAACTACTAGACCCTTAAAGTTAATGAAAATAAATAAGCCCTTGAAGGGAATCTGGGGACTTTGGTATCTTCCTCGTCTTCTATGTCTTTGCTCCACCATGAATTTCTGCCCTAACAAAGCCATGGGGCAAATTAATCATAACTGAAACTTCCAAAACTGAACCAAATGAACCTTTTCTCTCCTTTGCTTTCTGGCCATAAGGAATTTGCTCCAACACACAGTCCCTACAATTGTCAGGGCCAAAGCAATTAAATCTGTTTAAAACTTTTCTCCTCATAGTTTAACTATTCCAAGTATTTTGTTACACTGAAACAAAACATGGAAAACTCTGCAGGAGTTGGCATTATCTGAGACCATCAGGAAAGAAAAAAGCATAACCTCAAACCCTAAGGACACTAACATTTTGAAAACAAAGAGTAGGAAGCACCACCAATCCCAAATGAAGAAGTAAAAGGAAAATCCAGGAGCTGAGGCTACCCCTGAAAGTTTCCTCTACTGTAAGGAAAGCCAGTAAACAGTGAGTTTAAAAGAAAATATGCCCCTCCTTTCCATTTTCACTTTTTAACAGTTAAATGTAAATTTAAAAAGTGTTGGAAATGCTCAACTTCTCTAGCCATAAAAAAAATGCAAATCAAAACAGCAATGAGATTCCACCTCATCCCAGTTAGAATGGCTATAATCAAGAAATCTAATGACAACAGATGCTGGACAGGATGTGGCCAAGAGAGAATCCTACTTCATTGTTGGTGGGAATGTAAACTTGTTTAACCACTTTGGAAAGCAGTATGGAGGTTCCTCAAAAGACTCCACATAGAGCTCCCCTATGACCCAGCAATCCCACTTCTGGGCATTTACCCAAATGATCACAAACAAGGCCATACTAAAGCTACCAGTACAATTATGTTTATCATAGCATTGTTCACCATAGCTAAGATATAGAACCAACACAAATCCCCCTCAGTAGATGAATGGATCAAGAAAATATGGTATACATGTATACAATGGAATTTTATGCTTCCATCAGACAGAATGACACCGCCCCATTTATTAGGAAGTGGAAAGACTTGGAAAAAAACTGTATTAAGCAAGCCAGACTCAAAGAAACATAGATCCCATAGTTTCCCATATCTGCAATAACTAGCGTATGTGTAGGACAAGCAGAAGAGGTCAAAAGCTATGTACATATCACCATATAACCAAATGAACCCCAAGATGGGGACACAAGAGATTTTATCTTTCTTGTTGTTCTTTTTAATGTGCTTATAATGTACTTTGTGATTTTTTTGTTTCTTTGTATGTTCTTCCCCCATGATATAACCCCTGTTTGTCACTATATTTGATTCCAGTGTCTTGCATCTTTGTTTATACATTTTTCTAATTTGTGGAGGGGAAGGATAATAACAAAATGCTGAAATAAGGATACAGGATGACCCATTGTAAAAATGAGATGTACAACACACTGTTGAAAACAAACTTTACAGCTTTGGGGGGGGGAGGCTGGGGAGGTGGGGAGGAAAGGGATGATAGGGAAAAAACAAAGGGGGGGTAACAATGCTCCATAGGAAATGGACTCATTACCTTGCTCATGTAACTGTAACCCCTCTGTGCAGTATCTTTACAATAAAAATATATATTCAATTTTTAAAGTGTTAGAGAATATTTATAAGGCAAAAAGGGCAAAACATGGAAATTTTTACTGACTCCACTCATACATACCTAAGATACCTAATGGCCAGTACCATACATCAACAGTTATCGAACCATCTATTTGCATGGTTGAAGACAACACATGAGAAAATCATAGGATAGCCAATCATTTCAGGGATGTTTGTTGGCTTTTGAAAGGCGTCTAAGCACATCAAAGTGAAATATGTCTTTAAAATGTATTTTTCACAATCATCTTGCAAATCTCATAGTCAATTTCCTGCAAGGATAGGTATATTTATAATAATCTGCAAACAATGCTCTCAACAAAAATGTATAATGAAGTAACAGGGTTGCCCTTTGTTTACACTGGAGTTGCTCCAAAGCTATTATCCTGAGCTCTTGTCAATAAAAGCCATAGCCTCTAATGTTCTGGGCAGTAGCCTCATTTGAGGCTAATGGGAATCTCTTGAAATAGGTAAGATCTATCATCATGACTACTTTAAATTTCTTTGTTCTAGTTCACAGGACACTTCCTAGAGTTGGATTACTTCTTTTGTCAATATTTACATAGAAAAGAAGCAACTACCACTCAGGAAACAATATAGAACATGTATGAAGTTCCAGGTAACTACCAACCTCACACAGGAATATTGAACCACTGAAAGCAATACTGGTACATGATAGGTACTCTATGATTCCCTCTCCTCAGTCTCCAATCTCCTTTCCTCCTTCCCAAAGTAGAGCCCAAATTGCAACCCTACACTGATTGCTCAGTGACTTTACCACCCACATAAAAGAAAAAGACCACAAGACTGTACATTTGATGTTTTTATTGGTCTTTATTTAAATACAAAGTGAATATTAAGTAGTTGCTTATAAAACATAAATTCCAACTGAATCTAAGAGACAGCAATTCTTTAAAGAAAATGAAGAGAAAGTAGAAAATCAAGAAGCCTCAGTGAGATAAAGGAAAACATAGTGAAGTCCAGCATCACAGGGGCCAGAGATGGAATCTCACAGAAATGGATATTGGTATCACAAGCCAGGGAAAGATAAGGATAAACAGAACCCCAAAATACCTCCCATGTATTACCTATAAAGTCAGTGATGACCTTCAACAGAGAAAAAATGAAGTAGGGGTAAAAAACAAAGACTATCAGAAAGTGTTTTTTAAGTCCTAAATAAGCAACATCAGTGTTAGCAGTCACTCACTTTAAGTGCTCATCTATACAAAGGGGAAAAAAATCAGAGGTATAGCTAAGATCAAAGATTAGGAGCTCAAAGCACAGACTCTGAAATAAGACTGTGTGAATTCACACTCTAAAATTCTGCCAAGTAAAATCTGTATGACCTAATTACTTACCCTCTATGTTTCTGTTTCTGCACCTGTAAAGTAAGTAAGAGTAAGGCTTTTTATTTAAAGTAAGTTAATCTATAAGATAATATATTCTTCTGTGATTACATGAGACGAGGAATCTTATCAACTACATATTCAAATTCCTTTGGCAGTTGTCTTCTGGTTGGATTCTGTCCATAGAAAACACTGGCAGGAGACTACAAGGTGAGCTAAAGAAAATGCCTTTTGGTTTCCTCATTTTTAGTGGTACCTCAAACAGCAGCAACAGACTATAGGCTCCAGCATCACCCATAGTGGTTTCGAACAAATAGTCCAGTGAGGATCTCCCACAAATCTATAAAACATGCAGTTCATGCAGCAGATTCTTGACATCTTATTGAGTTGCATCCTCTCTTCCTTTTTGTTCACAATAGTCACTTGGTGTGTTGCACTCAAGTGCTTACATAAATACCCATGCCCTCTTAACCTTTCTTTTGTCCCTCCAGGTTTCTCAATAGCCCTGTAACCAATTCTCAGCATTAAATTCTTCCGTTTAAAATACTTACTACTTTCATTTTCCTGACTGAATACTAAAAAATATGTATTGTTTATAAAGGTTTGTGTAATAAAATGAATTATAAAATAAAAAGTACTTTAGTCATTTGGCTACCACCAGAAAGCCTTTAGTAAATAGTGTGTTGCTCTGCAAGCTCTTTAAAAAATTCACATGCCCAAAATGGTATTATTCCTTGTTCCTTCAATAGACAATTATTCTAAAAATGCTTCCATCACCCATTCCTTCACCTACAGTCCCAATCAGTTACTTTTCCTCACATCAATAAGCAAAATCTAGAGATTCTCTTTGAACAAGTCTATCCACTTCCCTTCACCAAGATATAAATCTCCCTCATCTACTCCAGATCATGGTCTTCCTCTCTCCACAGATTTCTCTGCTTGCAAGTTCCACCACATTTTACTCTGAGAAAAGGAAGTTTTTTTCATTATTTTAATAACAGGGTTGTGATGTCTGAATAGTGCCCAATGTCTTGAGCCCACTCAGTCACATGAAGGTCTTCTTGGCATTAACCCCTGCCTACTTTAATAGTTGTGTTCATCTCCTCTAGTTTACATGTGTGCGAACACACACACACACACACACCAAAAATCCTTGGCATTCCTCACACTCAATTTGCCCTTTGGTGCCTCCAAATCTTCACACAAGATCTCTGTAGATACAATGCCTTCGTTGCCCCATCCCTCTCCTCAGACTTTGTTAGATTCTGCTAACCTCAATCATATCTAACCCTTCCTATTTTTTCCTAGCATCTCACTAAACTATCTTCTTATAATCTACTGTCATTTGTGTTTGAAGTGTCAAGTATTGAGCATCTAATGAGATGGGGATTCATTACCTCTTAAATATTCTCCATACAGCAGAGCTTTCCAGTATATCAGCTGCAAGATAGCAATATTTCAACTCTTGGAGCTGTCAGTCCCAAGGCCAGCTGTTTCCACCCACCAGCCCACTCATAGTTTATCTACAGTAGAAATCTCCTCATACCCCAGTGTACTGTACAAAGTATTATCTTCTGTGTGCTATGAAATGAGGCTACAAAACATTGCATCTAGCTCAGCACCTTGCACACAGAACAATAGCTCCTCTTTTACCACAGCTTAAAACACAAAGAACTACTTTGCCATTTCCAAAGTTTTTACTGGCAGCCTTCCCTATTTTAAGAACTTACAAGTAAAATGGAAACTATGCCAGTTACTCACCTACCTACAATTTTCTTATTTTTAATTTTGAAATGTAAATACAAGAAAGTTAATAATTGAAAGCATAGATCTTTTTGTGTGCATATTTGTGCCTAGATTTCTATCTTTTAGCATCAATGAATTATATAAGGGGGATATACATACAAACATAATAGATCTTTTAAGTAAAAGAAGAATATGTACTCTATGTTTATTTGCACTCATAAATAATATATTTCATTTTAGATTATTAAATACATAATTGTATTCTAAAGACAATCAAATGAAATTCAGAACACAGTGCTTCCTCAAAAGGCTAAACTGTAGTTAGCTTCTTAGGTTTCCATTCTTCTAAGTAGTTTAAAACAATACTATTTCAAATAATATTAGCCAAATACTGGGGCTGGGAAAAAATAGATTATATAAAAGGATGAGGAAATGCATGCATTGCAACAGAGGTTTTGAAGGAATCTTCAAGACTTTTTCAAAGACCTAGACATTATTAGACATTATTTCTACATTATTTTGGAATTTTTCAAGTTAATCTAGGTTTGGTGGTATACACCTATAATCCCAGCATTTGGGAGGTGGAATCAGAAATACATTGCCTTTCAGACCTGGGCTACATAGCAAAATTTGTTTGTTTTTTTTTTGAGAAAAAAAAAGAGGAAAGGAATATCAAGGAGGAAAGAAAAGGAAAAACATCTACAAATTACTGTTACAACCTATTAGTATAACTTCTACCAGCCAGTTTAATATTACTCACACCAAGAAGAGAAGACTGAAAAATCAAAAAGTAGTAATTATTGGTTTCAAAAAGGACATACAAAATGATAGAAATTAGATTTAAACAATATAGAAGGGAAAGACAGAGAAAAAAACATCAAGAATATTTATGGCAAGTTGCTAAAGAGAAATTGAGGGTGATCTATCTACCACAAGATGGCACTAACAAAACAGGGCAGCTTGGTAACCCTGACTAGGAAGACAAAGGGTACAACAGGTCCTTAAGTAAAAAGGAAGTAAAATGTCTTTCAAAAGCATAAAGAATTTTTTCCCTAAATTCACATGTGCTAGCCCTTGAAGAGATTTCCCTGGTCAACAGCAATTTTTTAATTGATTATTTAATTTTTTTATTGTAAATATGCTGTACAGAGGACTTACCGTTACATGAATGAGTACATTTCTTTTTTTTTTTTTGGTCGTGGGACTTGAGCTCTTGGCCTGAGCGCTGTCCCTCAGCTCTTCAGCTCAAGGCGAGTGCTCTACCACTTGAGCTACAGTGCCACTTCCGGTTTTCTGGTGGTTTATTGGAGATAAGAGTCTCACGGTCTCTCCTGCCTGGGCTGACTTTGAACCGCGATCCTCAGATATCAGCCTCCTGAGTAGCTAGGATTACAGGTGTGAGCCACCAGCGCCCAGCTAAGATTAGTACATTTCTTGTCAAACATTGTTACCCACTTCTGTGTTTTTCTCTCACTATCCCTTCTCCCACTCCTCACCCTGTAAAGTTTATTTCCAACAGTGTCTTGTATCATTGTTGCAATGGGTCATCCTTTGTTCTTGTTTCAGCATTTTGTTATTCCCCTTTCCTTCCCCAAATGTATATAAATGTATATACAATACACAGGGTACCAAAATCAAAGACAGTGATTGCCAGGGATAAACTAATGGAAATAGAAAAATGAAAGAACCAGATATCATTTTTAAAAGGCAAGAACTTTTTCCACTGTAGTCAGAAGGGAATGCTATGACAGAAGAATGATTGGAAAGATGCAATGTGAAAAGGATCCTCTACCCACCACTTCTGGCTCTGAAAATGAAACTTAGAGATGCTGTGAACCCTGGAAGCTTGGAATGAGCTGGCTAGCAGCTGTGGAGACAATTAGCACAATTCAGTTCTTCCAAGTTGTAGAGCCACCTGAGTTTTCTCCACAGCATTTTTTAAGGGAAATAAAATACTAGCCATCATACATTAGTCTGTCCTGCTCCTTTTCTTTTCAAACTGGACAGAGTCCAAAACAAATATAACACTTTGAAACCCTTCTTATGTATCTTCATACCAAAGGAAAACTAAAAACAAAGTTTAGCTTTTTTCTAAAGAAGCCAATATGTTTATAAGGAATAAGCTATAAAAATGAAAAAATAAAAGCCATTTTCCCAAATGATCACAAACAAGTCCACACTAAAGCCACCAGCACAACTATGTTCATTGGCATTATTTACCAGAGCTAAGATATGGAACCAACCCAGATGCCCCTCAGTAGATGAATGGATCAAGAAAATGTGATATGTATACACAATGGAATTCTATGCTTCCATCAGAAAAAAATGGCATACCCCATTCCTAAGAAAATGGAAAGACGTGGAAAAAATCATATTAAGTGAAGTGAGCCAGACCAAAAGAAACATAAGCTCATTTGTAATCATTAATAATTTAATAATTAGTATATGTCTAGCATAGTCCTAGAAGAGGATCACAATAGCTCAATAGCTATGTACATATGACCACATAAAATGATGCTAATTGAAATGAACTCCAAGATATGGAAACAATAAATTTTTTCCTTGTTGTAGTTGTTTTTAATGTACTGTGTGAATGAAGTTATTTCTTTTTTTTCTTTCAGTTTTTTTCCCCTTTGGTTTATCCCCTGTTGTCACTGTTTTTTATTTTGGTACTCTGTATCTTATAAATACATTAATCTGATTTGGGGAAGAAAGGGGAACAACAAAATGAGAAAACAGACAAAGGGTGAACCAATGTGATATTCATAAAACATTATGTTGGAAATGAACTTTACAACTGGAGTTGAGGGGGAGAGGAGAGAAGGTGGGAGAAAAAAGAGGGAGGGGGTAATAATGTTCAACAAGAAGTATACTCATTACCTTACTTATGTAACTGTAACCCCTGTGTACACCACCTTTACAAAAATAAATGAAAGCTGGGCTGGGAGCTTGCCTTGCATGCATGAGGCCCTGGGTTCGATTCCTCAGCACCACATAAGTAAAAAGAAAAAAGCCGGAAGTGGTGCTGTGGCTCAAGTGCTAGCCTTGAGCTGAAGAACTAAGGGACAGCGCCCAGGCCCAGAGTTCAGGCCCCACGACCAGACCAAAAAATGAATAAATAAATAAATAAATGAAAGCTAAGCGCTGGTGACTTACACCTGTAATCCTAGCAACTCAGAAGGCTTAGATCTGAAGATGGCAGTTCAAAGCCAACCTAGGCAGGAAAGTCCTTGAAATTCTTATGTCCAATAAACTACCAAAAAAAAAAGCCAGAAGTAAGAGTTGTAGCTCAAATTGTACAGTGCCAGCTTTGATTAAAAAAAAAAAAAAAACACCTCAGGGACAGTGCCCAGGCCCTGAGTTAAATTAAAATAAAGCCCAGGGTTAATCCCCCAGTACCACATAAGAGGTGGGAGTAGGGGTGAGAACTTGGCTAGTGGAAGTGCACATCTACAATTCCCACTACTAGAGTAAGAAGTAGAGTTGGATCAAGGTTCAAAGGTAAAAAGGAACAAGACCCTCAATCTCAATCAGCAAACCAAGTGTGGTGGCACACATCTGTAATCCTAGCTACACTGGAAGCACAGGTAGGAAGACTGGTCCAATGATGCCCTAGGCTAAAAAGTAAGACATTGCATCTCCCCCGAAAGTACGTTACTAACTAAAGCAAAAAGGGCTGGGGCATGGCCTAAGTGGTAGCATGCCTGCCTACCAAGACCAAGTTCAGGCCCTACCACTACCTAAGGCAATTAAAATTACAGATTAATGTCTTGGAACCAAGTTTTAAAAATCACTTTAGGGTGTTTAGTGTTGGTAAAATCTATAAACAAATGTAAGCAAATTATATCCGAATTGTACAAACTATATAAAAACAAAACCCTTACTATGAGATCAAAAAGCCTATAAAATACCAATAATTTAAAAATTTACATGAACATCATAATTTTAAAGTAGCCTTATTTTTAAAAAAAAGTAAAAACAAATAGTTGAAATTACCATTAACAATATATATTTTTAATACGAAGTATTATTATTTCAACTGTTCATAATGTTTATATTGTTTTTAGTTTTACTTCAATTTCTGGTGCATGGGTTATATGTATTTCCAACAACCAATTCACATCTCAAATACTCAATATTGCTATGTGGCTAGTAACTACTACCATAAGACAGTACAACTACTATTAAACAGCAATCTACCAGCCTCTTTATTTTATTTTTTTGGTCGGTCATGGGGCTTAAACTCTGGGCCTGGGTGCTGTCCCTCAGCTCTTCAGCTCAAGGTGAGCGCTCTACCACTTGATCCACAGCACCACTTCCCGTTTTCTGGTAGTTTATTGGAGATAAGAGTCTCACAGAAGGCTGGGAAGGTGGCTCAGTGGTAGAGTGCTTTGAGGCCCTGGGTTTGATTCCTCAGTACCACATAAACAGAAAAAGCCGGAAGTGGCGCTGTGGCTCAAGTAGTAGAGCACTAGTCTTGAGCTGAAGAGCTCAGAGACAGCGCCCAGGCCCAGAGTTCAGGCCCCACAACCGACCAAAAAAAAAAAAAAAAGAATATAGCACTGCCCCACATACTTTTCCTGCATGGGCTGTCTTTGAACCGCGATCCTCAGATCTCAGCCTCCTGAGTACCTAGGATTACAGCCCAGCTTTCTTTATTAAATGTGTTTATATTTAGCATAGTGTAACAACTTCTTGTGTTTTTTCATAAATTACTTGTGAATTGTAATTTTAAGAATTTGAAGCTTTAAATATTTGTTTTCAGACAGTTATAAGAAAACATTGGCTCCTGTCACCTAATACTGTATTTTAAGAATCCTCTCTAGAGGATCACATTGTAAACAGGTAAGTAAGCTATCATCACTACTATTTTACTTGAAGTCCCATAGCCTGGCCTCATCTCAAGTTGCCTTTCTCTAGCCCAAGGGAAAACTTAGCAGGTACCATAGGTCTCTATGGATCTCCAGGCTAAGGAATTCTCATCTCCTGGGCTTGTGAACAGGGAGCTAGGTCCTAACTACAAGCCTAACTAATCTCCAACTATTTGGTCCTTTAGCAAGAGAAACTGAGGTTACCTCATCACTACATACCAGCCAACAGAGTAATTCACAGTGAGGCTACCAGAAACTGATTTTTAAACTAAAAATAAAGCTGGGAGCTGGGAATGTGGCTTAGTGGTAAAGTGCTTATCTAGCATGCATGAAGCCCTGGTTTGATTCTCAGTACCACATAAACAGAAAAGGCTGGAATGGTGCTGTGGCTCAAGTGGTAGAGCTCTAGGCCTTGAGCACAGAGAGGCTCAGGGTCAGAGTTGAGACTCTGAGTTCAAGCCCAGGACTGGTGAAGGGAGGAAGGAAGGGAGGGAGGGAGAGAGGGAGGCCGGCCAGCCACCAGTGGATCATAGCTGGAAGCCAGCCCAGGCAGGAAAGTCCAAGAGACTCAAATCTCCTATTAAGCACTAAAAAAGCTTGAAGTGGAACTGTGGCTCAAGTGGTAGAGCAAAGAAAGAAAGAGAGAGAGAGGAAGGAAAGGAAGCAAGGAAGGAAGGAAGGGAGAGAAAGAAGAAGGGAGGAAGAAGGGAGGGAAAGAGGGGAAGAGGGAGGGAGGAAAGGGAAAAAAGGGAAGGGGAAGGGGAGGGAAGGGAAGGGAAAGGAAGGGAAGGGAAGGGAAGGGGAAAGGGAAAGGGAAAGGATGGAAGAGAAAGAGGGAGGGAGGGAGAAAGAAAGGAAGGAAGGATGGATCAGTCACATTTTTAATGTGATTAAAATACTACTTCAATTGTGAACTAAAATACAACAGACATATCAGCTTAATGTACCACCTTTAATTACTCATGATCTATAAAATGAGACCATATAACTTGTATAAAAAATGTCCAAGTAGATTACATAGTATTTTACCTTCGATACAAACCTAAGTGCAGGTATTGCCATTAAAAAGAAGCAATCTAAATGATAAGCATGGTGCTTTGAGTCACACACTAAACTTTTTTTTTTTTGGTGGAGGAACAGTACTGGGGATTGAACTTGGTACTTTGTGACTGCTAACAGAGCTCTAACACCTGGGCTACCACATCCACTCTTCCTTTTGGTATTGTTTATTTTCAAGGAAGGATATCACTTTATGCTCTGGCCAGCCTGGACAGCAATCCTCTTATTTGTGCTTCCCTGTGTCACTGGGGACAACACGTACATTCACTACACACCCCACTGTATTTCCCCTATTGCTAGAATAATGAACACATACTACTACTACTATATCCAGCCACTGGTTGAGATGGAATCTCTTAATTTTATGTTTAGGCTGGCCTGGAACCTTGATCCTCTGATCTCTGAATCCCAAGTAGCTAGGATTACAGCTTGAGCCACCACACTCAGCTCCTAAACTATTCTTAACATCTAAAATCTAGAGTATTGGCATGATTCTAAAATTCAGAGATGCTACCCTAACTAAAATGGTACCTCTAGCAAACAATCTCTGAGTCCCTCTAAAGGAATGGAATTTTTCCTTCATTTATCAGAAAATAAGTTTCTTTAGAACATAAAACTCTTGCCATAGGCATAAGTACACTTTTGTGTGTATGTCCAAGCATACTGAGATAATTATATACCTTTGAGACTTAAATATATCTGGTGTCACCACACACCACAGGCATAGTTATTTCATTTTGACCCGTTCACTCTAGAGTAATTTACTCATCCCATAACTTGGCCATAAAAAAAGGAAAGCGCATTCAATGTTTCAGCAACCATATAACATCACCAACCATATAACATAGGCAATTTTTTATTTGTTACTTGAATAAATCAGTTAAGTTAAAAGTGTTAAAATTATAACCAATTATATAAGATCTCCTAAATTTTTAACTTGTGACCAAACTACATAGAAAGTTGCAAATGCTACAGACTCAGCTATGGCACAAAAGTTAAACACATAAGCAGTTTACTAATTTGAGGAAGGGGTATGATATAGTGAGGACACAAAAATAGCTAAAAGACCTATTTTTACTCTCCTGCAAACAGACATACTTCCTAAAAACAAAGGGAATAAAAAAAATAATTAAAATTAAAAAACAGTAAGCCTTGCTCTAGATTCAACAGGTTTTTAGGCTATAATTTTGTAGTAATAGAATTACCACAGCACTTCAGCAACTTGCTGAAACTCTCCATTGACAAGGTTCAAGTCTGAAGACCCATAACCATCACCCAGTAAGAGCACCTCCCAGTAATGTCTCTTATACCAATTTTCTCCTTGAAGTCTTTCTTGTATACACTGCCTCCAAGTCTCCAGTAAAACGAAGAAATTAAAAAGAAAGTAATCATTTCAAAACAAACTCTAAAGTTATCAAATGTGTCTGAGTCTGAGACCATTAAGAAAAAAAGTCTAGCAAAGAAAAAGACATCTTCAACTAAGTACAGTACAACTTCAAGGAGCACGAAAGTATAAAATATAGGTTATTCATATATCTATTTACCTGGCATAAGGAAAACATAACAAATCTAGAAGGCATAGGACACCATTCTCTGAGTGGTTCCTTCAATCATGTTTAACAAAAGTTGTTCCTAGCATACCTGCAAAGAAAGGTATGAAAACAAAAAGAACCCACTTAAAGCATGTGAAGTCTAGGTATGCAAATCTACCACAGACCACCTGAGTGCTGCAGGACAAGTAACTTACAACCCCATGACTATTTCATCAGAGGTAAAGTGAAAACCCCTTCCTCCCCAAGTTTGCAACAGGACTAGACATCATGTTTATAAGGAAGAGTACTAATACTCAAAAGGTGGTAGATATTTTGAGCAGCAACTTTTTTCAATACAAATTTCAAATTGGAGCTGATTAAAATCCTCACCCGCAACATTAAAAAGTTAAGTTTCATCATGATGGCTTTTAATACAGTATACTTAATTGATATTTTTACCTGCATCATTCTGGCCTGCTACCTTTTTCATTCTCTGGGGGGGGAGGGACCAGTTTGGGGGCTTTAACTCAGGGACTGAGCACTATTCCTGACCTTCTTTTGCTCAAAGCTAACACTCTACCACTTGAGCCACAGCTCCACTTCCAGCTTGTGTGTGTGTGTGTGTGTGTGTGTGTGTGTGTGTGTATGTGTATGTGTGTACACACATGTGATTAGAGATAAGAGTCTTACAGACCTTTCTGCCAGGCTGGCTTCAAACCACAATATTCAGATCTCAGCCTCATGAGTAGCTAGGATTACAGGCTTGAGCCACTGGCCTGGATGGCCTGCTACTTTTAAATTTGATTAATATGAGGAAGCAAATAGTAAAATTATAAATTATAAATGAAAAAAGACTGAAAAGGAAAAGCTGAAATACAGACAAGAATGCACAGAATACGTAATAGGAAAAATCATATTCCACTCACATTTGAAGTGGCCCACAGTAACCCTGAACATGAACTTTGTCCAAGGCCAGTTCTCTGCCTATCCTAACAAACACAATTGCTTGTCCAGAATTAAGGAAAAGAGAAAGAAGTGAATTACATTTGCAAGAACACAGATTTCTGCACTTACTACATACTTACCATCCTCTTGAAACCTGCAGTTATAAACATATGACTTTTATTTTTTTTCCAGTAAAATGTGGCAATCTGAATTTCTCAGTCCATGTCATTTAGACCCACATCCCAATGCAATTCACCCTAATAAGCTCCTTTACTATAACTAAACACAATAGAGCTTCTCAAACTCAATGTCTAACAAGAAAGGTAAATGCAAATGTATTTGAGAGTGGCCAAAATGACAATAAACACAAAATAAAGCTCTATTTTTCAAATTAGCATGTTCTTTATGCAACAAGTTAGGGGTAGAGACAAACTGAATCCCAGTACCTCCTAGAAAGTTAGAAACCTATTCCCAAAATAAAACACCACTTCATTCATTGATTTAGCAAACTTTTATTGAGCTCCAACTATAGTGCCATGGATAGAAACACACATTATACATATACATAGTCATACAAATACAGACTTTCTGCCCTCCTGGAGCGCACAATCTAACAGAAGAAATGACAACAACAAAATAAAACAGCACAGAAAACTGTGATTAGAGTTACAAAGGAGAGAAATGTTTGCCCTATTCCAAACAATTAAAACATGAACTAGGCATAGAAGAATTCCACACAGAGAAAAGAACATGGAACAAGGCAGTGGCTGGGCAGCATGGACACAAATGAAGGACAAGGAAGACAATGTACAAGAGGCAGATGAGAGTCAGGGCTGAACCTCGTACACCCATGAATGACTTTGATCCTATGAGCAAAGGGAAACCACTGAAGATTATTAGCTGGAAAAGAATACAAGGTAGATAGTATAGTCATATCAAGTACTTATAAAAACACCCAAATCAAACAAAGCTACTGCTAAACTATAAACTAACACAAATCCAAACCTTATACTTACACTAAATTTTAAATAAATTCAGTCACCAGCTCTAATATCACCATATTCTAACACATCCAAAATAAACTAACATTTTGATAATAAATCACATGAAAAATCTTGAATGAAACCTGAATTTGCTCAATTTTAAAACCACCCATGGCGGGAAGGGGGGGCGGGGATGAGTTGGGGAAGTGGGGAGGGAAGTGATGATGGGGGAAAATAAAGGAGGCAGTAACAATGCTCATTATGAAATGTGCTCATCACTCTATTCATGTAACTGTAACCCCTCTGAACAGTTTTACGATAAATAAATAAAACCACCCATCTTAGAATAAATATATTTTCTATTGTTAAAATGAATTGTTAAACTTTTTTTCTACTGTAGCATTCTTATTGAAAGCAAAAAAGCAATATAGTTTTTGGAATTTCTTGTTATTCCCGAAACATCTTAAACAAAATACTTGTTTGGTAAGTTAAGAAGAGAGATCCACAAAAAAAAGAAGCTCCTCTGACAAAGTTCCATAAGGAACACTGTTTGAACACTGTTTACAGGGACTATAAAACCACACTAATCAAATATTTGAGGCCAGACTATGTTAGACAGTGAAAACATGTCTCAAAAAAATTAAGAAACTAAATGTAAAAATGTAAATGAAACATCTTTCTGTAAACTATTGAATCAGCAATTCATCATTCACTAAGTCACTCAATTTAAGCTTTCTTATTTTCACAAAAGCAAATTCAGCAGAATTTGACTACTATCAAAAAGACAAAGTAAAGAGTACAGCAATTTTATTCTATTTCCCTATTTTGGCCAATTATTTTTTGGTATCTAAGGAAGAGTGTCATATCAATATGCCAACTAATATTACCCCAACATTCAACAGATCTAAGTACATTACACCATTCTTTACTGAATAAGGAAATAATAACCAATGATTCTATTGCTATTCAGGGTATTCCACAGTATACCACAAATCATCCCTAACACCAATATTATTCTTCCTTTGGTCAAGTAAGAACAGAACTAGTAAAACTTACATTCTATTTAAGTGCAGTAGATAATTAAGTAACTTTTTAGTTCACACATATATCCAAAAGATTAAAACTTGGTTTGAAAGCATAGCTATTGCATGTTCAAAATCTAGATCCACAAACTGGTATTTATATGAAACCCGACCTGCTCCCCAGGTTATTCACAATAGCATTTTCAAGTTAAATATATTACAAGAGTATTGGCCAAATACATAAAATACACAAATACACAAAAATAGTATTAAGACTACTGTGACCACGATAGGGCAAATGCCCTTCTTTATGTCCAATAACACCTATGATTATATAAACCAATTCAGACTCCACAACTTAAATAGCAATTGCAATTGTAATGATGCCAAGACATAGTAAATAAAATCAGGGGGCTGGGAATTTGGTCTAGTGGTAAAGTGCTTGCCTAGCATTCATGAAGCCCTGGGTTCTATTCCTCAGTATCATATAAACAGAAAACGTTCTAAACGGTGCTGTGGCTCAAGTGGCAGAGTGCATGCCTTGTGCAAAAGAAGCTCAGGGACAGTGCCCAGGCCCTGAGTTCAAGCCCCAGGACTCGGAAAAAAAATGTTGTATTTTGGCTGGCATTCTGATTTAGTGGTAGAGTGCCTGCCTAGCATTCATGAAGCCCTGGGTTAGATTCTTCAGTACCACGTAAACAACAAAAAAGGCTGAAGTGGCACTTTGGCTCAAGTGGTAGAGTGTTAGCTTTGAGCAAAAAATCTCAGAGGCAGCACCAAGGCCCTAAGTTAAAGCCCCATGACCAACCAAAAAAAAAGTGAATAAAATCAGGAAACTTTCACACCCCAGAGTAGTACATCAAAATTACAGAATTGAGCTAGGTGCTAGTGACTCACTCGTGTAATCCAAGTTATTTAAGCAGCTCAGATCTGAAGCCTGAGGTTTGAAGACAATGGAGGCAGAAAAGTTCATGAGACTGTCTACTATTTAGACAGTGAAAAGTCTGAAGTGGAGGTGTGGCTCTAGTAGCAGAAGGCCAATCCTGAGCAAGAAAGTTAAGGGAGAGCAAGTCCCAAATTGAAACCCTAATACTGGCACAGGTGCCCAACACACACACACACACAGGTGCCCAACACACACACACACACACACACACACAC
Organism: Dipodomys ordii; assembly: GCF_000151885.1. Taxonomy (NCBI): domain Eukaryota; kingdom Metazoa; phylum Chordata; class Mammalia; order Rodentia; family Heteromyidae; genus Dipodomys; species Dipodomys ordii. The sequence continues at coordinate 6,285,320 of NW_012267299.1, forward strand.
ACACACACACACACACACACACACACACACACACACACACACACACACACACACACACACACACACACACACACACACACCCTGAGCTGGATATATCTGATCTGCAAGGCAATTTTTAAATCTTCTCCAATCTAGAAAAAAACTCTATATTACATGTCCCAAGTTTTTATTTATTATTTCAATTAAAAATCTATCATTCTTTGTAAAAATGCACACTGCATTTCAAAAGGTACAGATAAACACTACACAGCACAGAATATGTCTAAAACTTGGCTCCGTTTGATTAAAAAAAAACTATTTAATTTTTTTACATTTGCCAGCAGTCCCACCAAGTGTTGGCCCTATGCCATCATGGCCTGGTGCCAGCCTGATGTAGGGCCAGGCTAAAAATAGCAGTTAGGCAGCAGCTGGAACACATAGGTCCCTCTGACCTCAGCTTTATTTCCCTAAATCAAGGGAGATTGGAGTAAGAGAGGACAACTACGAGGACTATGAGGACCTAAAACACTCTCTACAGGTTATTTCATATGTCTTCTGATCTTTTCCCTTTTTTCCTACCACACCCTCACACTTCCATTTCATCCATCTCAAACCCAAGAAAGACAAGAACAGAAGAAAAGTAGGAAAGAGAGAGAGAAAAAAAAACAAAAGAAGAGACCTCTGAGGCAGGCTGCCTTCAAAGCTCTAGCTTAACTCTGCTATCATCACAAAGCAGCTGCTAGTCAGTTTACTCTTCAACTTTACCATTGTCTACAGAAGACATAAACCACAATCTAAGACTAGACAGGCTAAGTAGGCTGAGGTTCATGAGACAAAAAAAAAAAAAATTATACAACTGATATAATGAGGGAAAGAAGGAAAGGAGAATTCTAAGATGTCATGGAGAAATAACACTAAAAAGCAATCCTAAAGAATAAGACAACAGGGCTGGGAAGGTGGCTCAGTGGTACAGCGCTTGCCTTGCATGCATGAGACCCTGGGTTTGATTCCTCAGCACCACATAAGCAAAAAGAAAAAAGCCGGAAGTGGCGCTGTGGCTCAAGTGGTAGAGTGCTAGCCTTGAGCTGAAGAGCTGAGGAACAGCGCCAGCCCAGCGTTCAGGCCCCACAACCGGACCAAAAAAAAATAAAATAAAATAAGACAACACTTAAAGTTTGCTCATATATAAAATTCAAATTACAACTTTCTAGTATTTGAACATTAGGCTTGTATTTTATAGTTGTTATACAAGTATGATCATCTCCATGTAGAAATGAATTAATAAAAAGGAGGAAAGCAGGAATGAGGTTCAGTATGACCAAACATAGTATACACCCTTCAACCATGTGCTGGTCTTTACCAAGGAAAGGCAAGGTCTTCAAAGATACCAGGCCCTGTCCTTTGAACCTAAATTATAAAATAGCTATAGTTCACTCATAAAAATAATAGGTGCTGTCAGCAAACAAATGAGAGTAAAGTTAGGCAAATACAAAGTTCCAAATTATACTCGTGTAATTAAGAAGAATGAAAAGTTGATTCTCATATAGGAGTCTTCCTATATAATATATTCTTATGCATATTTTCTGTAACGTATCTTCCAGCAGTGGAGATCTGACATCACCAATTAATAACGAAAAATTGCTCTAAGTAGCTGGGGTTCTGGCTCAAGAGTTCTTGTCTCTAAGGCCCCAAGTTTAATCCTTAGTACATTACTTTAGTTTGGTGTGGTGGTACAAGCCTATAACATCAGCACTCAGATGCCTGAGGCAGGAGGATTATGAGTTGGAGCCAGCCTAGGATACATAGCAAGACCTCTCTTTAAAAAAGAGAGAGATTAAATACAATATAAGACCAGGCAGTCACTTGAATTTTATGCACATTAATTCATTAAATGAGCTTCTAATTTATCTGATCAGCTTACTGGGTCAGTAAGAGTTTAAATGTACTAAAAGATCCTACTGAGTCCTTCCAATTAACATCAGGGTTCAGCCACTGCACACGAAAAACTACATTCTTAAAATAATGCTAAATCTACTATTCACAAGAAGTGGTATGGTTAATCATAGTACTTTTAAATGGCCTTAAAAATGAAGTAAGCAATTTCATAACTCTGCAACACACAGATAACTAAATCTAACCTGCAAGCTACTTTTCCTTGGAAAGTTTAACTTCTCATGAAATTGATCTAAATTCATCTTCCATCAAGCTAAAATTCATTTTAAATTAATTCATAAAATTCATTTAACTTAAAGCTAGTTCCAAGATGTAGTTCTGTGGTATGCAAGAGGCATTGGGTTCAATCCTTAGTAATGGGAAGACAAGACTATTAAACTAAAATTTTATTCAAGCAAAATTGTAAGACATATTTAAAACAAGAGCTATGAACACAATAAATATCCTATCAGTTTGAAAGTCACTATAGAAAGAAGCAAGAGGTTTTAAGTTTAAAGACAATCTAGAATAGGTACTGATGATGCATCAAAGCTATGATGCTTACAGTGTTAAGAGGCTGTATCTGGCTCTGTTATTTCAAGCCTGTATGGGGACAGGAGGAGGGTGGATGAGAAGGGAGTTATTTGCCCTCTTCTCCTGTGCTTATTTCCTTATCAGTAAAATGAGAATACCAGTGCATACCTGTGACTGCTGTAAAGAAACAAAGAATTTAGAACTGTATTTGGTTCATGGCTGTTATATAAAGGTTAGCTGTTATTACTCTTACAATTAATAAATATTTATTGTAGTAAGAATCCTACCATAATAATTTTCAGTTCACTTAGTAAAGAAGTACCCTCAAACCATGCCAAAAGTCGTTACATATTAAAAAGGTGACATTGAAGTTTGGGACCACATCAATTACATCAAATACATGAAGTATATGAGTGTGCCCTTAAGGGCTATGTTACTACTAGTCACTGGTGATAACAGGAGTTTGCCTACTGACAACAACAGTGGCATACTTACAAAAACCTATCAAATATGAACAATAAACACACTAAATAAAAACCAAACATGGGCTGGGAAAGTGGCTCAGTGGTAGAGCGCTTGCCTTGCACGCCTGAGGCCCTGGGTTCGATTCCTCAGCACCACATAAGCAAAAAGAAAAAAGCCGGAAGTGGCGCTGTGGCTCAAGTGATAGAGTGCTAGCCTTGAGCTGAAGAGCTGATGGACAGCTCCCAGGCCCAGAGTTCAGGCCCCACGACTGGACCCAAAAAAAAAAAATCTTCCTCGCATTATTTCTGTTACACAGAAGCATTTAAACTTTCAGTTTATTTTTTATTATATATGTAATCTGTGTATACTCATACAGCTATAATATAGTTTTACAGTCAACAGTCATAACTAACTTTTCATGAACTTTTAATCTCATAACATTACATTTCCAAACATCTACAAATACTTAACAACAGCACCTACTTTGCATTCTAGAACAATTGCTGAACTGAAGCCAATAAGATTTAGTCTGAAACTAAAGTGCTACCTTGAAAATACTTTGATAGCATTCAATAAAATTGCCAACAGGCTTGTCAATTTACATTCAAGAATATGCTTGCTCTGATTTCTGAGCAAATATTCTCAGTAAACCAAAGCAAAGTCCATGTTGTGAAATACATTCAATGTTCAGCTTTCCAATTTGCTGTCCCACTCTATAAACCATTTATCCACCATGTCAGGCCCTCAATTTTATCATCAAGAAAATGGAAAAGGCTGGAATCAATGTTATCTTTTCATATCTAAAACCTCAATTCCTCTTTATATAATACAGAACAGCATAATTCTGTTTTATTAATAAAATCAACTTCTCGTATGGACTTCTGCTCACAGAAGTCACTGAAATATGACTGAGATGACAATAGTCAAAGTATAACTGGGTTTATCAGTCTCTTTTGTTGCTTTTGAATACTATAAATGTTTATAGCAGCTGACACAAAACTAGTTATCACTCAAGAATTCCAGATGTAGTTACCCAGGTGTAATGGTATTTGATCGCAATCCCCACCCTTAGGAAAACAAGATGGAAGGAACAAAAGTTGGAGACTAATCAGGATTATTCATCAAGATTTTGCTTTCAAACCAAAATGTCCATACAATATTTTGTACAGTAATCCCAGTCATGTAGAAGACAAAGAGGGTCATCCTGAGCAAAAAGTTAGTGAGGACCCCACACCCATCTCAATCAACTATTCAGGCATGCTGGCATACACCTGTGAGCCCAGCTACAACTAGAAAGCTCTCAGTCAATACTAATCATGGGAAACACTCAAGACCATGTTTGGAAAAATAAAGCAAAAAGGGCTGAGGGATGTGGCTCAAGTGCTGGAGTACAACCAAAAAAATAAAATCCACCCATAAAATATTGAGCATACCCCTAGCAAGTTTCCTTACTATGAACTGGAAGTCAATGTTTCAATCAAGTGGAAGGTTCAAAATGGGAAGTAGATTTTGAACTGCATTTTTGCCAAGATTTGTTTTAGCTCTTCTTTTCTAGATGAGAAAAAAAGGAAGCATGCAATTTTTAAAGAACTGAAAACTATGCACAAAGCATAGTCTTAGCAGCACACAGGGCACTAAAGACTAAAAAGATACTGGATTTTTTAAATAAATGGGACCAACACACTTTATTTTTAAGAATCTGGCTAAAATTAGCAAGAATAGCTTTTGATTAAAACAAAAAAATGTAACATTTTTCTCCAAATTACCATTTGATATTGATTGCTCAGGAGATGTAAAGGAGGAAATTGATCATGTTTTCAAATTCAGAGTAATCCCCAAACATTTACATGTCAAAAGTTAATAAGCCAAGGAAAGTAAATTAGTCTTTTTATTGTGAGAAATAGCCACTTTTAAATTATACCACAGTAATTTGAAAGGTGACTAGAAATGGTTTTGCAGGTTTGATGTACTTTATTATATTAGCCTTTTTAAAAAAAGTGTTTGCTCATAAATCTATTTCTAAGACAATCATATGTAGCAGTAAATCCGTTTTCTTTTGTAGCTATATGTGCTCTTAAATACAACAGTTTAATCAGTAATCGTTCAAATTTAATAATTATTTCTATGAAATTTTCTAACACTAAATAAGCCTAAGTATGCTTCCTAAAGGTATCAAATTCAATTTACTCCACTGGAGGAAAGGTACACAGAAATATAAAAGATACATTTAGAAATAGTACAGCTTCAAGCTAGGCACTGATGATGTGGCTATAATCCTAGCTACTTGGGAGGCTGAGACCCAAAGATGGAGGTTTGAGACCAGACCAGCACAAAAGTTTGCTAGACTACATCTCTGAAATACCAAAAAGCTGGGGTGGATCTAGAGCTTAAGTGGTAGAGCCATCAGCCAACCAAGCATGAGGCCGAGTTCAAACCTCAGTACCTCCAGAAAAAGGAACAGTACAGATATAATTTTTAAAAAATTTAAGGGGCAGCTTTCTTAAAACATGTCTTTTCTTCCTCCTTAATAGCTGAAATCTCACATTCTTAAACAGGTAATATGTGACCGGAATATAAATTCCGACCTATAACTTTCCTATATGAAACATTTAGAGTTAGCATTGAGACAGTAATTGATTACTTATTATGAAAAGAAGCCCAGGATAAACATCTTAAAAATCAATAAGGACATGCTTAAGAAAATTAGGACTCTAATGGTTTGATTAATTGCAATAATGCTTCTTTTAAATGACATGTTTCACATACATCCCAATGTTTCTAGAAGGGAAAAGACATCAGTCTCACATGCATAAAAAGAGTGAAATTCAATACAAAAAGGAAAAATAACAGGGATGGCCTTTTTCAGTCCACTCTTAACCCAACTGAATAGCAAGAAATTACAAGACTGGGGTTGAAGAACATGAGTAGTTCAGTGGAAGAGCACTTGCCTAGCACACATGAATTCCTGGGTTCAATCCTCATCACCACAAAAATTAACTAATTCATTAAATTAGAAGACCAAGTAGAGATACTGCTTAACACAAACCTGAAATTCTATTTTCTATTTATTGTTAAAGTCTTTGGTCTGCAAAAAACACTGTCTACTGAACAGTTTAGATTTCCTCCTCTCTAGACCAATACCAACCATCAGAGAATAGAGTATTATGGCTAATGCCACAGATTCTTCACCTAAAACTGAACATTTAACAACCTGTACAACAATGATGTATCTAGTACTGATTACCTTCAGAAATCAACTGTAAACAAACATCTGGACTCAGAAAAAAGAAACAAAAATACTTATTTGAATGGTTTCAAAATTGCTTCTTTTCTGTACTTTACTCTTTCATTACACAAGACATAAAAAGAGCTGGGAACATAACTAAGTGTTTGAGCACTTGCCTGGCATGTGTGAGGCCCTGTGTTTCACTCACACACACACACCCCGGCACGGCAGAAAAAGAAACCTATACAAGATTATTCTGTATTTTAACCTTGAAAATGTATTCAATAAAATGTAATGCTGCCAACTTAAAAATAAAAACCCAATTCTAAAAGTGCATTCAGAATTACACTTTTTTGTTGCTTTGCTTTTGCTTTTGTTTTGGGGCTTGAACTCAGAGGCCGGGCACTGCCCTGAGCTTCTTTTGCTCGTTAATGTTCTGCCACTTTGAGCCACAATTCCATTTTCAGCTTTTTGGGTGGTTAATTTGAATCTGAGTTTCACAGACTTTCCTTCCCTAGCTGGCTTATAATGATCATCAAATCTCAACCTCCTAAGTAGCTAGGATTACAGTCATGAGCCACCAGCACCCAGCTAGAATTACTTTTATATAGTCAACTCTGATCTGTAATGAAAACCAAAATATTCAAAGCTCAGTAAATTATAGCTGATTATAATTTTTATTCATCTTCATTCTAATAATGATTCCCTTTTACTGCCTTGCCCCCTTAAAAAAATACCATTTTTTAAGTTCTGAAAAGACCATAACAATGTGAATGTACGGACCAAAGTCTTGATAGACTTCTGGCCATTACCTCCCTCAAAACTAAAAAAAACACAATCAACTTTTTTTAAACTTATTTCCTGGGGTTGGGGATTTAGCTCAGCGGAAGAGCACTTCCCTTGTAACTGCAAGGCCTGAATTTGGTCCTCAGGTCTGGGGGAAAAGGGGGAAAATGTATCTCCTTCCTTCTTATACAAATGACTATAGTTTTGTTTAGACGTGTCTTGTTTCTAAAATGATTATTTTCATCAAAATAAGGAAACTGTGTTTCAAAACTAAAAAGTATTCTAGGTCTTTACAAAGAATTTATATGTATGTGTATGCTCGCACTCACCTCAAAACACAAATAAGAACCAAGGACAATTTTAAGTTCCTTACTACAAATACTATATGTGGTAAGATAGGCCTAAGCTAACCTCCATGCACTCCGCCCCCAAAACCTCACCTAAGCACTCTTCTCCAAAGACACCACTCTTCAATGCTTGCTTAGCCTTCAGATGCTTACACACGTCTTTTTGTTTTAAACACACAGTATTCTACACAAAGGTATTTTTATTTGCCTTTAAATAGATAGCCTTCCTTGTTAGAATATATAAATCTACTTGGTTTTTTTTTTAATAATAGCATAGGATTCCATTGAGTGTATCTTAACCAGTTCCCTTCTGATAGACCTCAAAGCTGATTCAAGTGTCTCAGTACTAAATTGAACACTGCTATACAGAATATCAGTATTTATAAGACAAATTCCTAGAAATAACACAAAAAGACTTACAAAGCAGTAATGTAGGCAGTGTCCTCTTCTACTTCGTCAACCATTTTTACTACTTAGTTATCTTCTTGCCAAGGTGGTAGATGACCACAACATCTCATTAGTACCTGTCTCACATTTCTTGAAAGATAAGTATGTTTCTTAACCATTCACATTCCTTTGTTTTTCCTACTGGGTTAACAGTCTTTTTGTTTTTTTAAGAGAACTGGCAACCGGGCTACACTCCAGGTCTTTTTGTCCTAATCAAATTTTAGATAGGTTATTTATTACGCTTTTGCTTGGGGCAGTTCACAGACCATGAACCTCCTACCAACCTCTGTCCCACATACCTAGATTACAGGTGTACACTACCGTTTTGTTTTGTTAATAAAGATACAATCATGATAACTTTTTGCCTATGTCAGTCTTAAACTGTAATCCTCCTACCTGTGCTTCCCAAGTAGCTCGAATTACAGGCATTAGCCAGAGTGTACTACAGCTACTGCTGCGTTTTAATAAATTTAAAAATTGGGTTTTGTTGTTGTTGTTTGGTTTGGGGATTATTTTTTTGCTAGATTTTGGTCAAACGTGCTATAAATATTTGCCCTGATTAGCTGGCTTCAGTATTTGGTTTATGGTGTTGACAACCTGAAGAAATTTTTGTTTTTATCCAACATGTATCTGTCTTCTCCTCCATAGAAGGCACACACTTAGGTGGAAATTTGCTTATACTGCAATTTCTAAATTATTAAACAATGTAGATAATACATATACCAGCATCACTGGAGGTGGTTCTCTTTTGATATTATTTTTAAAACTACATTTCTATAAAACTTTCTATAGTCCACTAATAAGCAGTTCTGCATCAATCAAAAATTGTTTATAACTATTATATAAAGGTTTATGCTGAGTGCTGGTGGCTCATACATGTAATCCTAGCCACTGGTAAGATTCAGATCTAAGGTTTGTTGTTAGAAGCCAGCCCAGGAAAGAAAGTCCGTGAGACTCATATCCCAAAAAGCCAGAACTGGAGCTGTAGCTCAAAGTCATAGAACACTAACTTGAGTACAAAAGCTCATGGACAGCACCCAGACCTTTGAGTTCAAGCCCAGGAGCATATCACACTCACACACACACACAAAGGTTTATTACTTTTAAATGCAAGCAGGTTGGCTCTCCTCTCTTTAATCCTTAGATAATCTTAGACAGCATAAATGTAAAATAAAGAATGTTTTCCCTATTATACCTATATTTTGGTCATCTCTATGGGAGTCAATTCTTTCTATATTATCAAATTTGTAATTTCTCAATAACAGAAATCTGTTTCTGGTGCTATCAACAAAGTATATTGTTCTTTTTCATCTCCAGTTCTGAAACTAACAAAAAAAGAATCCTACCTTAAATCACAAATATAAAACATTTCTTGTAAATTACTATATGATTCAAACCACTTATGGCTAAATTAGTTGCTTAATCTAGTCACTCTCTCTCCATTACTCTATCTAGGGGGGGAAAAACCTGGTCATAAGTTTTCTTTCTCACAGTGCCAGCTGCCAGGCATTTAACAGCCTTCCATCTCTAAGCTGACTGGCATAAAAAACACAACTTGGAAGTTAAGGATATTGGCAGAATTTAAAGGAGAAAAAAGAATATTTTCCACAATTTGTACAGCACTTGTTTAAGCACGTATGTAAGTGTTTCCGAAGTGGTGGTCAATTCTTCAAACTACACTAGCAACATCATACTCCACATCAACTACTGACAAACTCCATTCAGTGGCTTCTGTCCCCTTCAGGGACCAAAGAAAAAGTTACTATTTTCTTTTACAAGTACTCATCCAGGCCTCTTCCACTGATGAAAGCAGGCAAAGCCCACGCTGTGTGTCTGTCTCCTAGAGAAGATTGCATCTTTTATTTATCGCCCTTTGGCTTTATTTTCACAGTGAATTCCTGGCTTAAATGCAATCAGCCAAGAAACCCTCCCTATGTGCTCTCCTGTCATTCCTCATTGCTTGCAAGCAGAGTCAAGCACAGAGGGGAGAAAGAAAAGAGAAAGGGGGGGGGCGCTCAACATTGCCAGCAAAGCCATAAAAATAGTTTTTTTTATACGGAGAAACCATAGATATGTTTCAAACTGGCAAGGGGGTGGGGGGACAGAAAAGATACCGCTTGAAAGACTGTTAATCAGACGTTTAAAAGGGGAAGGAAGGGGGGGTGGATAGCTTCAGAAGCTTGCCCCTCTCTAGACAGAAGGAAAGGGTGCTGAGCACAGAAAAGGCAACACTGAGAGCTGCCTTTGGAAATAAATGACCATGCAGAAAATCACGTTTGCAGATTGCATTAGAATTCAAATTAACCAGACAGGATTAAAACAAATCTTAATTCTCTCTTGGGGCCACTATCCAGACCCCCTTCCCACTCCCAAATAGAAAGATAAAAGAAAGTGGCTAACAGAAAGAGGAAAGGCTAAGTTAAAAATCAAAGAGATTGAGATGCTTCCAAATCTATCCCCATTCATTTGGAATGGTATTCACCTCTGTAATTTCAACTAGATTTAACCTGGGAGGGGATTAGAAAATATGCTATTTTGCAATCAGAAAAAAAAACGGGAAAAAGAGTTGTACTATAACACTGCTCACTGCAGTCCAGCTCAAATATTTCCATCGCTAACGGCTGGTAAAGATATCTGGTCAGCGAGGAGAAGCAAAAACATTTTAGGGATGGGAGGGGCTGGGGCCGCTTTTAAACTGGGTTTTTGAGAAAACTCATAAGATCTGTCAGAGAAAGGAGAACTGTGCAGCTTTAAATCACAAGTCCTTCTCTCGCCTTTGTCAAATATCTTCTACTTTACAAGCCCTGAAAAGAAATAGACTCTTTTGTTTGGTTTCCCTTTTTCGGAGGGTGACATAAAATTGAAAGGGGCACAAATAAACCTGAAAAAAAGAAGAACAAAGTGCCGGGTCGCGCCGGGCAGCGGCGCCCAGCCCCGAGTCTGCGTGCCCGCAGCCTGGCCGCGAGCTGCCCGTCCGTCCGTAGGTGCAACTTGGGTTCGCCCAGCGCCCCGAGACCTGACCCGGGCACAGACCCAGGTCGGGCGGCGGGGGGAGGGGGGCCGCGTCTGGAGCCAGCTCGTCGAAAGGGGGAAACGCCAAGTGGCTCCCTCTCGCCTGGCGCCCTCTCATTCAGGGGCGTCCTGGGGCGAGAGGTCCCTCAGCTCGCTCCCGCCCGCCTCCGCCTCGCTCCGGTGGTGCGAGAGGCACCGGAGGAGGGGGTGGGGGGGGGTGACAGGACAGACTCCGGGCAGCCGGCGGGGATCGCCGGACCAGATTCCGCAGAGACCCCCCGGGTCCCCGCCCGTCGGAGCCCACAGAGAAGCGGCCGCTGAGCCGGTGTTAAACGCCCCCCCCCAGCCTCAAATAGCGGGGGGAGGGGGGGAAGGTAGAAGGAAAGCAGAAAAGAGAAAGGGAGAGGAAGAAAGAGGCCGGGCGACAGGCACGGGAAGAGGAGGGAGCGAGCGGCCCGGCCCGACTCGCCCCGGCCGGCATTGTCTGCGCGGCCCGCGCCCCCTCCCCCGCCCCGCACAGCCCCACCACACACCCGAGTCGGAGCCCCGCCGTCCGCCCGCTCCTTTGTCCACATCCGCCCCCCCCGGCACCGGCGAGCAGCTCTCCAGGACGTGCGTGCGGAGGGGAGCGGGCGCCGAGGAGCGGGTCGGGGACGCCGGCACCCACCCGCGGACCCTGCCGAGGGGCGCGTCCTGCTGATTCATTTCCCACTCGCGCCGGCCCGTCCGGGGAGCCAGGGGGCGGGGACCGCTGTGAGGAAATGGGCGCAGCGCTCCGAGAACCGTCCGGGCCGCAGAGGGCACCGGGCGGGCGGGGGAAGGGGTGGGGGGGGGAGTGCGGACATGAGCCGGCCGGGCGGAGCGGGGGGACTGACCCTGAAGAAGAACGGGCTGCCCTCCCCCCCGACTGACCGACAGACGGACAGACGGCCCGAGGTCGCCCCCGTGACTCACCGACTTGCAGGACGTTGTCGACGCAGCCGCTCTCCAGCAGCGCGATGCCCCGGCGGAAGGGCAGCCGCGTCTCGTCGCCGCTGTCCGCCGCCCCG